>NC_067145.1:20209851-20577351 GCF_903995435.1 Acomys russatus | reverse complement strand
GAAGACCTAATACAATCAAAATGCATGGGCCCCAGTCCCGGTGGATACATGTCCAAAGTACTCCCATACCTAAGGGTAAGGGAACACTGCAGAAGAGGAGGCAAAAAGATCATGAAAGCCAGAGTAACAAGGAGTTTACTGTAAGATGATGTCTTTAGAAATGTCAGAAATTACACCACACATAGCTACTAAACCTGGCTACTTGAACAAGCATGTCACCAGTAGACTGCTAACATAGAAAGGGGGAAATTCAGTAGGCCACAACTGTTGACAAAGAACTACAGGCAACTAAGGAATTCTGACAATGGAAGAAACACATCAATTATTATCCAATACCATATTGGATAAACTTGAAAGTATATACATGCAAGTAACATTATAAGAACTGAGCAAGTTGTGTTTATTTATTTAAAATGCACACATGTGTGCATGTGTAACAACAATTAAAGAAAAATAAGGGGTGGGGGCTAGTACATAGAGACTTTGGAAGGAGTAAAGGAATGAATAAATGATGCAATTATGTTATAATCTCAAGAAATTACCTTTTAAAAAACAAACACCTAAGGCATTGTTGATGCTTGGCAAGCATTCTCCAACTAAGCCACATCCTTAATCCAGTATACTTACATCTTTTATTAATCAGAATACATTATAAAATAATGATAAAACACAGTATAGTAAATATAGGGAGCACTAATGTAGCCTTTCTTTACAAGTGTCATACAGTATTATTACACCTAGTTGTATTTGTACTTTTATAAGATGGGCAGAGCAGTAGCATTTTTTAATACTGATCACCACAAACAGCTGATACTGTGTTTTGGGTGCAACACTGTGGCTGCTACAATGTTACTCGCATTAGTTAGTTTTATCCTTTAAGCATTCATTCGTACTGTGTTCAATTTAAAACACCATGTCCTGTGTAGGTAAACATGATGTGTGTTCATGCATTTAACTGGTGCTTGCGATTAAACCTCACACATGTCAGGCAAGAGCTCTACCACTGAGCTTTGTCCCCAGGCACCTCTCCCTGTCTTCATTTTCATTTTGAGGTAGATGATAGCTAAGCAAGTTGGGCTGGCCATGAGCTAGCTCTTGTAGCCAAAGTGGGTCCCGAGCCTGTAATCCTCTTGCTTCAGTCTCCAAAGCACCTGGAAACTATGAGCCTCTACCAGAAAATCTGACGCTGTAGTTTCCTTTGTGTGGCAAACAAAAAAAAAATCAACACAGACAAGGAAAGGGCTTGGGCCTTACAAGTGTGTTTTACAGCCTATCACTGTGGACAACTCAAAGCATCAAACCCACGGCCAAGAACAGAGAGAATGCATGCCTATGTCCTTGCTTGCTCTCAGCTACCTACCTACCTCCTCTCTTCACTTTCCAGGGAATGGCACCACCCGCAAAGGACTAGGGCTTCCTATGTTAATCAACAATTAAGACAAGCCCCACAGACCAGCATGATCTAGATAATCCTCATTAATATTTTCTCCCCACGTAATTTTAGGTTCTGTTAATCTGACAACTAAACTCAAGTAACACACCTGGCTACCATATTCTACTTAACCTATAGAACCAACTAACCTGGGCACATAGGGGTTCATAGAGTCTGAACCACCAACCAAAGAACATGCAAGGACTGGTCCTAGGCCATCTACATATATGAAGCTGATGGGCTGCCTGTGTGGTTTTCAAGTCAGTCCCCTAATGATTGGAGCAGGGGCTATCTCTGACTTGGACTCTTTTGCCTCCCTCTGGACCACATTTCCCTAGAAGCGCTGCCTTGTCTTGCCTTAGCAAAAAAGGAGGTACTTAGTCCTGATGGGACTTGATGTGTCAGAGTGGGTTGGTACCCGGAGGCGTGGTGGGGCAGCATATGGGGGAAGTAGTGAGAGGGTGGGACTGGGAGGAAGTGGGGTTGCAATTGGGATGTAAAATGAACAAATAAATAAATTAATGAAGAAAAAAGTTTCCATTTTTGTTTTAAGACCAACTCCCCTCCTCATCCAACATGGTTTTATGTCTCCTTCACAAGCCAGAATGATGCCATTGGGGGGGGTGGGGGAAGGAGCTACCATGTTTGATTAAACACTATGAAAACCTAACTTAAGTTTTCTTTTTGTTTTTTGGTTTGCTTGTTTGTTTTTTAGGTTTTTTGAGACATGGTTTCTCTGTGTAGCACTGGCTCTCCTGGAACTCTCTTTGTAGACCAACCTGTCCTCGGACTCACAGAGATCCGCCTGCCTCTGTCTCCAGAATGCTGGCATTAAAGGCGTGCACCACTGTGCCCAGCACTTAAATTCTTTTCAATCTCCCAATTTGAGAGGAGACCTGAGAAGGCTTTAAGCTGAGAGAATAGCAATCTCAGCAAGTGCCTAGATCTAATTACTCATTTACAAGAGGCAAGAGGGAGAAAAAGAGATGCTAAGTGCTTTGGGGACACACATAGCAGTGAGGAGGACCCTGCAAAAAAACAACCCACAGACTCAAAGAGAGACAGAGATCGTTTCATGCCTGGTAATCAATTACAGTGTATGACGTTGATTTGAATACTGATTCAGCTGTATAGGGCAGAGAAAGGTAAACTGACAGCATTTGGCAATAAAGGAATTGGTGCTCACTTTTTAGCTCTGACAGTAATAGTGAAGGCATTGTTAGGAAACAATTCTACTCTCATCACTGGGACCACATCTGGCTTAGACCTGTGCAAGGACTGTGCATGCTGCCACACTCTCTGTAAGTTCATATATCTGTCAGTCCTGCTATGTTTAAAGGACCTTGTTTCTTTGATGTCCTCCAGCCCTTAATACAACTGACTCCACGATGGAAGTACCATTGGAGCTGTAAAACTCAGTGCATAGATAGCACCACCTAGCCAAACAAACAAAAACAAAACAAAACAAAATAAAGGCCTAATCCACCAATGTCTAAAGTCAAAGTTCTGGGAAAGTTTCTGTATGTACTGACCTTGCTTTTTGACTTCTGGAGTTCTGCTTCTGATTAAGTGTTCTTGTTAACTGAAGAGTATCAACCCAGGACATGATATTTATGCTTAAGAGCTCACTTTATGGTCATGTTCCTTTTGCACAGCAGTAGTAGTCAGGTTTTTCCGAGGTCTCTGTCTTATCTGGTCTCAGGTTCTTGCCCACCCTGTCAGTGTCAAAGATGGATTCCATCTCATGGAATGGTTCTTAGATCCAGTCATATATTCATTGGTTACTCCCACAAGTTTTGTGCCAATATTGCATTAGCCCATCTTGCGGGCAGATCAAAGAGTTAATAGCGTATCGGTGTTTACCTTTCTCCTTTCATAGGTCCAGAATACCTTCTATTACCACAAGCACTGGTCTGTAGGGCTAAAGGCTCTACTTAGGTACCATATTGGCTTCTCCATGTTCAATGAGTTGTGGAAGTGTTGTCTTTAGCAATAAGACCTTACTGTCAGCCTACGGAGAAGAACCAATAACCTTGGCATTAGCCGGGCTTGTTTGAGGGTTCCCATGGGGCCCCTTTGGCTAACAACTCAATGAGATGTAACGCATTCCTGGCATGAAGTTTCATTTAATTCCGAGATGTCCAGATGGGGCTCTGGCTCCCCTTCTATTGGGCAATTTCAAACATGTATATATTTTAGGGTGCTTCTTCTGTATTTATTTTCCATATGGGTTCTTAAATGGCCCTTTGTTTTATCTGTCTCTGCCCAGATTCCCTCCCTCACCCTTCTCTTTCCTCTCATTCCCCATTTGATCCTCTCATTCCTGTCCATGGCTTCCAATCCATCCATAACTATTTATTCTATTTTCCCTTCCTAGGCTGACCCATCCCTACCCCCCCCCCCCCATTCTCTTACTCTATACTTAACCTCTGTGGTTATCTGGGTTGTAAGTTGCTTATCAATGACTTAAGAGCTAACATCCAAATATAAGTGAATACATTCCATATTTGTCTTCCTGGATCTGGGGTCTGTCACTCAGGATTTTGTTTTGTTTTGTTTTTGTTCCATCCATTTACGGGCAAATTTCATAATTTCGTTTTTTAACAGTTGGGTAATATCCCATCGTGTAAATGTAGCACAATTTTTCTTTTATCCATTTCTCCTTTGATGAACATCTAGGCTGTTTCCTATCTGGCTGTTTTGAATAGCACAGCAATGAACAAGGTTGAGAAAATGTCTCTGTAGTAGAATGAAGCCTCCTTTGGGTATATGCCCAAGAGCGCTGTGCTTAGATCTTGTGATAAATCTATTCCCAGATCCCAGCGAGGAACTGGCTGGCTGAAAAATATTGTATTTATAAATGAGACTGAATGTCATAATTAGGCTTAGGATTGGAAGATGTGTGTGTGTGTGTGTGTGTGTGTGTGTGTGTGTGTGTGTGTGTGTGTGTGTCACTGTGGTTAAGGAAGGCCACAGGGTGCAAAGCAAGTTGAAGGCTCAGTTTAGTTAGCTGATCACTATGACCTATGACAAATTATCTCCATTTTCTAATCTCCACAATGAAAATTATGATGTCATCTATCTTGCAGGATTTTAAAGGTGAACAAAATCTATTCAATTGCAGATCACAGTGATGACGCCATATGGAGGTAACACATATAAAGTGATCGCATATTGGACAGACAGTAAGTGGATGGACATAGATTGATTGAAAATTGGCTATTTAGATGGACTGGCCTTTCACTTTTTCAAAGAGCTATTCTAAACTTACTATGTTTTAGCCACATAGCAACATGCTAACAACATACAAAATGAACATTACCCCCCAGTGTCAGAGATGCCTAAGAATCTTTCCTAAGGTGACGTTAGTAGTGTGTATGGGATACAGGAACAGTTCATCTACCCTTGCCTACTGGCTTCCACTGACAACACTCCATCCTCAGGCAACTGATTGTTCGCCACTGTCCATTAGACCCTCACATTGTTTCTGATCCCTTTGCTTTAGGAGACAATGACTCCAAATCCCAGGACTACAGAGGTAAGGGCTGCCCTGATCAGCTCTCGGGAGCCAGAGGAAGCATACGCTGGCGACTGCTGATAACTGATGGCTGTCTACCTATCTTAGCATTAATCTAACTCCTCCTGCCTGGCTTACACTCTCGGGTCACCTCTGGTCCTGATAGCCCATCCTGATTCTCATAAGGCTTGTCAACATCTGCTGGTTAGCATCCTATTTGTATGCAAATAAGCCACTTGCTTTTGTTGCTTGTGGATTTATCACCACTGTAAATTGGAGCACTTGTCTACTGGATGCAGAGGGTTGTGGAGTCTAGGGCTTCTGGAAGTAACTTTGTAGGATATGAAGTGCCAGTTCTCAAAGATAGGGAACCCTCTCCATTGGTAAAGTGATTGCAGCACCAAGCATGAAGGGCCAAGTTTCAGCTCATCTCTAGCACTCACAGTCACATTGAAAAGCCAGGCAGTGATTCCTGCCTGATCCTTGGTGCTGGGGAGGAGACAGAGCATCTTTGGGAGTTCAGTGGCCAGCTAGCCTCGCCAAATCAGTGAGCTCTAAGTTCTGTGAGAGACTCAGTCACAAAAAGTAAGGCAGCAAAGTGACCGGGAAAGACATCTAGCATCAACCCCAGGTGTCCCTCCCTATTCGTGCATATATGTGTAAGTGCAATTGCACTCATGTGTGAGCACACACATACAGAGAGACAGAAAGAGAGAAAAAAAGACTGACAGACAGAAACAGACTTGGGTAGGTGTATGTTTCTCCAAACTCACCCTTTGAAAGTGGAGAAGTGGAACAAGTGAGCTGGCATAGACAGTAGAGACACTGCAGTTAAGTCAATCCCAGGAACCTGCACAGTGGAGGAAAAGACCCAACTCCAAGTAGTTGTCTTCTTGCCTCCACACAAACACTACAGTATGTGCATGACCACAAAGATAAACACACACACACACACACACACACACACACACACACCACTAAATTAAAAAGTACAAAAATATAAAAATATTTCATTTTTTCGTGTGTATGTGTGTATGTGTGTGTGTGTATGTGTGTGTGTGTATTTGTGTGTGTGTGTGTGTGTGTGTGTGTGTGTGTGTGTACATACTTATATGATCTTTGGATCAAACTCTAACTATCAGGCATGGTCCAAGCATCTTTACCTGCTAAGCCATCTTGCCAGCCCAAAACCAAAAATGTTGTAAGTGAAGGTTCTGCTTGAATCAAAATAAAATAAGTCTATTGACTGATTACTTTTCAATAAAAGCTATTTTAGATAAATGTCCATGTGTCAAGGACTAACAATGTTCACTTGGTGAACAACAGAATTTGGTTATCATTGAAAAGTGCAAATATTGTTATGCCAAAGCAAACAAAGCAAGAGTTTTGGAGGGAAATGTTGTAAGTTTAACTGAGGAATAAAAAAAGCCACCTCATTTGGAAATGAAGTCATGATTTAAAAAAACACAATTAGTAATGAAAATCAAACCATTGTAATTGAAACCCCCCCTACCCCCCGCAACAAAGTAATGGCAAATCAGTGCAGATGTCATCTCCAGCGCCAGAGTGGAGAGGCGCTCCATACCAGGCGTCAGCCCTGGCAGCCATGCAAAGAGATCAGACATGCGCAGCCGCTGTGGAGTTCAAGCACAGTAAGAGAGAAAGATGATGGCCTTCTGGGGCACATCAACTCACACCACATATGACTTTTTGTCATCAGTCTCTGAGACTGCTTGCTATTGTCTTAAAAAATAATTTTAAAAATGGTTGGCATGAGTTAAAATGTCAATGAGGACTTGAAACAAGGCAGGAAGACAAGCTAGTGTTCGCCTCTGCGCTGCAACAGCTAGCTACACAGGCAATGAGGGATCCGGGGCCCGGGTGACATAAAAGTAACTGATTCAAAGCTCTCTCCTTTCTCATTTGCTCTTCTCAAAGCCTGGGTGGGTGTTTAGTACCCTTAGGACCAAGGAGTGTCACAAGCTCTCAGGGGATCAGGGACTGCAGTCATTCCCAAGTCAGAAGTGTGGCGCAGCCAAAGCCAGCACGTCCTTAGTGAGGAAATCCCCCATGTAGAGACGAATCGCACTTCAGGCCCAGTGTGGAGCTAGTGTCTGGATGCGCCTGGGAGACGTGGCTTTGGTGTCGTCGGAACGCCTGCTCCAAGCTTCAGGGGACCATGAAAAAAGCAGAAAGAGACACCGGGCAGCATTTCTGCTTCCACTCTTCTTCCAGCCCGTACATCCGCTGTGCAGTACTTTAAACGTCAACCTCCTCAACCCGTAAGCTGCTTCCACCTCTCTGAATGGAGAGGACCAAGCTGTTTGTTGTCAAAAGCCCGGGGAATGGCACCATCTCAGAACCCTGTTTGGAATGACTGCACTGCTCACTGAATCCCGGTGGCTTGAACGCCACTCAGGGCTGCCAAACTAGAAAAAGAGAACCAGGCTTTGAGTGGCACAGACATCAGATGGGGAATTACGGGTAGCACACTCACATCAAAGCCAAGGAGGAGGAGAAAGCAGAAAACAGGGACGTGCCTCTTTCACACAGCCTGGGTTTCCCACCAGATGTGTCAAATACCCACTAATTGAGTCGCCAGCAAACCATAGACGGCACTTAAGTGGAGGAGCTTGCAGGAGGTGCACCCAGGGGGAGATCTTAGCTCTGTTCTCACTGGAGACCTACTGAATAATGCCTTCTGAGTCCTGCTTCCATTCCGACACAGACTTCTTCCCCATATTCCCTCAGCTTTCTTAATTCCTATTCTTTTGTCATCCTCTGAGTTGCTTGTTCCTTGGAAGCTCTAACAGCAGGCTGGTGTTGGAGTGTTGCTTCGGGGGCAACACCATGTTTAATTGCTTCATGCATGGATGGCAGTTTATGAGGCCTTCCCTCTGTATTTAACCGTGTCACCACTGATGGACTTTCACTGCTGGAAAGCAAGCTCTGGTCTCCGGCACATTATTTTATAACCAATGGGAGAAGATGCCCTCTCATTTGGCAAATTGCATCTGGCCTTCCCAGCCCAGTGGTCATTAATGTTTGTTCTCACCCAACGGGCAGGTTCAAAGCAGGGCAGCTTTCATTAGTCTCCTGCTCAATTAAGAATAATGTTCATCTCCCCAGTGGTGAAAGCACTACCAGTGTGCTCAAACACTGAATAGCAGTTGGAAGGAGTGAGGAGGTTGGAGAAGCCACTTCCACTGCTGCTTTTGCCAGCCTGAGAGTACCGGACTCCTAGTTCCTCCAGCTACTCCCATCCCACCCACCTCCTAATGAGCACAGATACTAACTAGCATTGCTGGGTGGACCAGTAAGTGCCATAAACGATGTGCACAAATGAGCTCATGTAGTCAAGGCAACATGACCTCCAGCATCACCCGAAAGCTTGGCTCTTGGGAAAGCCACAAAGAGGAAGTCTACCCCATTGTACTTGAACTAGATCCAAGGAGGAATCATGTTAACCTCTGGGGTCAGTTTCTCCTTGGGTGGATCCTTTTCCTTTTCTTTCCTTGCCTCAGGCTGTCCCTACACAGCTGACTTGTATGAGTGGTCACCTGTGACATGAGGGAAAGCAAGAATCAAAATAAAACTTCCTAACTCCCAGTAATGTCATGATCACACATCTGGAGTAAACTGGGATAGCCAATGACAGCTGTGTTAACAAGCACAGTTTCCAGGAGGAAACTTTGCTAATATATCAAAACTTTAAGTACACATGCCCTTTAATTTAGGCTGTCTACTGTTAGGAATTCATTCTGAAGAACAGAAGAAAGGGACCGGGAAGATGGCAAAGGTGGTCGCGTTCTGGCCAAATAAGTGACCCTGAGTTTGGATCCCCAGCACCCATGCAGAAAGCTAAGCATGACAGAGCATGTCTGTGTCCCAGCACTGGGGAGGCAGAGACGAAGATCACCAGGGCTTGCTGAGCAGTGTGGTAAGATCATTTATGTACATCCTTGAGGGCACTTCCAGATCCAATGAGAGGCCTGGTCTCAGAAAAGAAACTGGACAATGATCAAGGATGATGCCTAAGATCAACCACTAACCTCCATATACACTTATAGAAACATGTGTGTACATGACACACACACACACAGTGCATATAAAGTAGTTAGTGAAAGAGAACTGTGTGTGTTTGAGCATATTTGTTTCTTTATTATCTTACTAGCATAATACTGTAGAGTCCAGGTGGAGGACTGGCTAACTAAATTACTGTACATTTGCACAATGGAATATTAACTGCTAAGCCAGCTCTCCAACACTATCACAGTGGAATATTATATAGCCATAAAAGCATAAGGTATTTCTAATATGTTCAAGGTCCTGGACTCAACCTCTGGCAGTACACACACACTAATATTGTATTAGCCACTTTCCTATTGCTATGATAAAACACCATGGCCAAGCAAATTTATAGAACAGTCTATTTAGGCTTTTGACTCCTGGAGATTAAAGTTTATGATGGTAGAACAAAGGCATAACAGTAGGAGCAGAGAACTGAAGACTCCATCTTAAACTGCAAGCAGGAAGCAGAGAGATCAAAGTGGAAATGGCTTGAGTCTTTAAACGCTCAAAGCCTACCCCAGGTGATGTACATTCTCCAAAAGACCACATCTCCTAAACCTACCAAGAGCATCATCGATGGAGGCATCTCATTCACACAACCAAATAACAACAACAACAAATAGTTCCACCTTAAATCTCAATTTTAAAATGTCTACCTTTTTGTCAAGCAAGAATGGCAACCGATTATTGTAGTTTGTCATTGCCGACTCTCACTGACAACCTCATCAGAGCTGTTGCCTCTGGGAAATGATGTGCGGTGGCTTGAAGCCAGGTTTGAGAGGGACATTTACTTTTACTCTGTCTCCTTTTGAAACTTTTGACTTTATGCCACAGGAATAAATCATTTAGACAAAAAAAAAAAAAAAAAAAAAAGATACTAAAGATACCAAATATTATAAAACAAACTCCCAATGCTTAAGTAGGTGTTCAAGATGTTTATGGTTTAAAAAAAAAAAAAAAAAGATGTTTATGGTTTGAGAAAAGGAAAATGATAGAAAGATGTGCAAAAAAAATCCATGAAACACTAAGCCAGTCAATGTGCAGAGAAGCTAGCATTGGTCAGGGAGACACTGTGGCCGTGCCCAAGCTGGTCACATCCTCCGGCAGACCCCTGACCCTTCACTTGCCATGTGGCATATAGTCCTGCGCCCACTGCTGGGAAACAGTGTTTACTCCAGATGGACTCCTGATTGCTAAAGGCAGTCAGTGCCCTTATGTGGGAGCAGCTGAAATCCCAGGGGCTTTTCTGGATGCTGCTTTGCCTCCTAGCTAGCTTCCCCCACAAGCTATTGTCCCTGTTATGGCTAATCTTATGTGTCACTCTGATTAAGCTATAGCTCCCAGAAAAGTGGCTAAATATGTCTAGATGTTCTTGCGAAAGCACTGTTGAGATTAAATTGACATTTATATCACTAGACTTTAAGTAAAGTACATCCCTCTTTCCCAGAATTCAATCAGTTGGAGGCCTTAAGAGAATAAGAAGTGAGCTCCCCTCAGCAAGAACACTGCCTTCAGACTGAGATCTTTACAGCAACCTTTCCCTGGCTCTCTACCCATCTGGCCTCTTCTGCATAGCTCAGACTCTCCAAGCACAACTGCACAAATCATTTTCTGTAACGTAAATCTCTCTTGAGAAGAGCACAGAGAGGTTTGATTGCTTCTGTTTCTCTGGAAAATACCTGGCAAATACCCCATCTGTAGGGATGGATTCTTACGTCACCCTGTGTGCGGCCTCTGCTGGGCTCTTACGTGCTAGCACCTGTATGTGTGGTGTGCTGGCTAGGTCACTGTGAGTCAGCACAGCTGTCTCTCTCATGGATGTATTCTGCTATCCGTCACTGTACCTACCCCAGGAACAAATGTCCCATAGGGAGGAAGCCAGACTTACTATGACAAGCACCCTGTTGGTAAGCACTGGGCTTGGCCCATCTACAGATCAGCATCCAAAGCAACAGGAAGAACACAAAGAAAAAGGAAACTAGAGAGTCAAAACAGCTCTGGAATTTGTTCTCAATTACCAGGAAAGGCTGACTTGTCTCTTCCCAGAAGTCCTGCCAGAGGCAAGGTTCAGAAATACACTGTGGTAGATGTCCACAATCGTAGACTTGCTTAGCTTACATCCTCTCAAGACAAAAATCAAAAATTACCATTTGAAATAAGATGTATTGACATAAAAAAATAAAGAAAACACGTGACTATATCCCTCACTTATAACTTTAATTGTCTGAGGAATGTTACCATCCAGTAACTCTCAACTAAGATTAAAACACCAGTCCTTAAAATCCTTTGGAATCTTTGTTTGGAAACCTCTCCCTACTGGTTCCACATAGGATTTTTAAAATTAGTTTCCATAATTAAAGGGTTACTATAAATTCATTTTTGCCAAGTTGCCCTGAGTTTTAGTTGAATAAAGAATCAGTTGACTTAGCTTTCTGATCAATGAGACTATTACGATGAGTTCCCAACACTAACAATTCTCTCCTGCGGGAATATTGATTTATTAGCATGTCAGAAAGAGATTTTATTTCACTTCCTGTTTTTACCGCTCTGCCTGCAGCTGTCAACCAGGACCATAGACATGCTCCCCTGGGAATGAGGAGGCGGAAGAGTGTGAGGCCTTCGGGGTCAGCCTTGAAAGTGGGAAACACTCAGGTCTGACCTGGTCTATTGAAATCAATATGACATGGCGCAGAAAAAGGAAGCAGATGGCAGACTATAGCTACGTCAATATTTTCTTTATTCTGTAATCTATATTAAATTCTGTTAAGAAATAAGTGGATTAAATTGACCATGAGAGATACAAAAGAGAGAGAGAATGTGATGAACCATTTTGCAAATGCATTGCAATCAACATTCTAGGTTTTACATGAGATGCTTCTTTTCCTTTTAATGAAGTTATCTCATTTCCACTCTAGGTTATGTGAGAAATGTACAGAATGGGGCATGTAGAAGAGAAAACAGCTTGCAGTCCACCCTCCAATGGTGCCACCATTATCACATCAGCATATTTAATTGCAAAGATCTTTGTGTGTTTTACATGACTAAAATTTATGCTTTTTCCAATTAACACCAGGGTAAAACAATCTCCTATTTTATTATAACTTTTGTTTTTCCTTGTGCAAGGTGATAACTTCTTAGTGTGAAGTTAAGCCTTTTCTGGCCCCACAGAACTGCTCATCAGCAGGGTTGGCATTCTATTAATCTACTGAGCTCAATGCCCATGCATGCACTTTCTGTATGTTCAACTACCTTAAAAATAGTTGTTGCTTTTGACCACTGAATCATCTTCAGGGAATCTATATGGAATCCCAAACATGTGAAACCATCTGGGAGCATGCTGCAAGGTCAAACCAGTTATGTATTAAAAACTAGAGAATTCATATCAAAAATAATCAAACAAAAAACCCAGCTAATTTTAAAAAAGGATTCTACAAGCAAAATAACACAGTATGCCATCTTAAAAGATGATAATCACTGGGTTTTGACGTAAAGCTATTCCCAGTTTTCTGAGAAAGCATCCAATTGATTTCCAAAGTGGTTGTTTAAGTTTGCACTCCCAACAGCAATGAAGAAGTGTTCCCATGTCCTCGCCTATATGTGCTGTCACTTGAGTTTTTTATCTTACCCATTCTGATATGGGTAAGATGTTATCTCAGAGTCATTTTTATTTGCATTTCTATGCTGACTAAGGGTATTGAACATTTCTTTGGGTGCTTTTCAACTATTCAGTATTCCTCTGTTGATAATTCTGTTTAGACCTGTACCTCATTTTTTAATTGGATTATTTGGTTTGTTGGTGTTTAGTTTCTTGAGTACTTTATATATTTTAGATATTTACCCTCTGTCAAATGTAAGGTTGGTGAAGATTTTTTCCCAGTCTGTAGGCTGTCACTCTGTTCTGTTGAAAGCATCCTTTGCTTTACAAAAGCTTTTCAGTTTCATGAGGTTCCATTTATTAATTGTTGATCATAGAGCCTGAGTGTGGTCTTCTGTTCGGAAGTTGTCTCCTATGCCAATGAGTTATATTCAAAAGATGCTCCACCATACAACAGGGACACTTGCTCAACTATGTGCATAGAAGATTCATTCATAATAGCCAGAATCTGGAAACAACTGAGATGTCAAGAAACTGGTACATTTACACAATGGAATACTACTCAGCTGTCAAAAACAAGGAAATCATAAAATTTACAGGCAAATGGATGGAACTAGAAAAGATCATCCTGAATTAAGTAACCCAGACTCAGAACAACATGCATGGTATATACTCATTTATAAGTGGATATTAGCCCAACATATATGTCCTCTAAAAGACTCCACCCAGCAGGGGATCAAAACAGATGCTAAGATTTGCAGCCAAAGCACTGAGAGTAGTATGGAAGTGGGGGGATAGAAGGACCCAGAGGGGAGAGGAGCTCCACAAGGAGACCATCAAAGCAAAGCCAACAAAGCTGGACCTAGCAGGTGAGGGTCCAAGGATAATGCATTTAGAGGACCTAGACACCCTGTTTAGATGTAGCCAATGGACAGATCATTCTCCACGTGGATCCCCTATTAAGGGGAGCAAGGACTACCTCTAACATAGACTCTTGCCTGCGATTTGATCACTTCTACTTGGTGTGGCGGCCTTGCAGGGCCACAGAGGAAGAGGATGCAGGCTATCCTAATGAGACCTGTTAGGCTAGGGTCAGATGGTAGGGGAAGAGCCCCCCCTTTGTCAAAGGACTAGAGGAGGGTAATGGGGAGAAGATGGAGGGAGGGAGGGTGGGAACAGGAATACGTGAGCAAGGGAGTAACAATTGGGATATAATGTGAATAAATTATTTTTTTTAATTTTTTTAACTAAAAAGATTAAAGTACCCAAATGGGGGGGGGGGGGCAAAACAAAACAGTGATAACCACACTCTTTCAAAAATTACATAAATCCTAGAGCATTGGCACAGGCCTGTAATCCCAGCTCTTGGGGAGGCAGACAGGCAGATCTCTGGGAGTTTGAGGCCAGCTTCGTCTACAAAGTGAGTCCAGGACAGCCAAAGTTACACATAGAAACCTGTCTCAAATAAGTAAATAAATAGATCAATATGCCCACATTGGGACTTAAAAAGAAGACTTGCTTATAAGAACATCAGCTTGTTACCTTGAAAAAATAGGTTAAGTATGTAAAATCTAGAATTTGGCTATCCTTTTGTGCATTAACTAGTTTTCAATAGAACCAAGTAACTAATGGGCCTCTTATTGTAAAAGAATTGTGGATAACTCATTCAAAAGCAGGGGTACAATAAAAAAAAAAGTGTGACTTCAGTCCCTAATGAAATACCGAGTGGAGGCAATCTTGTCAGTGAATGTCCACAGGGCCAGCTATAAAGAGAAGAGCATTGGACCCCATCTATTTGATTATTAGTAGTATTCAATGTAGGGAAAATAGGCTTCATGAGATGATGGTGGCAGCTACAGGAAGTACACAGCACGGGAACCTTAAGCATATCAAGACTCAATGTAATTACAAGGTTCTTTTTGTTCTTTGTAGGAAATACAAACAGAGAAACAAGTAAAAAAAAGCATCACAAACATCTAGAACAGAGGACCTGCAAGTATACAAGCTGGTTTCTTCAATAAATTAAAAAACTCATAGCAACAATTAAGTAGTTAAGATACATGACAACCATGCAGTATGTAGATTTTATTGTTTAGCATTTGATTAGGCCAACTATAAAGAATTTTGAGAAAGTTAGATACACTTGAAGATGAACCTTTACAATATTTTAAACATTATTATTTGATGATACACAGATATATATATAAAGATATATCTTGCATCTTAATCTCATGCAAAGTATGAAGTAAGGTCCATGATTTGGGGTATTGGCTTCAAATGTTCCAAGAAGAAAGAATGTATGTCTGTCTGTCCATGTGGTAGAGGAGAAATGAGGTAGAAATGAATAAACAAAGAAAGATGCACGATGCTGCTTATGGTGTAAGGTGAGCAATAGGCACATAAGGACTCATTGCACCATTTTCTCTACCTTTGTATGTTTGGACTTTACAACTTAAAAAAAAAAAAGTTACACCAAGATGATACTTAAAAGGATACCACTGATTAAAGCTGGTGCACACCTTTAATCCCAGCACTCTGTGAGTTCAAGGCTAGCCTAGTCTACAGAGCAAGTTTCAGAACAGCCAGAGCTACACAGAGAAACCTTGCCTTGGAAAACCAAGAACATAAAACCAAAAAACGATGTGAAAGTACATAGAAGTGAAATCCTACTTATGGCAAAAACTGGAAAGGCATAGAATAAGTAACTGAGAGAATGCTTATCTACCAGAAACCCCTCCTGTATATGCTCTGTGCTGATCTCTTGTCTTCTCGAAGTGGAACCACTGTAGGCATTATCCAATTCATTTTGAAATTGATGATTAATTAAAAGACTAAACACAGTCCACATTCCTCTGGCACCCAACACTATCACCAATACTATCACCAATTTACATAGGAACATCAACATTTTCAATCAAAGATAGAAATTTAGTAACTCAAAAAGGTTTATGTCATGCTCAGTGCACACACCCTTCTCATTGCGAAGGTGGGGGGTGGGGGATGGGGAGGAGTACTTTGGAGAGGGGAAGGAGAACATGAATCATGCAGATCAGTGTCTGGGGTCCTTTTTAAAGGCTAAGCTGGGGATTTGGGTTTTACATTTTTGCCACTGAGGATCCCAAAGCAAGGCAGATTTAATAATGAGTGAAGGGATAAAAGAATTTGGGAAGGTGCTTCTTTTCAGGAATGCAGTTAACCAAGCTAATAGCTTGCAGGGGTTAAAAATAAGTCCGTTCACCGTGTGCCCCCAAACATTCCCTGCAATGACAGATGGAGATCTAATTTTAAAATCAGACTACATTTAAAAAATTTTTCAGGAACATCTATCTAAACAACGGATTAGGACTTGATTAAAAAATAAATAATTTAGCACCAAAAGCTCATAGAAGGAAAGACGCTATATGAGAAAGCCTTCCCAAGGAAACGAAACTCTCGGTGTTCAGTAAAATATTTTTAGCTAAATTAAATGACAATATTTTCATTTTCAGTTTGCTATGGGGCAATTATTTGCTCTTAATAAACAATTTGTTTTTAAGTAGAGTTGTAACAACTGGGGAAGGAAGGCATTTCTAGAATGTTTAAACCAGAGCACACTCTTAGGTCAGGCCCAGAGGACCCGGGCTCTGCTGTGCAAGGGCACGTACAGGAGCTTCTAGACCCCTCGGAAGCATCTCCTGTGAGGGCCCAGCCCCGGGGGCTGTTGAACTGTGATGCTATTCCTGGAAGCCTGAGCAAACCCCACAGGGAGCCCGGGTGGAAATGGCCCTTCAGGATTTCTAATGGAGGCACATAAACGTGTCATTAGAATGGTCAGCTGTGACCACAGCTCCCACTCAGCAAAGGCCATTTTGGAGTAGACTCGGCGATGAGTCATCTGCAGAAGTCAGTCAAGTAACCAACTGCATCTTCCTCTCCCACCCTCTTCCTTCCCTCCGCCACCCCCCGCCCCTTTTCATTTTGATACTGAGGATTGAATTTAGGACTTCATGTTTCTGGGAAACCACATTACCACTGAGCCATTATATCATTCGTGCCTTTCACAAATACTTTTTTTTAAAAAAAACTTCTTTGATACAGGTTCTCATTTAGCTGTCTAGATAGACCTTGAACTCTCTGTACCTCAGGCAAGCCTTAAAATTGCAATATCCAGGCTTTACCCTTTCCAGTAAACTGGGAATTACCAGCCTTCGCCCACAAACCCAACTAGGATCCAACGCTTCTTACTGCTTGGGACACACCTGCATTGGCCCACTGAGTCTTTCATCTTCTAGGACCTTTGGGCCATAGCTCATCTCACCTAAGATTACCACATATGACTCTGGATGTTCCCTTATGCTGTGGAAATTTAGAAGATGAAAGTTGCTGTGCTAAATCACAGTGGCTGCCGCCACAGCTGGGAAACTGACCTTCCTCTTTCTGCTGCCTTTTTTAGACTCCTCACACATTTAAACACCTCTGCTATAAGGTGTTTGGGCTTGGTAACTCAGATTCTGCTCCCTAAGGAACAAAAGCCATGGCTCAGCATGACGGGATAACTGTGGTGATGGATGGGCAAATTCCGGTCATATTTTTTTGGTACTTGTTTATTTACCATCAGAATCTGCACAGAAACCCCAAGAGCCTGCCCTGGGAACCACCTATATGTGATTACAACTGGGTGACAGCTGCAGCTTAAAGTTTAATAGGATTCATTTTTTTATTCCCAATAGAAACCTTTTCCTCCGGTGACCAGGACATAAGAGATTGTCTACGTCAGTGTTTCTATTGCTGTGGTGAACACCAAGACAAAAAGCCACTTGGGGAGGAGAGCAGTTCATTGGCTTACATTTCTACAGCACTGTTCATCATCGAAGGGAGCCAGGACAGGAACTCAAACAAGGCAAGAACCCAGAGCAGGAGCTGACAAAGAGGCCATGGAGGGGTGCTCCTTACTGGCTTGCTCCCAATGGCTTGCTCATCCTGCTTTCTTAAGGAAGTCAGGAGCACCAGCACAAAGACGCCACATCCACCACGGGCTGAGCCCTCCCCATCTAATTAAGCCTTACATCTGAGTCTCATGGAGGCATTTTCTCAACTGCCTCCATTCTCAGATGACTCCAACCTGTGTCAAGTTGACATACGATTATCCAGCACAGAGACCAACAACAGTAGATCAAAACAGGTGCAGAGACTCACAGCCAAACATTGGGCAATGCATAGGGAGCCTTGTAGAAAAGTGGGGCAAAAGAGAAGAGGACATGGAGATGACGGGAGTTTTACACAAAGACCAACAGAGCCAACTAACCAGAGCCCAGAGAGGCCCGCTGAGACTGAAGCACCAACCAAGGACACTGCATAGACTGGATCTAGGTCCTCTAAACGGATGTAGCTGATGGGCAGCTCAGGCTTCATGAGGGTCCACTAGTAAAGGGAGCAGGAGCTCTCTCTCTCTCTCTGATATGGACTCTCTTGCCAGCTTTTCAGTTACTTCCTCATGGTGGAATTGCCTTGCCAGGCCACAGGGGACAAGGACATACTCAGATCTAATATGTCACCTCTAGGTGGCCATCTTATTCATGCTTTCAAAAGGCATTGGTTGCTTCTGCGTAGGCTATGTGTATTAAAAACAGTGGCCCTCTCAGAAGACATCTATGTTGGGCCTATAGCCACTTACAAGTGAGTTCATACCACATGTGTCTTTCTGGGTCTGGGTTACCTCACTCAGAATCACCATTTCTAGTTCTATCTATTTGCCTGCAAATTTCAAGATTTCCTTGTTTTTGATAGCTGAGTAGTATTCCATTGTATAAATGCACCACAGTTTCTTTATCCATTCTTCAGTTGAGGGACATCTAGGTTGTTTCCAGATTCTGGTTATTATGAATAAAGCTGCTATGAACATAGTTGAGCAAATGTCCTTGTTGTATAGTGGAACATCTTTTGAGTATATGCCCAGGAGTGATATAGCTAAGTCTTGAGGTAGAAATAATCCCAATTTTCTGACAGTGTCAGATTGATTTCCAAAGTGTTTGCACAAGTTTGCAATCCCACCAGCAATGTAGGAGTGTTCACCTTTCTGCACATCCTCGCCAGCAGGTGGTGCCACTTGAGTTTTTGATCTTAGCCATTCTGAGGGGTGTAAGGTGGAATCTCAGAGTTGTTTTGATTTGCATTTCCTTGATGACTAAGGATGTTGAGCATTTCTTTAAGTGTTTCTCAGCCATTCAATATTCCTCTGTTGATAATTCTCTGTTTAGCTCTGTACTCCATTTTTTTAATTGTGTTATTTGGTTTGGCGGTGTTTAAATTCTTGAGTTCTTTATATGTTTTGGATATTAGCCCTTTGTCGGCAGTAGGGTTGGTGATACTGGGATTTGCAGCTGGACTCTGGGGGAAGAGCTATGAGTTGTATGGAAGAGATGGTGGATGAAAGGCTGGGGGGAGGGTTGTCAGGAGCTTTACAAAGAGACTGTCAAGGCTGCCAGATCTGCACCCAGAGGAGCATGCACAGAATAATACACCAAGCAAGGACAGTGCAAACAGAGAACCTGGACACCCTGTTTGGGTAAAGGCAATGGCCAGCTCATTCTCCACATAGGGAAATGGGTGGGGGGGGGATGAAGCTAGGAACTGCCTCTGACAAGATCTCTGGTACCTGAGATTTGATCACTCTCCCCTCAGCCCTGTGAGAACACAAAGGAGAGGGATGAAGACTGACTGGATGAGACCTGATAGATTATGGTCAGATGGTGGGGGAAGATGACCCCACCTGTCAGAGGTCTAGGGGAGAGGAATAGGGTGGGTGGGAACAGGAAGATAAGATCAAGGGGTATTTCAATTCAAATGTAATGTGAAATGAAGAAAAAATTAAAAAAAATATATACATAGCAAATAAATAAATAAATAAATAAATAAATAAATAAATAAAAATCAAGCTTTAAAAAAAAAAGGAACAGTAGCCCTGATCATCCTGCATCCATTGTTCTTCCTTTGCTTTAAAGTGCGACATTAAAAGGACCATATGTCAGTCTATCAAATCTGTAAAGTGTTGGGCAGAGCTATTGCTTGAATGTCCATAAGACACAGGGATAAAGCCGTTTGTGACACATATGCCAACTCCAATCAGGACAAATTATAGCCACTTCCAGATTGCAAGACAGCCAGGTATCAAGTTTCTAAATGTGACTGGTTTTTCTTCCCAGGAAACAGTGTTTACTGGAGGTCCAGTGTTGGTTTCCATTGCTCATGGGTTGAATATTCAGTGGCAGAAGTAGATCTGGTAGCAGCAGTAGATATAGTAGGTAATTAGTTGATTCTTACGGTGACCTACTTTCAATTAACCAGACCTAGTGGTGTGTTTTTATGATTTATAAATTATATTGGATTTTATAATTCATTATTCAGTTCTTATAGACCTCTATTTTATTGAAAATGGACTTTTTGTATAACATATTCTGATTATGGTTCTCACTTCCCCAACTCCTCCCAGATTCCCCCACCATCTTTGGGTTTAAAGGGTGCTAGATAGTGAATTAAGTGAGGACACTGTGAGGACCTCTACTATTGCTGTTAGGTGTTTTTGGAATGGCAGCTCTCTGCCATTCTCCTTCTGTGAAAAAAGGAGTTTTAGTGCATTCTCTTGGTCGTGGCAGGAAAATTTCAGAAGCCTCCATGTGCCCTCCTGTACTATGATAGTTCATCTTACAAACTACAGAGCTAACAAGGGTATTCTACTAACTCCTATGGATAATGTTATCAATTATATGATCAGAAATCGAGCTAATGACCACCATGTGAAGCCATAGAGACAAAGAGCCCACAGAGAAGTGGACTAACTACCCATGACAATCTTCACTTTCAGCCAGGGGGCATGATGAAATATAACCTTCCTGGCATATCAGTCGAGTTTGCCACACTGAAGGACTTCTTTTTAAGTGTTATAGGATTTACCTATTTTTTAACTGGACAGTTGCCCCTGTACATGTCCACGTATCCCTTTTGGTATAGACTGGGGAAATTATTATCATAAGCACTTGTCATGAAATAGCAAGACGCCCCTTCAACCCATCTTCAGTTTTAGTGGGCGGGTCTTGCATCAGAACACTGATCCAGGCCTGGACTGTAGCCAGGGCTTTTCAGTACGATGTGATGTGTATCTTTTGCTTTTCCCATTACCGTGATCAGATGCTTGATAAGAAGCAACTTAGGGAAGGATTTACTTTTACTTATTTTGATGCTATAATCCACCCTGAGAAGGAAGGAGTGACAGACAGTGGCTGTGATAGCAAGAACAGAAAGCTGCCTATCCAACTCTTGCCTGATCAGGAACCAGGGAGGATGCAGCTGGTGCCAGGCTACTGCCCATAGAGTTTACTCTCAGGGACCCATTTCTCCCAGTAAGGCCCTTTCTACTAAATGTCCCATATCCTCTCAAAATAGCACCACCAGTCTGGACCAAGTGTTCCAACACATCATCTTGTAGGTGACATCTTACAGATAAACAATTGGTTTCATTATTACCTTGCTATCTGCCCCTTTCTTGCTCCTAAGAATTCCATATTCTAACACAATACCCCTCCCTTATCTGGTATTTCCTTTTCTGTGTAAGTTATTCCTGGTCAACTACAGTCTGAAGATATCAAATAGAAAACTTCAAGAAGTAAGTAATTCATATTTTAAATTGCACCGCACTCTGATTAGCATAATAAAAAATATCCCATTTTCCTGATCTGGACGTGAATTATTATAGTCATCCTATATGTCCTATCTACAAAGTTAATCAGTCAGTGGCTATTCTGGTTGTGCAATCCACTTTCATGGTGTCACAATGATTCCATCCACGCATACCTTACACAGTAGCCCACTGTTATATCACAGTGCAGTGCTTTCCGTGACACAGAGCCCACTTCACCTCACCACACGAGCTCTGCTTCCTCTCCCATCATTACAAGAAGAGTGAATATGATACAATGGGAAAGAGAGTTTGTATAACTTTTATTACAATTAGCGATTTTCTTGGTTATTAATCTTTATTGTACTTTATAAATGAAGTTTTTCATGGGTAAATATATATTTATATATAACATATACATACATGTATATATATATATATATATATATATATATATATATATACACACACACAACACATATAGGGTTTGTTTCTACCCATGTTTTTAGAAACCTGCTGGGGTCTTGGAATGTCCTGGCCACAGGTGAGGAAGGGTTTTTGCAAGCATCTAACTAGCTCTCTCCAGATGGGAGCTTCCTAGCTGCCACTTCAGCCTCGGCATTCATTCAAAGAATTGCAAGCTCCTTGCTTCTGCCACGTAAGTCTGTCAAGTGGCTTCTATCACCATGAGATCTTATTATCCTCGTTGCTGTTAAAGAGACCAATTCCATAACAACATTGTCGACAGCACCACGGCTGCCCTGTAGAGAACAGTCACCATTAACCTCCTCAGTGGTCTAGGGTCCTCCTCACCAGATCCTGCCTTTTTGCCTTAGTAAATGGCTTGTCACCTAATCAGTGAACTTGTGGGGTGTTTTCCTTAGAGAGCATATCCATTCTAGACAACATGTTTGGTTCTTTCAGTCTTTTGATTTTTTTATCACTGTCTGCTAATATATCTTATGGAACATATTGTATTGTCTGGTAGTATATTCCTCACATATCTCCCCTCCTGAATTAGGCAATAACTTTGCTAAAAACAGAAGAGTCAGGCAAGGGACTCCACAAGTAAAGCAAGCAGAGCAGTAAATCCTGTATCCCAGGACAGCTCCCACACAGATTAACCGTGTCCAACTCTGTATGCCATCCTTCTTAATCCAGGCTCTTCCAAACACGGTCTTGGGTCTTGCATAGTCTTCAGTATATATTAGTTTCTCTTCTTTATCAGGACCAGCACCTCTCTTGCTTCTGCAGCTACCAAATTTATCTACAAAGAACCAACTGGCAGTATTTTAAGTTGTGTGGGCCATTTCCCCTCTGTGGAAACTACCCACCTCTTCCAACGTAGCATGAAAGTGCCCAGAGACAACATGGCACTAAATGGTCTGTGGTGGTTGGAATCCAAATGGCATTTTACCCCTAACAGACTATAGGCTGGATTTGGCTCCATTGCTGTTTCTGGTTATTGGTCTGGTGTTTGGGGTCAGGGTAGATCCTGAGTTGGAAATAAGCTGCCCTGGAAGGCAAAGCCTTCCAATTTGTCTTCAGTTGAGTGAACAAAAGAATTCTCAATTACAGAGTAAGCCCAGGGGATTCAGTTAATCTAGACATTGCAGGTTTGTCTCAGAATCGAGCCAGGTCCCTGACTTGCCAGAGTTAGGAATTTTACTTTCTCTGGAGCTCTGCTGGTCTTAGCATTAAGTACAAGGTATGAGCCTAGCTTGTTTCTGCTTCAGGCTGTGGAGAATGGGAGTCTCTTTATAAACTACCAAGGGCCTTCTAGCCTCCGCACTTAGCCGGAAGTTGATAATGAATCACTGTAGCCTTCACTGCCTTTCTCTGGCTCATTTTCTAGCTCTGAGCAGCTGCCTTCCAATTGCACTGTACCACCAATCACCCCAGACCTCTCAAGGACTCTGGACACTGCGCCCACAAATACATTGCCTTCACATTTCATCACAGTGAAAGCTGAAGTACTGGTAGGGCTGCAGCCGGCTAAGGCCATCAGTATTTCAACCACACAGCTGTGGCATCCTTGATAGCCACGCTGGGAAGTCGGGGAATCAGTCTCAAATTAGAGTTCCCTTCCATGGCCTAACCCTAGCCCCTCATAGTTTTAGGTAAGAGTGAATTCTGAATAAGAGATTTCTGTGAAGGACTTTTATTGTTAAATGTTTTCAAAATCAATTTTTATATAAGTGTAGAAGACAAAGAATTCCACAGAGGGAGAAAATTACCTGTTATTCAGCTAACACGGGCCTTGAGCAATCCCATAGATTGCTGTCAGATTTGTTCTAGGCAAGGAAAGAGGACAAACATGGAGTAGAGGCTGGCCCATCCCATTCCAAAATTGCAGACTGGAGTATAGGCTTGAGAAATAAGTTCCCTTCTGCAACGTTGGTGGACTTACCTGCGCACAGAAAGGTCAGCATTCCTAAGAAGGAGAGGAAGGAGTTCCTGTGGTCTGCAAGGGAGATGAGGTCACACAGCTGATGGCTTCAGCAAGGACACCAGACAGGCAGCCCACTACTGCTGTCACACCTGTTACCAGGAATCCTGGGAGAAAAGCCCTGGGTTCAGATAATTGTTCTAATTGATTTTTTTTTCTTCCTAAAGACATTCTGTGCAATGAAGGCAATTAAGCATCAACTTTTGAAGGGCAAAATAATGAGAAACAAAGAGACACAGAGGGAAGAAGAGGTGGAGGGATAGTGAATGAAAGAGAAAAAGTGGATCCTTCTGACTCAGCCCAGCAGACACGGCTCGTTTAACTGAACATGCACACTGTCTAACAGTCTTGCCTCTCTATTCCACCACCTTTTAACAAGCAGCATTTTCCTACTTTTTGACATGGCTAAGGGGGAGCATTTGAAGTGCCATACTGCTGAATTTGAAACAGTGGTAAGCTCAGAAAATATACTATAAATTAAAATAGATATGTATTTTTTGAAGTTAGGTGAAGGTAAACTGCCTATTCATATCTATGGCACGTGCAGATACCTACACAGATGTAACCTATTTCCTCCAGAATTTGGAAAAGTACTGTAGGTAAAAAAATTTTATTTACTTGAACTTTGAAACTACAGTTTTATGAAATCTCACAGAAATCAATAATTGAAAGTTTTTCAAGACTCCAAGCATTGTTATAACACTTGTGTAGTTTCAAATTCAGACAAATTTGTCAGACATATTATTTCAAGTCCTATAATCCTTTCTTTTTATCCAACATTCATTGGTACCCAGAACTTTTATCCTCACACAACTCCAGGGTTAATTATCCTGTGGAAATAAAAATTGGATGTTGAAGGTTATGAGCCATATGTTTGGGTTCTTATTTACCCGTTTTTGTGTGCTGTCACCTCATTAGTCTCTGTTACTTGAGATGTAGTAATATAGATCTTATTATCTCCATTCATATTATATTTATTCTTCAGGGTATTGTGGTCCTGAGGAGGGATATTTTCAATAAGATAAAATGTTTATGCCTTCATTAATGCATCTGTTGATGCAACTAGGGTCACCACGCATCTAACTCCCTGCCACTACCACTAAGAAAACAAAGCCTTAGACTCTACAATGCAGGCAATATCCACAAGCGAAAACATAAAGGCCACTACGCCAACCCTAGGACCCAACAGAGATGGCTGAAATGCAAGCACTAGGCCAGGATGTTTCTAGATACTTAGACTTACTTATGGAGTTGAGAGAATGAGATGAAATAGCATGGTCACAATCCCTCATTTCATACCGGCACATCGTGGAGAAAGCCTGTCACATCTTATCTGCAATCCAAATTTCCACAGCTTTGAAGGACATGTATATGTGCACTGTGACAGACAGGAGACTATACCAAGGCTTTGATGTCAGTGGAATATGGTCTTTTCTAGAGAAATTAATGCACCGATGGACAGTTGGTCCTCCAGGTCCTAGGGGGGGCTAATATGTACACTTTATGGACTTGGTAGTTTTTGGAAGCCCAGGGCTATGGCTCTGTAAACCAATTCAAAGGGTTTTGAACAAGAGTTGGGAATCTGTCCTTGTTGAGTCTCCTTTTGTTCCCTTCTGGCTGGGTGTGGTCTAATCTATCATCTGAAGTAAGAACCAACCTTGGTCAGGCATCCTCTGTATCTTAGCACTCACTGAGAATCTTGTGAGTGGATTTTGGAATGGGCATGGTGTTTAGCAAGGGACTCGTAACGATTCCTATAATAAAGATGAGGGAAGTAAGAAAGGGTCAAGAACACCTAACGACAGAACCAGCTTGACAGGCCAGGCTCTAGCTGATAGCCACTGCTGCTCGTTCTTATAGGGCAGGCTGGGTTTCCTTCAGCCAGCACGGCTTCTCCAGGAGCATTTGGTATTCAGCCAGCTCATTTTCCCTGTGTCCTGAGAAGCAGCACGGTGCAATAGTTATCAAAGTACAATTCAGGAACCCCCAGGTGTCACCGAGACCCTTGCAAGGAATTTTCAAAGCCAATGTTAATGTTGCAATAGTTGTCTTCTTTCAAGCTAAACATTTAAGAAGATTTGGGAAAAACTGTATGCTATGATGTGTGTGCTCCTCAAAGTTCATATACTGAGAACCTGATGCCCTGTACAACAGATGAAAAGCGGAACTTCTTTTATGGGGGATTAGGTCACAAAGACTATGTTCTCTCTCTCTCTCTCTCTCTCTCTCTCTCTCTCTCTCTCTCTCTCTCTCTCTCTCTCTCTCTCTCTCTCTCTCGTTGTTTGCTGAGTAACACATGCAAGCCACTGTATCTGTGTGGAGGGAAAGGACAACCTCAGGTGTCAGCCCTGTGTTCCACCTTGTTTGGGGATGGTCTCTGGCTGTTCTCCACTATGTACACCAGGTTATCCTGCCTGCAAGATTCTTGTCCCTACCTCCCATCTTCCCATAGGAGCACAGGAATGACGGATACATGTGCTATTGCACCTGGTTTTCTCTGGAGTTTGGGGAATCTGAACTTCAGCCCTCAGGCTTGCCACATAAGCACTTATCCACTGAACCACCTCCTCGGCCAAGGATTTGTTCTTATCAATGGATAAGAACAAATCCTTGGATATTGCTACTATTATTGTAAATTACCTGGGTGTTCAGCCCTTTTTTGCTTGCTCTTGCCTTTGTTTTTCTTTCTCCTCCTTCCTCTTTTTCAGCTCCCCCATCTTCCTTCTTCCTCTTCCATTTTGTTGTTTTTTGACAGGATCATATACATTAGCTTGAGCTGTGTAATATATTATGTAGCCCTGGCTGGCCTCAAGCTCACGGCACTATTCCTGCTTCAGCCTCCTGAGTGACAGGATTACAACCATGAGCCACTCTCTCTTCTCACTTCTTCCTCACCCTTCCACTACTATGTGGTGACACAGCGGGATCATTACTAGGCAGTGACACCTTGACATTGAACTTCTAAGCATCCAGAGCTAAGAGAAATGCATTTCTTTATAAATTATCCAGTCTGTGAGACTCCATTACAGCAACACAAAACAGACAGAAAATTGGCACTGAAATGAGAAACCATGACTAGAACAAAAAGCTAAAAAATGGGAGAAAATGGTTTAGACAGAAGCTGGAAGCACTTGAAAGGGCAGGCTAGAAGAGTCTTGTATTGCTATCAATGGATCACTGAGAGCAAATTTAGGGAAAGTTCAGAAGACAAAAGGTAAAAAAAAAAAAGTCTAATCAGACTACAGATAGAAACATAGATGGTAAGAACTTTATAATGAGGCATCAGAGGGAAATAAAGAACAAAGTGGTTGAAACTCAAGTCCATCCTTAAACTAGCAAAGAACTCAATGGAATTGTGCCCATGCTCTGCATCTTCACAGAAAATGCAATTTAGGAGGAGTTAGGATGCTCTAAGCAGGAGAGAGACTAAGCTAGCACACGGCTTTTCCCAGTTATTTACAATTAGACGAGCAACAAGAGAAGTGATTTTTAGGGTGGAAATTACAATCAAAACAGATGTGTAATGGAAGATTTGAAAGACTCTCCGCTTAACCATGTTAAGAATAAAACATTATGTTCAAGTAAGAAAATCAAGTTGTGGCCAACCATCTACTTGCTGGAGCCTGGTGTAAATAGAAAACAGGTTCCTTTCAACACAATAATAAGAGAATAACCCCGAAGGCATTTTCCAGAAATCTTTGAGGCAAAGTAGGTCAAATTTCCAGAGAAGTGTCTTATACCACTGGTGGCCTCTGCTTCTTAGGTTTCAAAGTCAGTGCTTCTTTGTCACCACATGTTGTCTCAGGCAGTCCTAAGATCAAGGTTGTAGCTTGACCCATCACTCTGGAAGATACAGCATAAGCTGGTGACATGCACGCAATGCTAATTTTACAATCATGAAGAATGCAAGTGCTGTGGGGACCATGGTAACTTTCACCTAGATTTCAAATGGCATAAAGGTTCCAAGCAGAGACATCACAGTGACAGAGCCACTGCAGAGAGCACTCATTAGGGCGATGTTCAGAGACCCATAAGAGCAAACTAAGCCAATACAGAAAGTGCCCTAGGGTGAGGATCTGGTACTCTTAGGAGTCAGACAGCCTTAGACACTAAATCTGCATAGCCACAATCCTGCAGCTAAAGTCTGGAAATGCTGCATCCTGAGACGCCAGCCCACAGGAAGCTGCTTGGATAGAGTAACTATACATTGTGAACACATAAATTTGGACCAGGGCTGATCATAAAATCCTATGTACTGTTTGAATGTGTCCTCCAAAATTATGAACTGATTAATACTGCCGTCACAGAGGGCTTACTGTTGCAAGAGTGAGTTTATTAAGGTGAGTTTGACTCTCTCTTAGTCTTTCCTTTATACCATGGAAGGCATTTCCAGATTGCTAGCACTGTAACACTGAAGTCAGCCTCCAGAGTTGTGAGACAAAATTCTCTTTTTCACAAATTGGTCTGTGGTATCGCTGTAGCACCGTAAAGCAGTTTAAGGCAATTTAAATTCGCTCATCTCACTATAACTTCAGGTGATGATATTTTTTATGAAAACATATTAATGTTAACAAATAATGATTTCCTTGCTTTTATTTTATTGAGAGAACATTTCATGTATCCTTAGGCTGGCTGTGGATCTGCCATGTAGTAGACGCTGACCTTGAACTCCTAATCCTCCTTCTACCTCTGGAGTACTTGCATCACAGATGAGGCAGCATACTCAGGTTATACAGCGCTGGGATCGAACCCAGGGCTTCCCACATGATAGGCAAGCATTCTAGCAACGAGGCTATATCCCAGCCCCAATTTTGTTACTTTTCAGTCAATAAACATTTTTAAAATGTTCTCAGTCATAATTTATAACTGAGGGATGCAAGCATCATAAACAAAAGCTCTTAAGAGACCTGAGTGCACTAAAAGAATCTGAGCTGAAAAGAACAATACAGCCCAAACAAAACCCTTTACAACTGTTAGTATGCAGCGCCGTGTCTGTTGCCTACATACCTGGGTCCACTTTACCACTTACTAACTGTAAAGACCTTTTTGTATTCCCAGAACTGCTTAGAAAATGAAATGAGTTTGTCTATATGCATCACGTACAGCATCTTACTAAGTTTTAGTATTGTCGTTGAATTTTAACGTTATAAGCATGTAAATATGTCCAGGAACCCCCCGCCCCAAGTTTCAAGGTGAAAACATTTCTAAATTGTCCCAATTTTATTCGCTTAGAAATATGAAAGACATCTTGGGACAAGTCATTCCAAGTACAAATATTAAGTTTCCATCCACTCTTTTTATTGTCAACTTAGTATTTTCATTCTCACACAGCGCACAATATAAAAACACCCTTAGGAGCTCAAAAGGCCTTCACTTGGAATCATAGTTTCCACATCTGCAGGCACTGTGTGCGGACAGGGAGACAAACCACTCGATGATATTGAGACTGGAATGCCAGACGTGGGTTTTAACAAAAACATAACAAATATAATACTAAGTAATTCAGGACTTCAAATTTTTAAAAAATTATTTTATGTATAGATGCTTTGCCTGAATGTCTGCCTGCACCAACATGTATGCAGTACCTGCAGAAGCAATAAGGGCATTGACCCTCCTAGGACTGGAGTTACTACTGAGGGTTATGAGCCACCGTGTGGGTGCTGGGAATTGATCCTGGGTCCTATGGAAGAGCAGCCAATGCTCTTTGACCACTAAGCTATGTCTCCAGGCCAGCGTTTGGAATTCTTAACAAAATCAAAATTATAGATTTAACTTATGTGATTTGGGTAGTTTTAATTATCTTAATATAGGTGTGTTAAATATAGGTATATGCTAAATGTATATTCTCTAGTTTCTCTAAAAAAAATTATTGTGTTTACTCAGAAAATAATACTAAAGCAAACAAATTTGGGCTTTAGAGATGGGTCAGCAGTTAAGAACATCTGTTGATTTTGTAGAGGACCCAGATTTGGTTCTCAGCGCCTACATGTTGGCTCACAACTATCTGTAACTCCAGTTCTAGGTGTTCTGACATCCTCTTCCAACTTCCATGGGCAAAAGGCAGGAAGAGTGCACAAGATATACACAGACAGGTGAAACACTGACACAGAAAAAATAAACTAACCAAAACCAGACCTTACCAGTTGGGAACAGTTTCCAGAGCAGTGGTCAGTAAAGACACACATTTGGAGAAATGGTTCTTCCTGCTGTCAGATACTAACGTGATCCATAGACAAATTATATTATACCATCCAGAGTACCATCCAAACTCGAGGCTAAAGGAGGAAATGGTGGGTAGTGACTTAAATCAGTTCCAATGTTTGACAACAAACTAAAATTCTGTAATCCCAGAGCGCTCTCACTTCTCAGGATAGAATAATGATGTTGGGTTGTTACACCTAAGATTTCTCAGCTGGAAAACATAACTATCTACTTCTTAAGGGTAACAGGAAGACTAACTAAGATGATGTGTAAATCTCTGACCTTAGAAGCATACTGACAAACTCAAACACAAGGTAGAAAGTGAAGGAAAAAGAACTCATGAACAATGCATCCTAGTTACTGGTGTGCAAATTCAGTAATATAAACCAACTGTGCTATAAGGGTCAATTCCATTTGAAAAAGGCTCACAGGCAGTTTTTGCTTGGCTCTGTCTAAGGTCATGCTTGGGAACTGGTAGGGACTGTCATTATGTAACGTCATATGTGAATGTCATGCAAGGTACTCAGATACTGGAGTTGGTGCTGGCTGTTAGCTGGGATTTCATCGGGGACTATCAACCATTGCATGTCATACTCTCATGTGGCCTGGGACTCCATGTAGTGCGAACTCCTCAGGATAATCAGACTTCTTGCATGGTCAAGAGTACAAGAAAGGAAGATAAAAAGCCAAGTTGCCACTCCCCACTAAGGGGAGGTGGTCAAATATGGGGCACCAGAGTTCATGTCAGAGTCAGTCCCCGCTCTCCACCTAACTGTGGAGAGTGTCCTGTCCATTGGCTAGATCAGAGAAGGGGTTTGATGTTTACTACTTGTATTGTCCTTGGTTAGTATAATAGTTTGAGCAGACCTGCCTCCTCCACCCCAAACTACCACCCCACCCCCACCCCCGCAGGCCCTGATCCACCTGTCACAATGTTCCTCTTGTAGGTTTCTAGGACCCTCTGGATCCTTCTATTTCCCCTTCTCCTCTATTTCTCTTACCTAGAGTCACTCAAAGAAAGAATAAGCAGGCTACCAAGATGAGACTTGATAGCCTATGACCATATAGTGGGGCAGGAGATCCCCCTCAGTCATAGACTTAGGGAAGGGGAATAGGGTGAAAGAGGGAGGGAGGGAGGGAGGGAGGAACGGGAGGATACAAGTGATGGGATAACAACTGAGTTGAAATCTGAATAAATTAATAAAAAAATTTTAAAAGCAAAGTTGCTTTTAATGATTATCACTGGAAGCTGACAGCCTTGCTTCTACACTTTACTGTGAGAATAAGTAGGAAGGCAGACCTAGGAGTCAAAGGAGCAAGCAGGTATGTAGTTGCCATGCAGTTAATGAAAATATCTTTGTCTGTACTAGCCCAAATCAAAGAAGAAAAATGAAACTATAAAATTATTGCCCTGGATTTCTAATTGCTGGGGTTTCCACTGTAGTTGAGGCTTCAACCCCAGATTCATAAATGGCCCACCCTGGGGATTTACACAAGGAATCTGATCCTGCTACACATTCCTAGCCATACAGGCTTTCCTTTGTAATTTACTGGAAAAATCAATTACCATATTGCTGGCTAGTTTTTTGTCAACTTAACACAAGCTAGAGCCATTTTGGAAAAGGGAACCTCCAATTAAAAAAAAAAAAAAGTTCTTGCCAGATTGGTCTGTAGTATTCTCTTGATGACTGATGTAGGCAGATCCACCTCACTGTGGGGGTGCTACGTGCTACAGAAAGCGGGTTGAGCAAGTGTTGAAGAGTAAGCCAGGAAGGCAGTATAAATACACACACACACACACACACACACACACACACACACACACACACACACACAGTAGGGATTTCTCCCATACTTTGGCTAGATCAAAGTCACTGCCCCCAGTGCCACCACTGCAGCAGCAGAGACAGCTCAGAGCCTGAGGACACCACAACCAAGGCAAAAGCCATGGTTCCCAGCCTCAGCCTGAGGCAGCAATAGTAGTCTGCCCCCAAAGCCTCCCAAAGTTGTAGTGGTCTACTGCTTCAGCCATCCACAGCCCTCACCCCAAGCCTTTCGGCCCACTGCACCACTACCCTCAAGAGCTATGTCTAGCCCTTGAGCCGCAAGCCACTAAAATTTAAAATGGCTCGCTGCCAGTTCTCCTTCCTGCTTTGAGGCTGTGAAGATGGGAGACAAAAGTGTATCTCCTGTCAGCACCTCAGCAGGAGCTGCCCACGGTGACTATTCCTGCCTCAGCCGACTGCTATGAAAACCGCACACCGAACTCTTATATTTATGGTTGAGAGCCTACCCTTTAACGGCTGAGTCATCCATTGGACTATGCAAATTGATTTCTAGTAGCAGTACTGAGCAACTGGGCATTTGCTAGCATACACCCTTTCTTACCTATACTAGACCTTGGGTTGAGGAATGAAGGAGCAGCCTTCTTTTACTAGAGATGCAGAGAAACATGGCTGAAAATATTAAAAAGATGTTTGGGTTCACATGTGGTGCTGTTGCCCTAGGTACAACCATCACCGCCCAGAGCCAGCTAGTATCATCAGACCTATGCTGGGCCTTGCTAAGAAGCCCAGTTTCTAATATGTAAAACACACAGTCAGCTTTAATGCTCAGATGGGCTCAAATTGAAACCTTGTGTTTTATAGAACGGAGGTTTGGGGGAAGAAATTGGTTCTCGGTTACGTTTACAGCACTAGGGATTGTGTTTTCTTGTACATTTTGTACTTTAAAATCTTTTATCGGAATTCAGCACTCCTTCCACACATACAAAGGGAAGACAAGCCAGCAGTTCAGGCTCTTCCTCGATTACAGTGCTGAAATAATAAACAGTGAACAGATCACAAAAAAAAAAAAAAGAAAAAGAAAAGAAAGAAAACCGCACACCTTCTCTGCCTCAGAAAGCCTGCTGCTGCAGCCAATAGGAGCTGTCCATGATGACAACCTTTTCTGCTTCAGCCTACTGCCTTCACAGTGGACCTGTGAATTTTGGACACATTGTAAACTTTATTACCCCCTCAAGGCAGAAAAGTTGCCTACTTCTACCGGAGAAAGCGCCAGCAACCCACAATCCCCCCACCCCCAGCTCTGTGACTGCCATCTCCAGCACAGACTAAGGCTAATTGGGGATGAGAAGTCTGGACAAAAACCTACCAATCTCTGAGCTCCCCCCAGCTCAAGCTTGAAACCCCACCAATCCACACTCAGGAAATCCCTGCCCCCAGAAAGCTCCACCCCACCCCCACCCCTGAAACCCTATATAAAGGCTGTGCCTGCCCAGTTTCCTGCTGTCTCCTCCCAGAGCAGAGGCAGCCACTCCTGGATTTGTCGAGAGTTACTGCACTGTGACTGTCTTCAGAAGAGAAGTGGAGCTCAGGCTCCAAGGCTCCTCAGCAACTCAGGTGTTTGGGACAACCCTCCCTTGGGAGCTGCATGTCTCTGTTGAGAAGGCCTTCTCTCAGAGCTGCCATGAGGTTCCAGGCTCCTGTGCCTCAGGATACCCTTGGGACACTGTCCCACCTCAGGCCTGCATACCTTCCCAGCTCTCAGAGTTGTGGACGGACACCCTTCCATCAGAGTACCAGAAGGCAGGGGGCGCGCGCGCGCACACACACACACACACACACACACACACACACACACACAAATTGCCCCGAGAAAATTCCCAATATGAGTGGTGCTTACTTCCCACCATCTCTAAACTAAGCTTTGCTTAAGAACTGGGCCCACCTCAGCCTGAGAAGTCACATGGGAAGAAATAGTTACTGTCAACTATATCTTAAACAAATTTGCACTACATATACCCTTATGTTAGCAGCACTTGGGGACTTAGGGTACATGTGGGGCCACTAATTGAATCTCCACAGTATTATGACTTTCACTTTCTCTCAGGCTAACCCAACCAACCCAACTGGCAAGACAGTTTTATTCCCTGTCACTCTCAAACCCACAGTTCCATTCATGCCGCTGCTCTGCCACCCTTCAGGCATCATCCTTATCTGTATGGATGACTGCACACTTCATTCCGAGCTTGTGGGGAGTAAGAGGCAGAGCCAAAGCGGTTTACCTCAGGGTTAATCTGCAATAACTGTACCACCCTCTCTGTGTACACCATGGGCCCAAATCCAGTCACACCATCACAACCTGCTGTTGGGGAGCAGGGGAAACAGGCCCCAGCTGGAACCAAAGCAGTGTTAGGAAGCTTGGGCAAGAAATCCTACCTACTGTCTCCTTTAAAACAGTACTAAACTGCTCTGTTTCCTACTCTATGAAACAGCAATATTACTACACCTTACAACAGAAATTTTAAAAATGTGCTTATCCTCAGTAAACATGAATTTGTGGAACAGAATACAGAATACAGTGTCTATCCTGGAGATGGGCAGTGAAAACCAGGCTGTCAGGGGCCTCGGCAACATGCAAGGAGAGGACCACGTTTATGCTGTCTCAGCTGTGATTCGGTCTTGATGTCTCAAGCTAAACCCACACCAGCCAGCCTGGTGGGGACATTAATGCCAGGACTGCAAATAAATTAAGCTTTATAAAATTATGTGGACAGACATGGAAAGATAGGTTGTACTACAAACCTAAAAACAGAACAAAAGCTCTCTGGTGGATGGAAAAGATAGCTAATAAAGTAAATGGAGGTAGTACTGGTATTTGAGAGGTTAGTAAAAACCACCACCATTGTCTCTTACTCCAGTGGTAAGAAGCAGGAAAAAAAAAAAAAAAAAAAAGAGGAAGGTAGGAAGGAAGGAAGAGGAAGGAGGAAGAAGAGCAAGAAAAGGTGACACAACAGTGGATGTACACGACCAAGTACAAACTGGAGGTACAAGCTACAGGTGCTGATATGGTATTGATGGGTTAGACACAGCCAAGTTATCAGCTCAGCAGCAGGAGGGAGTATAATGTGGCAGAACAGCAGGTAATAGAAGAATGAACCAGATGCCTGACACTTGTTGAGCGAAAACAAGAAGAGGTGTAACACAATTAGTACACATCCTCGGTACACAATTAGTACACATCCTCAGTAGCGTGTAATTTAAAACCGCACCACCTGAAACACACAACAAAGGTACAGATTTAAGTACATGTCAGAGATGTGAAGAGCCTGAGTACTTCTGTAGGAAGGATGCTAGAAGAGATGAAGGAACAAAACTCAAGCCAGGGAGCCCCTTCCTCTTTTTAAATAATAGTTAACTTGTATCCTGAGCAACATATAATTCAATCTCATACTCTAAGTGTCAAAATAAAACAGTATGGCAAAGGTTGTCCAGCACGGGGTGCAGGCCAGTGCGGCCTACTGGCATCCTCAGCCACTGCGCTAGTCTGGCCCTTTCTATACTGAAGGAGATATTATCCAAGAAGCTATTGCTGGGAAGCCTACTATGGAGTGGGTCCTTTGGTTTGTTGAGCCCTCACAACTTGTGAGATAAAAGGATTGAAAACCCAAAAATGTGCAAAAATGGCATCGCTTTTCCAGCATCACAAAGGTAGCTCACTGACTAGTAGGCTTAGCTTGCCTCCTACCAATGTATTGCTAGTGCCTTCTCCTAAGTGACGTAACTAAGAATCTCTTCCGAGATTTAACCAGGAGGCAGTCCTAAAAACTACATAAGGTTTGGCAGTCACTCTTTGTTCTTATTTAGAAGTAAAAGCTACACAGCAAGCCCTTAGCATGTTGTGTTCTTTCCTTCCCTACATCCTTCCCATCACTGTGCCGAGCCATGGGCTCCTTCCTAAGCCAAACACATTCACGAGTGACACTCAGTTTTTCTCCTATGTAAGCCTCAAAGTCCCCAACTTAGGTCTCTCTGACATGATGTGATGAGTTATTCCAACATTTAAACTAATTTTGGAGTAGACAAATCATTTATGCTTCCCACATTATGCTGACAGCCAGAAAGCATTTGAAAGCTGAGGCAATAAAGCAACTGTCAGGCAGTAATGCAGGTCCTGGAGCCCAACAAACACGTCATCACTTAAAAGCTTTAAACACTGCTCAAAAATGACATCTGAAGACTAACATGATTCTGACTTTATTAGATCAGAACAAATAAAGTAGCAGCAAAAGATCCATTCTGCAATCTGGCTTCCCTGGTCCTCAGACAAGGAGGGAAGTGCAGTGGGGGAGTCATCTCTCAGTCTCAGCCTCTCAGAATCTCACTTGGGCCCTGAAGTGCATCTGCTTGGTGGCATTGTTCTTCATTCCCGTCTTCAGCATCCATTTCGATTTCATCCTTTGGACATACTGCATGTCCCGTTCACGCATGAGAGCTGCGCCTGTGGTTGGAAGGAGGGTAGAAACTGAGCCATGTGTTTCTTATCTGTTGGCAGCGTAAGTCAAATCTCTGCAGAGAATTTCTAAAGTTGGCTTGTTAAGTGGGTTCTTAGATTTAAAGACAGATGCTAATGTGGGGGTTCCAAGCAAAGGACCACGGATCCACATGCATCCCAGAACTATGTCTAAGAATGTTGTAAACAGTGGCGTTTGCAATGTTTTTAGGCACCAGAGCTTTCTGAGACATCAGAAAGGCAGTTCTCTTATCTTCACTACTCTACTCAAAGGTTCTTCCCCAGAAGGACAAAGAAGACAGCACACTATGGTTTCGAAGTTTAATAACGTCAGTTGTCAGCTTTACTCATTCCAATCTACTTCTATTAGGAAAAAAAAAATGCCTAAGAGGGCTGACACCAGACCTGTGGTACCTATATCATATATGCATAATGACAGTCAAACCTCTCAATACCTGGGTGGGTCCGCTGATCATTTATTTCCCTTATATAAATGAGAAAATTGAAATTTAATAATGAGACTCCACATGTCATGTCAGACTCCACAGCTCCACTAAGATTCTATCTAATTTCTGTTACCTCCAGGTAATTTCAGCTTGTAATGATTTCTAAGATTCCTTTTATAACTATGATCTTCTGCAAACGTTCACGATGCATATTAAGTTACTAGGCTAGGAACATTATTATTTTTTTAGGTCATGGAGTCTTGGATTTATTGCACTAAGTACCATGTGGTAATGGAAGTCCCTGAGCTAAGAGGTTTAGCTTCCCTGGAAAAGGCCCTAGAAGGACAACACAAATGAGAACATGTCACTCAAGCCCCCACGAAATCCATGCATGTAAGTAAGCATCAATGTACCTGTGCTGCCCGTCCACCCCAGGGCTCGGTACTGCTGGAGTACCCTGCCCACAGCCTTCTGATTTCTAGCAACTGTCACAGCTCTTGGCAAGCCAAATCGTTGTTTGTAGTATCTCATCAAGGAGCGATGACCCACTCTGGCACCTGTATTTTGAAAGAGTAATATTCAAACAAGTTTCTTTCAATTCAGAGCTATAAGTCAAAGGCTTCCTAAAAGATCTTCAAGGGTACCAAGCCTTAGAAATTCCTGATGGGAAAGCAGAGGTAACCAGGACAATGTATATCTTCTACAGAAAAACAAACCAAGATGATTATTAAGAAAATATATAAATAAAGGCTAAAACCCCTAAGAGAAAGAAAATCAAGGAGGGACTAGCCCTGACATTAGGTCTACAGCCATAACTGGAGCAGAAGGGAAATAAAACCTTCTTTCCTCTCTTTTTCTATTCCAGTGGTCCTCCAACAGGAGTGAATTTTACCACACAAGGACATCTGACATCTGCTGTAGCCGTCTTTATTGTTACAGGTGGAGTGCTACTGACATCTAGTGGCTGAAGAAGGAAAAAGATGCTATTGAACATACTAAAATGCAACAGCAAAGCCAGTAAAGTGGCTCAGCAGGTTAGGGGCATGCCAATCCCCAGAAACCACATCAAGGTGGATGGAGAGAACCAGCCCCAGAGTTGTCCACAGGCCTTCCCAGGCATACCACACATGCACACAAAGCCCCCAAGCCCCCTCACAAGAATAGTAAGTAAATTTTTAAAACAAAAAAAAGAACACACATTTTTAATTAGAAAACTAAGGGACAATGGTATTGGCCCTGTAAAGCTCGGAACATCTATAATTAGACTAATAAAATCCCAACATAGGTAAGGTAAGGATGGCCCATGTTTGCAAGGATGATTATCCCTATATGAGTAAATGACAGCTGGTAATTAATATGTATATTTGTAAGCAACATTTGGAAATCCATCTTACAGCTTCTGAGAGCAAGCAGAAGAGAAGTGAGCTACTCTTGCTGTCAGTTAACAGTCAGAACTTGGCAATAACACCATATAAAGTGCTAAGAGCAGCTCAACCTGAAGGCCCTTGGGAGGAACAGATTGGCTTTAGAACACTGTGCCTGCCCAGTAACAACTGTTATGCTGACTTATGAAATTCCTGTCCATGTAGCTTTCACCATGGAACTGTTCATAAAACTGTCTATTCCTGCTGAACAACCAATACAATTAATATTAGATACTAGAGTATTTCCAAATCTAATTTCCCTAGGATTAATTGTGCTTTTCTCGTGGATATAACAGCAGTTTCTCTGGCCAGTTGGCAAATAAATCATTGTATCTTTCACATCAATTTCCTCCATATGAAGTGAAGAGTAATGAAGGAAATGCAAAGAAACTGAGCCAGGCCACAATCTCCCAGAGAAGTGCTCAGAGCGCCCTCTATTGGATATTGTTTTCATTGTCTCTGGTGCTAAAACTGATGCTTTTCAAACAAGCTTAAAAACAGACTGTTAGCTGTATGATCCTTTCCAAACTGGACCTGGCAATTGAGGTTTATTCAGAAACAACTAGCTGATCCACAAGCTGCCACTACATTTTTATACAATGTTTGTTCAGAGATTATATTCACCCTGTTACCACTGTGCATGTATAGGCTACAATAAATTACAATAATACTTTCTCTTTGTTTTAAGAGTTAAAAGATTAGTAACTGGAGCTAATGACAGCTCTCTGTACTACATAGTGATATGAAGTACAGCAAGACAGGAAAGCAAGACTTCACACATAATGCTTCGTCAGACACTTCACTGGCAAGAAGTTGCCACTACTGCTGTACTATTACTGCAAAGCTACCTTGCAGTGTAGGGACTCCAAAAAGGCTTGGTGTAAGACCCTGTAGAAATTGCCTGGTCCTGTGTCAGCTTCATATGTGCTCAGTAAGCAGCAGGAACTTTACTATTCTCTCTACATTCCTTCTCCTTCATTTCAAACCATGCCCTCTGAGGTTCCCCCATCCCTGCCAGTTCATTGCCTCATTTCTTTCTTCCTATACAATAAACAACAGTGGATGCTTCTCATATTCATGACTTCTTCCTCTCCTCACAGCATAATCTTACAATAAGTCCTATTCTCCAAGGGAGAAGACAGAATTCATCCTCTGTGCCTCTCACAACTACTAGAGATAGGCAACCCAAGCATTGTTATTCAAACATCAACACAGCAAGCTTTTCTGGCAGCCTGCTACAGTTTGAACATGAGATGCTCCCCAAGTGAAGAAACAGAAAGTTTAAGTGGTAGGACGAGTTGACAGAAGTGGATCATTGGAGCTAGGTCCCTGGAGATTTTTAATCCCTACTCTTTTTGCCTCACTACCTGCCTCGAAGATGGGAGAGTCAGGGAAGAGGATGGACTAGGAGGTCAAAGCTGGATAGAGCAGACAGAGCCAGCAAGGACGACCTACTGGCAAGTAGCATGGGTTGTGTAGCTGAGAGATAGCTAAGTAGCTTTCAGAGTTGAAATCTGCCCAACTCCAATGCTTTAAGCTTATAAAATAAATTATAGTTTCTCCGTGTCAATTATTTTGGAAGCTAGTGGGGTTAAAGAAAACTGTTGCTTTATTAGATAAACTCATAAGGAGCAATAATAAGAACTCAGGAAGATGTCCAACATTGACCGCTAACCTTTACACACACACACACACACACACACATATGTACATACAGATATGCCAAACACAAAGAAAAAGGCACAAATACATATACACAGAAGTGAGAGAGGGAGAGATTGAGGGTGAGGGATCTATCAGTCTACATTTAGGAAAAAATTAAGGAAATACCTGGTCAAAATAATGTAAATCTGAAAAGAAACAAGGGAAAACAATGACCCAATTTTAGTGAAAGAGCTAACTTAGAGCTAAGTAGCCTACTTTTAAAGTTACAAGGACCTAAGAACACACACGTGCGAGTGAGTGCACAAATACACACCACTTTAAAGTTCATGTTCTTTACCCTCAGTAAAGACAGGTAATTGATGAAGACATGTTTTTTCCACACACCAGCATCAAGCTGCTACTCCTTGACAAATACACTTACCAGAAGGGAGTATCAGCTCCATGGTTTCATCATCACATTCCAAGATCTTTTCAGATGACAGCTCGTCAAGCTCACGAGGGTCCTGCCCCTCCTTGTAATCAGGGTAGCTACTCCTGTAACAGACAAATAGCACTAATAAATATACAGACCTGAAAGGGATGCCTGTGTTTGCAAACGTAGTAAAGCTGCCAACTGCTCCCAGGGAAGGCCCACAAAAAGGATTGAGGGATAAAACTACTGTCAAAATTTCTCTGCAACAAGGTGACCAAACGACCCTTAAGAGGATGTTTCCACCTCTCTAGGGCAGTTACCAAAAGTAGAAGAAAGAGCACAGAGCTAGACATGAAGTTACAACCCATTTACAATATAAACAAGTTCTAGAAAACTGAGGCCCAACAGATTTGTGATGACAAAAACAAAAAATAAAAAACACATTCTATGTGTCTCACATGTTAGCTTTAGATACATAGGCTTTCAAATCTGAACTTTAAGAAATGCAGATAGTGTGACTAAAGCACTGAGTTTTGTTGTGTTCTTTGAGACAGGGTTTCTCTGTGTAGTCTTAGCTGTCTTGGACTTGATTTATAGACCAGGCTGGCCTGGAACTCAGATATCCACTTGCCTCTGCCTCCCCAAGTGCTGGGATTAAAGGCATGTACTACCACGCCCTGTGCAAGCACTGAATTTTTAATATATATGTTTTATTTAAGTGGTTATAAAGATTTGCCTAGTAATTACTACACTGGACAATATAATTCTAGAAGAATCTTTGTTTCTAAATATTTACAAAATTTTATATTTAAATGGACATACAGAAAATAACTATAGACAGTAATGGGGAGATGGCTCAGTGGGTAAAGTACTTGCCATGCAACCAGATCTGAGCTTGATTTCCAGCAGCCACATGAAACCAAGACACAGCACTAAGGGAGTGACTAAGAGCATTTAAGGAGCTGGCTGGCCAGCCACCAGTCTAGCTGAAGGAGTAAGCTCAAGGTCCCAGATGAGACCCCGTTAAAAATAATACAGTGGAGTATAACCAACTCAGGTGTTACTCAGGTGTAGTAACACCAACTCAGGTCTCCACTTGACATGTACATCTGTACATTTAGAGCACATGTAACGCATATATAAACACAAACAATAAATTTTAACTTTAAGAATTGGACAAATACAAATTGAAATATTAACAGCTAGACAATCCACCAAGAAACAGATAAAAGACTAAATCAGAAACAAAAATACCTCCAAGTAGCCAATTAATATGTAAAAGTGTTCACAATAACATTGGCCATAATAAAATACAAAGTAAAACCACTATATATTCAGCCATATGGCTAAAAAGAAAAACTTGCCCTCAGTAACAGTACTACTATAGAGAACACTTTGAAGATTCTATGGTCCAACACCTCGACATACATAGTAGGTAAAATATGCACATTTACAAATGTTGGCAGGATGGTAAGCAGCATTGTTTCTATCAGCTCAAAACTGGACACCACTTATATGTGTATCTACAGTAGATTAAAAACTAGAAAACATTCAATCTAGTAATCTTAAAAAAACAAAAAAAACATCTGTAATTATATAAAACAGGATGGATTCAGAGAGATGGCTCACTGGTTAAGAACACTTGTTCTTGAAGAGGCCCAGGTTCGGGTCCCAGTATCCACATGTTGGCTCACAACTATCAGTAAGACTAAAGCAGAAAAATAACCACTTGGAGGCATTTTTGTTTGTGATTTATCCCTGGGTCTCTGAGCTCCACTTAGGGCCTCTACAGGTATTGGGAACATATGGTATACATACAAACATGCAGGTAAAACACTCACACACATAACAAGACATCTGAAGAAGAAATTTCAGAAACAAAAACAAAAAGGGATGAGTTTTCCCAAATGTGAAGTTAAAAAAGTTCCAAACACAAAGGGTACATTCTTTGCTCTTCTACTTATATAAAAGTTCAAAAACATGTAATCCAACATTCAAAAAAAATATAAGTCCAAAACAAAAGCTATCTTGAAAGGGTGAATTATACTGTGCTCATTTTTTTACACAAGTAAATTCATAAAAAGTACTTATGAGAACAAGGCCTGAGAGGTAGTAAGCACTCAGTGCTGGCCTTGTCAACATTTTCTATTTTCTGTTTTCCAAGGTTTCTTATTAAACATTATCAACTTTTGCTTCGTAAAAATGACTAGGGAGGCATTGCTATTCTATGGAAGGTCATGATGGCAAAGGGAAATATATTTGCATTCTTCAGGAAAAGAGGACTCAAGCCATTGAACTCTCCGAGCTAAAGCTAAATGGAAAAGCTCTGAGATCCACATACTTGGTATGTATTAGTTAAAAATCCAGAAATCTAAAAAGCAGAATCATAGCTAGAGTCGGAACACCTAGTCCATCAATCAACTTGACTTAATGTTATAAAAGGGTCCCTCAAGCTAGCTTTGAGAACATGACACAGGAAGTGGTGAGGATGAAAAAAAGTAAGATCAGGCAGACAACAAAACTCAGTGGCAGTGGATGGTAACCTAGACCTGGACACTGGAGGAAGTGACAAATAGTCAAATGCTAAAGGTAACTTCAAGTTGATAAAACAGATTAAAGGAGTAATTCAAGCATAAAAAAAGTACCAAGGGGGCTGGAGAGATGGCTCAGAGGTTAAGAGCACCGACTGCTCTTCCAGAGGTTCTGAGTTCAATTCCCAGCAACCACATGGTGGCTCACAATCATCTGTAATGTGATCTGATACCCTCCTCTGGCCTGCAGGTGTGGGTGCAGGAAGAGCTCTGTATACATAATAATAAATAAATAAATCTTAAAAAAACAAAAGTACCAAGGATGACTGGTATGAGGGGACGGGCACAAGCCATGACGGGGAGAGGAGAAGGCCACGCTCCTCTCAACCCGGCGGCTCCCACAGGAAAAGGCTATTACGCTTCTTTAGAATTAATATCTGTCTCTCCAAATCACCTGTTGAACCCCAATCCCTGGATTAATAGACTTAATGTCTGTTAGGGGTGGTTAGTGCATGCATAGTATACCTTCCTGAATGGAATCGGTGCATTTATAAGAAGATACCAGAAGGAGAGAGAGAGAGAAAGCTAAATCTCCTTCTGTTGGTGTGGAGACAACAGGAAGGTGGTTATCTTTAAGATAGAAGAGGGTCCTCACCAGATCCAGCCATGTTAGTACCTGAATTTCTTATTCCAACCTCTGGAGCTCTGTTAAAGGAACACCAGCTATCAAAGCCACCTTGCACATTTATTGCATCAGGCTGGGATAACTAAGACAGGTATAGAAGTTGTATGTCTGTGTGGGATATGAACCTAATATTATAGTGCTTTCCCAAATTCTTTCCAGTGCCCAGAAACACAAAAATAACACTGTTGTTGTTTTGTTGTTGGTTTAGGTTGGCCTCAAATTTGTAGTTCCCTGCCTCTAGATATGTGCTTCTGTACCCATCTACATTACTGGGAAAGACAGAATTAACATTATGAGGTATGGTGGAATAGGTTAGGTTAGATAGCAGACTACAATACAACTGTTAACGAGAGCTTCAAAGTGTGAAGTTAAGAAGCTGCGTTAGAGATATGAACTGGTAACCATAGCCTATTGGAGGCACTGAAATCTACCAGTCTCAGTAGGAGGCTATTTATACAAGGAGCAGATAGATGTAGATAAGAAATCAGAACGTCTATATTTCACATCTGAGGCCAGGTACTAAGGTTACCACCTCCTGACTATATTTGTTTAGCCTACTCCCAATTAGTCATTCGGTCTAAAGGTCAAACGGCAGCAAAGTAGAGAAGAATGAATAGTATCTTATTGCTTGGGGAGGATGCTTTCCGTCTCCAGCAGAAACTCATACCTGTCTTCTACACTGCTGCCACCTCTAACCTCCCAACTGTGCAATCCAACTGCCACCCGCAATTGCAAACTAAAAAATGAGGAACAGAGAGAGGGCAAAGCAAGTTCGAAAAGTCTAAAATTTTTCTCCCCATCTGTATCACTGGGGCTGTGTGGCTGTTTGGCATGGTACACACACCTGTACATACTCTGTGCCATTATCACAGAAATTTTGACAAAAGAAATTAATGATACATCCTAGTGCAGTGGCACACACCTGTAATCCCAGCACTTGGGGAGGCAAAGGCAGGTGGAGCGCTGTGAGTTCTAGACCAGCCTGGTCTACAAAGCACATCCAGGGCAGCCAAGACTACACAGAGAAAAGCTGTGCTCACATGGGGAGAGGGGGGAGGGCGGGGAAGAGGCACAGGCGCACAGGCAACAGTAATTCTTCATGAACACCTAACCAAATATGTATGAACTGTTCAGGAGTCTAGTCAGAGCTGAACTATCTATGAAATAATCTCACTACCAAATGCCAAAGTCTGGCATAGAATATCAAGCAGTTCAGTTTCTTTAGTAAGTCTGTGATTCCAAGTCTCTCAGGGAACCCAGAATGAGAAACCTCATTTTTGTATTTCTATTCCAAGGTAATTAGCAAAATTAAAGTTCTGCCTATTTAATCACAAAGAACAAAGATTCATGCTCACTTTGGGCTGGAGATCTTCCCTTTTCCAGATGTGTTTCAGTGTGCTTGCAACTTAGAGACATGTAATACGGGTTGAGAAGCTACTGAGCAAAGCTAAGTGTGAAGTCACAGCTACCTGCATGGTGAGCCTAGCTCATTTCCAGAAGAGGGAGACAGGTACCATCCACCATCACTTCACTGTTAACTATGACTCAGATCACTTCACAACTCCAACTCCTCTTACCTAAAGTCATAGAAGTCTGCAAACTCCAAAGCAGCGTCCCCATCTGTGAAGAGCTTGCAGTGGCTCTTGTCATTCATATGTGCCTGGACAGCTTCTGTGGAGTAGAATGACTTCCCTTTCTCATTGCACCACAAGCAAATCTTGCCAACACCGACTTTCTCTCCTGGTCAGATGGGAAAAAAATATAACAATCTTAAATTAACAATCTTAAATCTCAATATTTACTCTCACAAATTGAAAGCTATTTCTTCATCAAAAGCAGGATTGTACTTACCCAAATAGTTAATCAGTCCTTTCAAATCTGAAAGATACTCTATATCAGGAATAAAGAAGCTGTGGACTTTAGTCATGTGAGCCACATTCTTCACGAGGGAGCTTGAATGATGAGAACAAAATAAGCAGTCTGTGATTGGGATGGCACCTAGGGGTGGGCTCTCCCCAGCCTCTTCTTCATCTTGTGCATCCTGAACGTCCACTCCAGGGTTCTCACATTCCAAGCCATCGTCTGAATCAATATCTTCCCAATCTTCAAGCCAGAGAGTTTGGAAAAACAAATTTACTTTTAAAGGTGTGGTAAAGCAAGCACAGACATGACATAGTACGAGTTCCGCTGTCCCCCAGAAGCCAAGTTCTGTTTCAAGACCTCAGTTTTAGCTATTTATTTACCCTCAGACAACTTTGAATACTATCATTTTTTTCCAGCCCAAGGTAAGCTCTTTGAAGTAGCCCTGGACTGCACACGACTTACGTGGATTCCTAACTACTAAGTAACTGTCCACCATTTCTACTTCACAGGAATATGCTCGCGTATACTATGGTGCATGCAGGGCTATTATACGAATGCTTTAGTTGGAATATTTATGTTCTTCCAAGTTCAACTTAGTCACCAATGTTAACAAGTGGGACCTCCAGGAGCCCTCAGGAATGATGGATATCCTAAGAACTTAGTGAACTAGCCAGCCTCCTTCTCTGTCATTTGCTAATCCTCCATGAGTACACAGCCTAGATCTGTCTGCCTTTTCCACCATGTAAACAAAGCCTTAGAAAAATATCCTCCACAGAACAGGCCATCACTAGACAGTCAAGCTGCCAGCAGCTAGATTGCCTTTTTTAATTCCCAGCCTCCATGACTGTAGCAAAATAGGTTTGTATTACCAGGCTTATGACATTTTGTTATAGAAGCATAAATAGACCAACATATAAAACACACACACACACACACACACACACACACACACACACACACACACTGTCGGTATTAACAGTGTTGTGGGGGTGAATGAATAAACATCTCACAGAGTATAACAGCTGGAGCCCCACATTTCAGGCTGGCAGGCAGTTTGAACCCCTCACTCGGTTTTAATCAACTAAATTCAAAATCATAAGAAGCCACTATAACCGCAAGTTCTACAGCAGTGTGCCAACAGCATGTCTTTCTATGTAGTGTAGCCATTCCTCATCTAAACTAAAAGAAGCAAATGCCACTCGTTTATAAAGCACCTCCTCTCTTCTCTTATTCTTTGCTCTAGGCCCTGGATCCACAACAGAGAAGCAGACAAAATGTCCTGCAGAGATACAGACCAGTGAGGTATTTAAACCACTTCTGCACATCACTCTAAAATGTAATGAAACCCATCACTTTATTCAACGAATACGTGCTATTTCCTTCAAATCATATAAAACTTCGTATTAATAAAAAAAAAATGTAACGCTCGCTTTGTCAATAATTAAGATGCTTAAACAATCCTAAACAACTGTTCCTCTGGGTCCACCGGAAGTTTGGTGGGGCCAGAAGCAAGCATTTAAAAAAATAAAAAAAAAAGGAAGGTCTATAATCCATCTGCCAAAATAGTTAAAAGAAACAAACACGTTAACAAGCCCAAATCCAGGCAGGATGCCGTGGACCTAGAACCCAGCTCCCGCGAAGGCGGCGGTAAAAGGACAGCACTCGGGAGGCAGAGGCAGGCGGATCGCTGTGAGTTCAAGGCCAGCCTGGTCTACAAAGCGAGTCCAGGACAGCCAAGGCTACACAGAGAAACTCTGTCTCGAAAACTAAAAAAAAAAAAAAGAAAGAAAGAAAGAAAGTCAAGGCCAGCCTGGGAAAGAGACATCCTGCTGCTAATCTTAAACACGAAGTAGAAAGGTCGGGCTGGGCCTCAGTGCAGTGCTTCCCCGACAAGCGCGGGGGTGGGGGGGAGGGCAGGGGAGGGGTGGATTCCATCCCTTGGAGGACAACTTTGCCAAAAAATCCCGCCGAGGACTCAATCCCAATCTGCAGATTTCCCGGGAGCCAGAGCCCCACCCACCCCACTCCCGACAGGGCCATTACCTTCATCCTCTTCCTCCTCGTCTTCCTCTTCCTCACTTTCCTCCCCCTGCTGCTTGGCCAGCTTCTTCGCCTGCTGTTCGAACCACTGGAGCCGGGGCGGCTTCTCCGCGGGGTCTCGTTCCTGAGTGGCCCGTCTGGAGCCCTCCGCCCTCGAGGATTCTTCCGGGGGCACGAAGGGCGCTTTCTTGGGAGACATAGACGGCTGGGCCTTGATAGCCTGCTGGATGGCGGCGTTCATGGCATCCTTGTCCACACCGTCCACGCCCAGTCCCTTCTCCAAGTTCTTCTCGTTCATCATCTCCACCTGCCGGTTCACCGCCTGCACCGCCTTCTTCTCCAGCTCCACATGCCGCCGCGACTTGAGGTGGTTGTCGTAGGCGTTGAAAGTGGCGAACTTCTTACTGCACACGGTGCAGTAGGTGGCCGTGCCCTTGCTCTCCTCCTCCGCCACCGCCCGCTGAGCCAGCACCCGCTCCTGGAAGCCTTCGGCCGACACCGGGGCCATGTTGGCTACCTTGCGCCGCAGATTGTAGCGGTGCCAGTCGGCCTTGTAGTGCGCCCGCTGCATCTCCGCGTCGCGAAACGCCACCCGGCAGGTGATGCAGGTGTACGTCGCCATTGCCCGGCCCGAACGAAGAGACGACCTAGCCGAGAGCCTACAGATCAGCCTAGCAGTCCTCACAAGACCCTAAGCTACTGCCGCGCCTCCAGCCACGACAAGCGACTGTGGCTTAAGGAGTGGAACTGCGGGAACTTCCGGCACACACGGAAATTATGAACTGCCGGGCAGGAAGTCCTGCCTCTTTTTGACCACGCCCCGGGAAGTGACGGAACGTCATTTCTATCCAGGTGTTGGAGGATCCTCCCTGTCAGCCAGAGGTGGGCGTTCCCTAGAGGTTGCTGCCACCTCCCTGTGTCTACCGGTGCTTAGCGGTTGTGTCGTTGTGCTGTGATGCTGTTAAAGTGGAAGTTCCGGGAGAGGAAGGAGGGCGTGGGCGCCTGGGGCTGCTCTGGGAAGTCCGTGAGGCCGGCCGCTTGAGATGGAGTCCCTTGGCACTGTCTTCTGTGCCTATGGAATGGGAGATCAAACGTGGCCGCAGCGCGGCACTTCCGGAGTCCTCTTCAGGCCAGCTGTCCTGTGCCCCCGGAAACTGTAGAGTACAGACTCAAGCCTTGACCTTTTCATCTTAGGGCGCGGACTCTTGTATGAAAAGTTTTCCTGTTGGGTGCCAAAAGCACAGCCACTGTCCGACAGAAATAGAATCCGAGCCACGTGTGAAAATGTAAATCCAAGTCGCCATATAAAAAGCAAAACTATATGAAGTTGCTTTTAACGATGGGAAACTATTTCAGCATCTAAAAGCTAAAAGGATTTGTGAGATAAAAACAGCAGCAATTCATATCAATTCGGAATTGCCCTAATTCATTTGCTCAATTTGTCTATATAACCTCATATACACGGGGCAGTGTTTCGTAGGAAAATAAAAATCCGCACTGCCTGGCTCAGCCAGATCTGAACGTTGTCGAAGCTTCTAGAGTTTATTATTCATACTCAGATTAGATTGTGTTCCTTTTTGTTCAAAATCAAGTAAGTGGCTTTCCTTTGATCCTAAATAAAATTCAAACCAAGCCTTCTTGAAAACACAGGATCTGCCTCCACCCATGCCTGCACCTTAACACACCCTGCTTTAATCCTGAGGGCGATTGTCCCAACAGGCTAAGCAGGTATATTTTTAGTAAATCCTTTGCTAAGGCTGGGCATGGTGGCACACACCTGTAATCCCAGCACTTGGGAAGGCAGAGGCAGGCGGATCAGATCACTGTGAGTTCAAGGCCAGCCTGGCCAACAAACGAATCCTGATTAGCCAGGGCTACACAGAGAAACCCTGTCTCAAAAAAAAAAAACAAAAAAAAAAAAAAAAAAAAAGAAAGAAAGAAAAGTTAAAGAAATTCTTTTCTATTCTACATGAACTTGTTTCTGCCATCTTGCTGCCTTTTTTAGGTTATTGTCCAAATGCTTTTATGAGGGGCTTTTCTGGGTCTTTCTGTCAAAAATACTGCCTGCTCCCCATTTCCTAAGTCCTTGCTAGGTATTGCTGTTCTCTTTATCACTGTTTAGTTATTAGTGCTGTATTAGATTGCTCTAATATTTAGCTAATTAGATTGTGCTAATATTTAAAACATTAGCTCAGTTTCTGTAAGGCAAGCAGAAAGTTTTGGCTGAGTTAGGTGACTCTTGTGCCCCTTACATGAGTTCACAGTGAACCTGCTGCCCAGCTGAAGTCACCTGAAGGTTTGCGTATTTTACCACGGCTGGAGGAGTCTCATCAGAAATGACTTGAATGGCTAATAGAAAAAGAGTTCAGTTCCTCGACAACTGAATCACTCCATAGAACTATTTGTCTTCTCAGGTTGCCTTTAGAAAAAGCGGAGCAGTGCACGCCTTTAATCCCAGCACTAAGGAGGCAGAGGTAGGCAGATCTCTGTGAGTTCAAGGCCAGCCTAGTCTACAAAGCTAGTCTAGGACATCCAAGGCTGTTACACAAAGAAACCGTGTCTCAAAAAGGAAAAAAAGAGAAAGAAAAAAGAAAAGAAAGGAAGAAGGAAAGAGCAGATTGGAGCCACAATGGCGCTTGTGGTCTAGCCTTAACTAAGTACTTTTACAATTTTCTCTAATGCAGGTCAGCTCATTTAGTGTGAGAGGAGTATTCATGAGATCATGAAAAGCAGGGGAATGGGGTCAGGCAGACTTTATGGGTTGCTAGCCCCGCATCATGTTAGTCCTCCTCAGTATAAATTCCATGAAGCAGGACTCTCTTCCACTGCTGCATAGCCGAGACTAGAATAATACCAAGACAGAGACTATTCATTATCTCTTAAATCTACAATTCTGAAGTGCAAAAGTTAAATTTAATGATTTTTGATGCAGTTTTATTTAGAGATTATCTTTTTTTTTTTTTCAATAACTAAGCTTTCTAGACACATCCCATTTTGAAAAATACAGCTAGTATTGGTTATCAACTGAACTGACCAAAATGTAGAAGCATGGCTGTTCTGGCCAGAGATCACATCCAAAGACCTTCTAGGTCTATGTGATCCATTTGGCAAGAGATCACATCCGAAGATATGTTTGATCTGGCTGGGATACAAACATGCCTTTAATCCAGGAGACAGAAGCAAACAGATCTATGTTCAAGGCCAGCCTGGTATAGAGCAAGTATCAGATAAAGAGAAACTGAGATCCAGGCTTGGTGGTACATGCTTTTAATCCCAAAGGAAGGTAAAGTTAGTTTGTAGAAGGAAGCACCCACATTTGAAAGTGATGCCTAATTGAGTGGCAGAAAAGGTGATGAATCAGAGAAGATTTAACAAAATAGGATAAACTACTTAAGAGTCGAAGATGGCACACACCTTTAATCCTAGCACTCGAAGGTGGAGCACTGTGACTTTGGAGGCCAGTCTGGTCTACAAAGTGAGTCCAGAATCCAGGACAGCCAGCATGACGCAGAGAAACTCAGTCTCAAAAAACAAACAAACAAGAGGCAGTTTTACAGAGAGAGGAGGTAGTTTTTACCCGGACAGTAATAGAGAGATGAGTTGCAGAGAGACAACTCAGGTGAAGACAGGAACAAGAAAAAAAAAAAAAAAAAAAAAGAATAAGACAGAAGATTAGAGCAGATGGCTGAGTTAGTACCAAGGCAAGCAGAGAAATTCCAAGCCAAGAGAGAAGCCAGATTAAGTAAGTCAGCTGGTAAGTCAGCTGGAAGAAGAGTTTGAACCAGAACAGCTAAGCTGAACCAGCCAGCCCAGAGCTCAGAAACAACAAAGAAGTGTGAGGTTATTAAGCAGTACAGCTCAGAGGCTGAAAACATTCTAGGCCTAGGTTAGATTGTATGGAGGTTAGAAGCTTCTGGGACTAGACCTAGGTTAGCAGAAGGAGATAGTAAACCTCCCAAACAATCGAGCTAGAATAATAAAAGTTACTTTTTCAACAAAATATCAATTTATTTTCAAGCTTCCCTGAAAAGCAAAGGATGGCTATATAAAGAAAAGCATTTCTGTTTTTTTTTTTTTTTTTTTTCTCTATTTGATTTTGCATCTTCCTCATGTCTTTATTTCCTTGCTCTTGTTTATTTTCATGATCCTGTTTTAGCACCTTTGGCTTCTCAATACTCTTTAGTCTTCTTTAAAGGAGCGTTGCTACCTCCATTGATTTTGTAGTGAACTCGAAAAAAACAGGCTTTGCGGTCAGTCTGGTTTTTTTCTCTGCTAGCAATGTGACCCGATTTTTCTGACCACTCTATCATGATGTTAATTGTGCTTGCCATTCTTTAGATCCGGTGCGGCCCTTCAAGACTCACGTGCTAGAATTTTGTTCCGCAGTGTAACAGTATTGGGAGGCAGTGGATATTTCAGACATAATTAGGCCATGGGCGTGGCACCTTAATGATGGACTAATGTTTCTGTCAAGAAACTGGGACTAAATTGGTTACTCCAACAGTTGCCTGTTGAAAGTTGGTCAGCCTCCACCATCACCATGTGGTACTATCTTCCACGTGCATCCACTTTCACTTCTACTTCTCTTGCACATGTGGAGCAGCATTTCAGCCATCAGCAGCAGCAACTCAATAGATGCCAATAGACAGCCATACTCTTGGACCTCTAGAACTGAGAACTAAATAGATTTATTTATAAACTTTCCAGCCTCATGAGTTCTGTTACAGCAACAGGAAATAGACTGAGTCATCTATTAAATGTGCAGTCTTGGAGATTAAACAGAATACTATTACTTGGTGTTTCCTATTGCGTAGATCGGGGGTTACCTTAAAGGGACAGGTAGGTAAAAAATTAGGCTTTGTAGTCTTCTCTAGTCTTTATTCAGGACTTTTGGGTTTGTGCAATAAAATAAAAGCAACCAGCCACAATATGTAAATGACTAAGCACAGCTATGTTCTAATAAAACTTTACTTATAGGTTCTAGAATTTTTTTTAAAAACTTAAAATACAGGTGGACATAATGACTCATGGCTAAAATCTCAGCACTTAGGTGGCCTGCCTGTGTTAAGAATGAGACTCTGTCTCAAACAGTTAAAATTATTTTTAGTATGCATCCCATATATAAATAGGTAGGATTTACCATATCATAGTTTGCCAATCCTGCCCTTGCTCTTTTAATCATTGTCTCCGGGGCAAACCAGATACAAAGTGCTAAGTGACCTTACCAGAGTTCCACAGCCAGTAGTGTTAGAACCATGAAAAATAACTATTGTAGAACCTTACACGTGGTCCGCAAAAACCAGTGAAGTAATACACATTTTTATAATACTTTCCATCTGTGTGTTTCACAGGCATTTATTGAACTATAAAGCCATTATAGCTCTGGGCCCATTTCACAGTTTTCTTGTAAGTGGGTATTTAAAAGTTGCCTTTAAGATATAAAATAATGGCTTCGATAGTGTGTAGGCAGGAAAAAAAATCACTGTCTAGACTTTTATGCTATGTTGATTCCCCCTAATGTACATCAAGTAGCTTTTAAAATTCATTCTCAAAATGTACCTGAGTAAAAGGCTAAGAGGCTGTTGCTTGGGGATCATCATACGACTTTGATGTCGTGTCTTAGGGCCATAAGATCAACATCAAAACCAGATGTGCAGACATTCTCCTGGGGAAATGCAAACAGATGTCTAATCACCGCAGATAGGCACAGATGACAGACCAAAGTACAATTCTGCTCAAGTCTAGCTTGGCAAACCAGTGAGCTTATTAGGTTTATTGACTGAGCATGGGTGAGGAGTGACTTACAGGGGTGTGGTGACCCCAAAGCAGACACAACAGCACTTTTTGGACAATGACTTCTATAAGCTGCATAGATAGGGACCCCTTTCAGCTAGCCTTCCACACATTGTATAGGCTAGCACCTCAGGAGGCTACATATACTTAGGGCAGAGTTGTGTATAGCTGGACAGAAGGCCACAGCAGCACGTGGAGAAGATCTCAGATGAGGATCTGATGACCCTCCCCAGCCCCTCCTCTGTAAGAGAATGTCAACAAGCCCAGTCTTAAGGGAACAGCTGCTAGGGGAACAGTGATGATAGTTAGGTCTACCTCAAAGGCTGCAGTGAAAATGGAGGGACAGTGTGCATAGATAGACTTCTGGGACTTCCGTGTTCTGTGACAACAGGTTACCAATGGGTCCACGATGACTTCCTACAACTGATAAAACTGGAGTGTAAGCACACATAATTACAAACAAAAATATTAAAATAGTTTTCTTAAATTTGTATGGACTTGTAGCATAAAATCAGTAAGTAGCATGCTGACATTCGCCAGTTTTCAAAAAGGAGGAAGTTGTGCTTTTAAATGCAAGGACACATGTTCAAATAAGTGCCCTAATTCCAGCACCCAGGAGGCAGAGTCAGTAAGACAATAAGTTCAAGGGCAACTTTGGGCCACATTGCAAGACCCCTCCCCCACAACAAGTCTCTACATAATACATAAATATAGGGATACTTGCTAATTATAAAACTTTTGCAACAGTTTGTCTTCCCCATAGTCTATGAAGGTAGGCAGAAAGAAATTTAATTCCCTTTGAGGGTTTTTAGTGAAAGAAAAAGCAAAAATGTTTTAGGAGGAGGATATGCAATCCCGGGTGGACCTCGCACCTCAGACTCCCAATTCATAAGCACCAAAATCTGTGACCAGTGTGTGCTGTTCTCATTGTATGGTTTTCCTCAGTTCTTTCTACCGGAAACGAGAAAAGCTTTTCTGTAACTCCTCTCCAACCTAAATAGTTCACATCTTAATGGCTACATTCCACATGGATCTTAACTGGGAAAACACTGCAGTTTGTGTAAATTCTTATGGCAATGGATCTATACTAGAGCACTCTTAAGGTTTACTTACTAATATAGCCTAAAAGTAGAAACACTGGGGGAGGGGGTGTCTGGAGAGATGCCTCAGAGGTTAAGGACACAGACTGCTCCTCCAGAGGTCCTGAGTTCAAATCTCAGCAACCACATGGTGGCTCCCAACCATCTATAATGTGGTCTGATGCCCTCTTCTGGCCTGCATGTGTACAAGCAGGCAGAGCACTGTATTCATAATAAATAAATAAATCTTTTTTTAAAAAAAGTAGAAACACTGTTTCCACAGGAAGCACACATACATTTCAGCATCCTAGGCTTGAGCAGAGTTGCCTGTCTGTCCTATGTGAACTGCTATTCATGGAGTCTTGTTCAATTCATACTGAGATGCACGTGACTACAGTGCACTTCTCGGGTACTCCCCCCATACTGGTGACTATTTTCCCTTATCAATTTTTCTTTTAATTTCTATTTAATAACATTTTAGTTTAGATTAGTTTAGTTTACTTTAGATTTCTTTTTGCTCACACTATCACTATTCAGCCGTGTAAACTGTATTTTCTCGTAAGCTTGTCTAGTGACTTCAAACATGTTCTTCCGATTACTGGTTACAACTCTTGTTTATTCTTTAGTGAAGAAACTAAGATGGCCTTTGTCACTTTTTTTTTTTTTAATGTCATGACTAAGATATATTTTCTAAATGAAGAAACATACACATAAAAAAAGAGTACTGGTAACAACTATTTTATAAATATGTGGCTGTATTTTTCTTCACATCCAGCAAATGAATAGATTTCAGATATATTCTTCCTATACTCACACAGTTCCAAGATTTTCTAGCACAAATTTACACTGGTACCAAAATGGGCAAGAGAATGAAGGAAGGCACAGGCTTACTTTGTATCAATCAGTAAAGGACATCAAACACAGCTGTGAGGCACTAATGACGTAAGCAGAGTTCGATCAAAAAAAGCAAGTATTCAGAGTCTTCAGTAACTTCCCTCCCTTTTACATTTGGCAAAAATTCAGTCTAGTATTTTAATACCTCAGAAAGAAAAACATAAATAAGAGATGGTACGTCAATTTTTTTTAAGTTACCTGTAATTCGTCTTTAGAAATAAAAAGGGATGAAACTGAAAGAGAACACAGAGGCCTACAGTCTTTCGATGACCCTTCTTCCTAAGGGTCTCGCATATCTGTGTAGAAATGCCAGCTGAAACTGAAGGTTTAAGATAGTTGCTGACATGGTCCCTCAGTACGACTAAAAATTGTTTCACAAAACAACTATCTTGGTTTCCGCTATAAGTCAAATGTGATTATATCAACATGATCAAAAAAAAAAAAAAAAAGCCTGAAGGAAAAATATATTCTAGCTTCCCAATAAGAAAGAGATTACATAATTAGGCTTCAGTGGCAAAGAAATAAACCTTAAAGTTCCAGCAAGTACCTCTCCTTTGCATCTGTAAACTTAAAAAAAAAAAAAAGTTTTTGTTTGTTTGTTTGTTTGTCTGTTTTGTATCACCAATGACCACATCACTCAGGAACATACCAGTATCTAGTTTTACACCCTTAGGAGACTATAACACAATATATAAACATCAGGTTTTACTTACATCTGAGCGTGCAAAATAGATGTGCACTTACAACCTCCCCACTGCAAACACGACAAGAGCATCGTTAAGAGGTACATAGCCACTTGCTCTCTGAGGGTCAGTACCACCTATTCCCAAGACTAAATGTGGCAATCCATGGCACACGCCCCTTTGCAAGCAAGCCTATGTCTACAACTGCAGGAACAGCATGGAACTATCCCTGCCTATAGCTAGTACTTATTTTTGCAGTTTTTCCCAGAAAGTTAAATTTGATAGCGGTTCCATAGCCCTTCAACTATAAACATTTTAATAATTTCTCCTTTTTTTTTTTTTTACATTAAAATCTACCAAAGTTTGATAGACTGTTTCCAAGCATGAGTAATAAGGGAGGTGATACAGTGTGTGTTCACAACAGTTACTTTTCAGCAAGTTATGATAAATCTCTGCATGCTTGAAAATTATAAAGAAAAAGAATACTTATAGAAAGATCTTAATAGTTTGGTGGGGTTTTGGTGTTTTTTTTTTTTTTTTCTCTCTCTCTCTCTCTCTCTTCACTTTAAAAACAACCTTTAATCACTTATGACAGCACAGTATGTATATATAACTATAAAGTTCATTTCCATGCTTAATACACAAAAATAGCTATCAGAAATGTCAGTCTATCATCAGTTGACACATACCCAGCTCGCTATAGAAGGGAAAAGAAAACAAAAAAATCTAAAGTAATTAAAGCTTACGATTCCATTTTTTCCATTTTTTCCCCCTGCTTGTTTGAAATTTTTGGGTGGTTTGTCTGTGCTTTGCTGCAAGCTGACTCCCAGTTAATGGCCTCCAAGCAGATTTGAAAGGAAGCCTGAAGACTTCTTACTTTGCTGGGCTTCCACCTCTTGGTCTTGTGTTAGTCCCAGTTCACTCTCAATTTGATCTAGCTCTGCCTGGTCAAGTAGTTCAAAATCATCCCCTTCCTCAGTGTCCGTGTCCTCTCCTAGAGTGGGTGCAGCCTGAGCAAGTGCCTGCTGGGCCCCTGCCAACTGGTCTTTGATAGCAGCACTCATTGCAGCTGTGATGACATCCCCGGCCAGGTTGCTCATCAAGTGAAGAGCTTGGTCGCTATTCAGAGGAAGGGAGAGACCAGCAGCCGATTGCCTGTCTCTGCTTGGTCTGTGACCACTGTCCAACTGCTGCTTTTTTCTCTTGAGCTCCGCAGGTAAACCAAGGCTCAAGTCATCTTCATCATTTGTTCCCGTCCCATTTTCCAGAGATGGAAAATCTGAAAGATCTCGAGAGAAAACTTCCTCAGTGGGCCGGTCAAGATCTGTAAAACGTATAACACAGGTTCGTGCGCTAAGTGCGAGAAGACATCCGAAGCAAGCGCTACCTAAAACGACTTTGACCTGAGCTTCCTGAGCTACTAGGCATTCATTTAGCTTCTTTGCTCTACTAGAATCACTTCGGCCACATATTGGCCCCCTCTTGAATCTATGACAGTATCTCTCCACAAGTAGACAAATATTATTGAATATTCCCTTGTGGTTTCAGCTTTCCTATTAAGCATACAACAGTGTACTCAAGGACATTAACCTTTACCTACTATGAGCTATGGGGTTTAACTAGAGTTTTGGCGTTTCTGATACTCTTCATTGTCAATTTGAGTGAACTTAAATGTACGTAGGAGGCACAGCTCAGGGCATGTCAGTGAAGATGTTTCCATAGAGGTTTAACTGAGGAGGGAAGACCCCCGCTCGAATGTGGTCAGCACAGGGGTGACTGAACACAAAGATGAGGACGTGAGAAAGCAAGCTGGGCACCAGCAAGCACTACATCTACTTTCTGACTGAGGTGCAACGTGGCCATCTGCCTCGTGTTCTTGCCACTGCTACTAGAGCTGCACTGACCACCATGCATCCCTACTTTGATGCATGTGAGCCAAGCTGTCAGCCAAAATCAAGTCTTTAGCAAGTTGATTTTTATCAGGCATGTGACACAGCCATGGGTAAAGGAACCTGGAAACCTGAGTTTAATTCCTGTAACCCACATAAACTTAGAAGGAAAACACACACATACACGCACAAGCATACCCTTCAGTTACAGGTATTTGTGAGCTCCGGTACATCCATCAGCGATTATACCAACATTCGAGACATTTGAAAGTAGTGTGAGATTAAAAGGCAGGTTGATTTTATTTCTACTTTTAAAACTATATTTTATTTATTTATTTTGTATGCACGGGAGTGGGGGCGTTGGGGTGCCACAGTGCATGCGTGAAGGTCACAACTTGCAGGAGTACTTTCTCTCCTTCCACCACATAGGTTCCAAGATGTGAACTGAGGTCATCAAGCATAGCATCAAGTGCCAAATTCAATAATATCCCAATCACTCCGAAAAGAAAGCTGAATCACTTAATGATCATTCCCCATTCCCTGGGAGTGCACAGTGCTTTCAGGGTTCGTACATGCTGTAGCATGTATCAGTATTTCATTCACTTTTAAATCCCAGTAAAATGCCATTGTGCAAGTCGTCCCCATTTTATTAACCACTCAGGAGTTGATGGAATTTGAGTAGGCTTTTTGTGCATTCAGTACCAATAAAAAGTAAGAGAACCCAGAAGGGCCAGCTTACCATCAGAAGTGTCTGTCTGTGGAGTGTACCCTTCGGAAAGATTGAAGGTCCCATTGTCAGTCCAAGATACTTCGGACACATCTGTGTCCGACACAGATAGCTCTTTGGCAGCAACTGTGAGGCTAATCTGTGTCAACAGAAATACCAATGGCACATTTTAAACTGAAGAAACTCTTTAAAAATCTATACTAAAATTTTTTAAATTAAAAAAGCCATACTAACTCCTTAAATTTTAAAATAAAAAAGTAAAGATTGTTTTCTTTTGGGATTATCCAATCAGTTTCTAAAACAGGGTAAGAGAACCGCATTATAACAAGTCCATTGGGACAATCATTCCACTTTATGTAAATAAATGACCAAACCACACAGAAACAAATTTATCCAAAATACCTTAGGACAAAGGGCTGAAAAGTCTAATTCACTGTCATCCTTGTGACTTTTTTCTTTATCTGCTTCTGTTGAGGAAAAAAGGGGGGTTGGGAGGGGGAGGTGTTTAGTTTCCTTCCAAGCTTATATATTTTAACATATATTCTCCTCACGTCACTGGGATGTATGTTTGTACATCCCGGTGCCTCCCTATTAATTGTTTGTACTGAAGGGGCCTCACATGTTTGCAAGTGTTTGCTTTCCAGGGGAAATGGCCAGCATCTGTGTTCCCACAGCATGACCCAGCAGTAATAAGAGCTGGGAAGAGCTCTGTGGCAAGGCAGACTCGGGCGTCCTAGACCTCCTGTGTCAGAGATGCGGTGGGGCCCAAACACCACGCTGTACACTGTCGTTTTGATGCATACTATGGTCTGGGAAGCTGTAAACGGTGAAAGACTGACTGACAGGCACAGCCTCGTGTCTTTGTGTGCAGCTTACCTCTATTTAAGTGAGTACATGATTACGACTGCTGGGTCACATCCCACACACACCTTTGCAGCAGTCTGTCCGCCCCCCCCCCCGCCACCGTGCCCCCTCCTCCTGACCACATTTGACTCTAAGAATCTTTCTATGCCCTCTGCTCATTGCCCATTGCTAGGGTGGGGTGATTATATTCATGTCCCACTTAGGAACATGCATAATCTGTTGTAAAAAGTCGATTTACCTAACTGTACATTTGAAAAAGAATATAAGGCTAAATAAGAAAAAATTATATGGATTACACTTTGTGGGTAACCTTTACAGTACCACTGAGTAAAAGTTTGATTTTTCACACAGAACTAATATTCAAATGACCTACCAGATCTCTCACGTTTCTTCTGGTTAATATATTCTCCAATTCCAAAATCTAGCTTCAATAGAATGGATTTGATTTTGCTGTATATTTTTTGTCCAATATCATTACATTTAAAAAGTGGACACAAAAAAGCAAACAGCACTGAAAAATAAAGAAGAAAATAATACAGGTGGAGTGTTTATATTGAATGCTTACATTTTAGTGTTTTACCAGATATTGTTTAATTCACAGGGAAAGTACCAGCTTTGTTCTTAGCGGAAGCTTTCTACCAATTAAGTTCCTAATTTCTATTCTAACTCTGGGAAAACACACTTTACTACACATACACACAAACAGACACACACATACACACAAACAGACACACACATACACACATACACACAGACACACATACACACAAACAGACACACACATACACACATACACACACGTGTGCACTCACGTGCACATGCGCCATAGTCACACCATATTCACAGCTATTTTTAAAATTTGGAATTAGGTTAATTTTGTTCTCTTAATTCTCTACCCTGGAACTCAAGAAGAGCTATAACCACTCTGCTCAGCTAAAATCCTGTGGTTTTTCAGTATTGCCATTTACCATGAGAAAACAAGTACCTACTCTTAGCTTCTTTTTAATGATACTGGGATAATGTTACGTGGGGTTGCTGGGCATGTTGTTGAGCTCAGCACAAACAAGATGATGACAGCCTTGCCCCTGCTTCTCCCTTGCCAGACTTTTCTCACCTAGATCCTACATAATGCAGAGCGAGTCACTACTACAAGTTCTATTTGGATGACTGAAACTGAGCTCCAACCTTCTGCCTGGTGTGTCCTGCATTAGGAATACAAGAGAAAGGAAGAGAGCCACCCTGGCTATGCTGCGTTTTCAGCATTTGTTATTTTGACGTTAAAAACGTCCTCTCTTACCCAGTTATCTTTAGAGGCCAGTGGACTGTATGTCAGACTCAAAAGCCAGGGTAAGAAAGGAAACTTGGGGTCAGTAGAGGTGCTGCCCTGCCCGGAGGTAACAGCACCAGATCTTCACGTGTTTTAGGATATATAACTTGAAGGTCTTCTTAGGGTTTTAACTCACATATAACAAGTTATACAAAGTGTACATTTTGATAAGTTCTGACATGTAAACAACTAGGAACCCTTGGAACAATCAAGACAGTAAACAGTTCACTGCAACCAAGTCTCCTGTCCTTATCAGTCCTTATCAGTCCTTCCTTTCTGCCTCTTGCCTCTCCCTGACCCCACCCAACTCATCCCTAGCAACCACTGGTCTACTTTCCACTAACAATTATTTTGAATGTTCTAGAGTTACATATAAATAGAACTATATAGTACATGCTCTGGCTTCTTTCATATTCCTTTGTGCTATAAAGACCAGCCTGCTGTGAGCATTTGCGTATACATATTTGCAGAGACATCTCCATCTGTTCTCTTGGGTAAATAGCTAGTTGTAGGTTGGTGAGCCATACAACAGGCAAGGCATTACAGTTTTCTGAAGTGATTGCACCATTTTACCTGCCTAGCAAGAACAAACAAGAATACGGGTTGCTCTATTGCCATTTCTAGTACTTGATGTGGTGCTTTTAATTTAGGCCTTCCTGGCAAGAGATACAGTGGCATCTCACTGTGATTTCACCTTTGGTCCCACAAACCATGCATGAAGACAAAGGTGCATGGATATTTGTGCAGAGTGGGGAATATTGCTTAGCTATACATCCAGTGTACATAAGATTATTTTTTGTGATCCTGCATTTTGCATCTGCTCTTCCAGTTGTTTAAATATAAATGTCTCTTGGAGACAAGACAGATGCCATGCCTCGGGGGGGGGGGGGGGGGGGCGGGGGGGGGGGGGGGGGGGGGGGGGGGGGGGGGGGGGGGGGGGGGGGGGACTTGTGTGGTAACTCAGAGCTCACCTTTACTCTTCCAAACCATGGAAGATCTGATGAGCACTGATGAAGCTTGCTCGCCACACAAGTCAGCCAAGTGTTTTTCCCCCCCGTACTTACACAGTAGGTAGCTCAGTATGACGCCAGGTACGTAACTTCCCAAGACGGTGAAAAACGTGCACACACTGCAGACCAGGAGACAAAACTGGAAGTAACAGAAATAGCACGGGGCAGTTATGCACAGCAGCTAGACACTGTAGAATACATGCATGGTGTTTGTGTGTGTGTGTGTGCGTGTGTGTGTGTGTGTGTGTGTGTGTGTGTGTGTTCTGTTATGTCTGTCACATGTTTCTCCAGTGGCACTCTTTAGACTTAGTTCCTGATAATCAGTATCAGGCAGAGGAGCTAACTCTGGTTCTAAGATTGACCGTGCCACCCCCCACCCCACCCCACCCCCAGAAGTGTGCTGCTATATCACTGGCAATCCCCACTCCCTAGCCCCCCCAGGTGTGCTGCTGTATCACTGGCAGTCCCCCACCCCCACCCCACCCCTGGAAGTGCTGCTGTATCACTCGCAGCCCCCCACCCCCACCCCACCCCTGGAAGTGCTGCTGTATCACTGGCAGCCCCCCACCCCCCACCTCACCCCCAGACATGCTGCTGTATCACTGGAAGGTGCGTGAGACTCAAACAGTAGCATAACCTCAGGGACTTTTCCCCTGCTTGCTAAGCAAACCTGCAACTTCAAGCCAGTACCATAAAGCCGCCAAAATCCACAGACAGACTCAAACATGCCGTGGGAGCACCTCTATGAATCCGAGACAAGCTGGACTGCTGGTAAGCCTCTGGCATGCATCTGTGCACACCGTAATCCCTCCTAAATGGATCCACTCATGTCTGGGTTAGCCCAAAACTAAATGCAAGTGAAAGCAAACCTCTGCAGAGAAGTCTAATTATTCTCCTCCCCCTCTGTTGGCTACAAAGCAAAAACAAAATCTTTGTTTTTCTCAAGAAAAATTTAAACACTCTGTAGAAAACTTTCCCGATTCACATGGGAGACGTCAAGATAGAGAAGTCTCCTCTTCTAAGTCGTCACTTGATTCCTACACTCTACTGATAAAGTATGTAATTTTTTAAGCATTTTTTAAAATGGAAGTACTAAAACTGCCAAACAAATTCACTGAGGGGGCTTTCAAAAAACTGGGAGGTACATTTCTCTGGCCAAAAACCATCTAAGAGAAAGAACAAGGGCTCTAAATTTCAGGTTAACTGGCATTTCGTCCCATGTGGGTAAAAGCGTAGATGAATGTGAGGAATGAAGCTAAGAGCCTACTTCAGAAATGGCACGGTCCCTTGAAAGAATTTGAAATTCTAGAAATGAAGACATGTCTCAGAAGTTGAAGGGAGAAATAAGTCAATAAAGACATGGCCACACCCACAAGTCAGCCCTGCGAAGGGATTTGTTATCTCCTGGATTCTGCAGCACCGTAAGCTTTAACTAATGAGCTTGGAGCACATTAATGTAACCCAGAGCAGACATTTTAAGTTGAGGATCTTCCAAAACTATGTACGATCATACTCACTAACTGCCATGTTCCACATGTGAATCAATTCTAAAATGGACTGCTTGTGGTTAAAGAACTCCTTGCAGATACAGCAGCTCCAGTTCAGTGTGCACAAAGTGTTCTCAAGCGCTGCTCTTTCACTTAATACTGCTGAAGGCATGAGAGTGACTGTACACAGCACACTCAGCAGATCTTAATGCTGATATTTCTAGCTATACCTTCCAACTATGACTGGACAATTTGATCTTAAACACAGTGCCGGAACCAGCAAGGTCAGTTGATGGCCCTGCCCTCCACCCAGACAAAGCCACAGACCACCATCTTCGAGTGGGCATCTCCCCATGTGATCCCGTCCATCACTTGGGGGTTTTTATCTCAATCAGAAAACCCACCCTCTACCAGTTGTGTAGCCACAACAAATGTTCTTGCCAAAGCCGGTTTGGTTCCTTCATTCTTTCTCTCTTTTGATAGTCTGGGATGAGGGTCTTGGGGTGTAGCCCAAGCTGACCTTTGATTCATGATCCTCCTAGCTACCCACGTGTGGGAGATCACTGTGTTCGTCACATTCTACAGATTTCCTTCCAAATAAATCAAACCGTAATCTGCGCTACATTTTTAGACATCGAGTGAGACTCAATTACCTCTGACGCCCGAAAAAGACAATGTGTTTATCTCAACCGCCTTTGATTGCAGAACCAGACCACAGATGACAACTAAAGTTTTTAATGACATGCCTTTTTAATATTAATTATGAAAAAGTCCAATCTCAATCCTTCCTAAGTAAAGGGCTAAATAAATCTCTATAATATATGTGCCTAAGAGTTTCACATGTGACCTTGGCTGAGCCTTGTTGAAGCCAGCTCTTTATGCTATCTTATGTTCAAATTAGAGAGTCTTTCCCAGCTAAAGCAGGTCACCTCATTTGAGTATTTTGAAACTTGCCTTGCCAGGGCTCTGCTGTTTAAAAAGTGACATTTCCTGAAGAAATATGCTGAAATTCATCCATGATTCTGCGATGCAGTGGCTCAGTCTGGGTCTTTCATCAGGCTTGGAATTGATGACTTCCCAGCTAAAGAGAGAGGAAAAAAAAAATGTAATTGAGCGTCAGCAACAACAGTGACACCAACAACAGTGTTCATCTATTAAACGCTCAAGGCTTCAGCAAATCTTTATTGAAGATTACTGCTGGCCTCATTGTGCTGTGAGGTCAGACGGCTAAACCAGCCAGATATACCCACCTCAAAAAGCTTAGGTGCTGAGAGAAACAACCAGCCGCAGTTACCTGGCTACAGCATGTGAACCGTTAGGGAGGCCAGGGCTGAGGCTTTAGGACATACTTCCTAAAGAACTCACTTTTTAGCTCGGACCTGGAATGAATTAGTACTTTACCCAAAGTGTTGACTATGGAACATCATGCTACATAGAGAGAAGACCCCAGTAAAGCTGCAAGCTCTACCCTGTTCTAGCCTCAGTGTGGCACCAGCAAGGCGAGCCAGGAGAACAGCCATGTATGTATAAAGCTTCTGGGGAGGAGGCACAGCTCATGCTGAGCCTTGCAGCACTTGTTTACAACTTAAACCCTAAGGATAGGAAGCCACGGCACCTTTAAAGAAGCAGGAACTTTTGGCATATAATTATTAATAATGTCAACAATGTGCTTTCAACGTATTTGGGAGCTGGCCAACTCTAGAAAACTATTAATTCGATGGTGTCTTACAATACTCTCCTTTTTATTTTGAAAACAAAATTAGTATGTATGTGGATTCTGAGGATTGGTCCCAGGTTGCCAAGGGTTTTGCATCCAATGCCGTTATCTGCTGAACCATCTCACCAGCTTAACTCTCCCTATTTTTCTGAAGTATCTTCCCCCATCCATCTCAGATGGGTTGAATGTGATGCAGAGGCTGGCAGTGTGCCATGCCTTTTGTTTCTTCACAAGAATCTCATGGAGCTGAACATTAGAAACATTCCAGGAAGAAGATATGTGGCAATTACACGCCATTCCATGAAATGGTGGCGATATCACTCTCTTAGCACTTACTTGTACGGTCCTAACTCATGGAAAGACAAGCTCTGGTAATTAGTCTCAGATCCATTGTTTGAGAGAGAATTTAGTAGTGTCATGTTGCAGGCTATGCCACTGCGGGGTCATAGGCGTGCAATAAACCAATGCAGCGAAGACTCCAGCAGAGGGCATTAGTGAACAGTCATGGAAGAATTTCAGAGTGAGGCTGACTTCTAGATTCACCCCCATGGCCCCAAAACAAAATACAGGAAAATGATGTACATATAGAGTAACAGAATGTATGTGTGTGTGTGTGTGTGTGTGTGTGTGTGTGTGTGTGTGCGCGTGCGCGCGCGCGCACGGGCACATAGTTAATATTTTTTAATAGTAAGGCAATTTTTCAATTAATTAAATTTATTTTAAATATAAGGTTTGATTGTCCCTGGTGATACAGGCCTGTAATCCCAGCTAAGCAGAAGGCTGAAGCAGAATTTCAAGTCAATATCCTATCTGGACTAAAGAGTAAATTGAAGGCAGCTTAGTGAGACCCTGCCTCAAAATAAGAAAGTAAGAAGCAAGGGGGGGGGTGTTAGAGAGCACACATGCACACTCGAGAGACAGTGATACAGATAGCTCAGTGGTAAAACCATTACCTCCCAAGTACATGGCCCTAGGTTCAGTCTCTATTACCACAATTAGTTAATTAGCACCTAAGTATACATAAATGTCATAGTACTGAAAGGAGGAAGGCATGCTCCATTTTTCTCTCTCTGCCTCAACTAATGCTCTGACAGAGAATCACAGAAATGTCAGATGTGCAAGCTGAAGTCCTGAAGAAGGTAGACATCTGCCAAGTGACGTCATGCCTGGATTTCTTTTTTTTTTTTCTTTTTTCTTTTATTAATTTATTCTTGTTACATCTCAATGTTTATCCCATCCCTTGTATCCTCCCATTCCTCCCCCCCCCCATTTTCCCATTATTCCCCTCCCCTATGACTGTTCCTGAGGGGGATTACCTCCCCCTGTATATTCTCATAGGGTATCAAGTCTCTTCTTGGCTACTTGCTGTCCTTCCTCTGAGTGCCACCAGGTCTCCCCCTCCAGGGGACATGGTCAAATGTGAGGCACCAGAGTACATGAGAAAGTCGTATCACACTCTCCACTCAACTGTGGAGAATATTCTGACCATTGGCTAGATCTGGGAAGGGGTTGGATTTCAAGAAGTAGGTTGTATATCTATCCACTCGTATCACCCTGTCTTAGTGAGCAAGCTCGTTTTCAGTAGTGAACTGATCATGTCCCGGGTTTGCATACCTGGTTAATGACTCCAGAACTACTGTAAGAACACTAAGTATATGGCAAAGGAGACATTATCTATAACAAAATCCAGCATGTCTGCTTAATGAGGTAAGATTTTACACAGGAGAGGCAAATCAGTATGGGTGAAGGAGTACAGGTTGCTAAACTGAGGTTATTTTATCAGACATGGCAGACTCACTCCTAGTGAGACACAGGCTTGACCACTGCTCAGCTTAATGGGACTATGAAGATGACAAACACATTTTCATTTCGGTTTTCTTACACTATCTATATTTAATGGAGGAACTGGTTGAACTGGTTGACAAATACAATTCTACCAAGTCAGTCAAAAACACAACATACAGGCACATGCCTATAATCCCAGCACTCAGAGAGGCAGAGGCAGGCGGATCTCTGTGAGTTCGAGGCCAGGCTGATCTACAAAGTAAGTCCAGGACAGCCAAGGCTGTATAAAGAAACCCTGTCTCAAAAATAAATAAATAAATAAATAAATAATAAATAAAAAAATAAGGCACTGATTTAATTATAGGTCTTTAAAGATTGAATGAGATGAAAAAATTTGATAGTTCCCTCCAACTCAAAATATGCTTTTATCAGGAGAAGGAGGAAGTAACATGAGCAGTACTCAAACAGTGGGAGACAAAATAGCAGGGAAAATGAATGAACTGAACTCTCTGAGTTTGTGTATCAACTTCATAATGATAGTGTCAATAGAAAAAAAAATCTGAAAATACATGCAGTGTGGTGAAATGAACTGGTACTTCAGCAGCAGGTGGGAGGGCTCTGCTGGTAAAGGCGTCTGCTGCCAAGCCTCATGTGGTGAGTCCAGTCGCTGGGATCCATGTAGTGAAAGGGGAGATCTGATTCTCACAAGCTGAATTCTGGCTTCCACGCATGTGCCATTACACACACACACACACACACACACACACACACACACACACACACACACACACACGTCTTCACGCAAATGAATAAAGAAGTGTAAGTAGAACTCAGAGAGGGGGCAGGGCAAAGACTGGGACACGAGCCAGGTAGGCAGGAAGTCCTTAGATACTGATCACAGTCTGCTTCTTGACTTGGGCATTGGTGGTGTGAACATCAGTATACTGTGGCTACTAAAACTACACACACACACACACACACACACACACACACACACACACACGCACATGTGTCTGTATACACATATATAAGCATTTTATTTTTGAAACTTTCATACTGAAATGAATCATTTTCTCACACATGTAGATGCTATTTTGGGCATTACTGCCTAAATACAAACATTTCTAGCCTTTTCCTCAGCTTATTTACTTGTGAAGTATAGATAATACTTGTATTGAGTAAAAACATGAAAATCTTTAAGTGCACATTACTGTGTTTAGGTGCCAGAACTTTGCTCTGAAGGCTGCCTTTAGGATTGTCTCAAGGATGACGTCATATATTTTATTTAGTAAGTAATGCCCTAACGTTGGAAATGAGCCCAGTATAATACTAAATTACCACTGCAGAGATCATGCTAAGAATCTTTTTGATGGACTTCGAGTGGGCATTATCTGTTAACTCATTCACATTTTTTTTTCAGTAAAATATGATTAACCTTCCCCTTTGTGCATTTCATTATGATGAACATACTATTTGTAAAGCCCAAATGTCTATGCTGTTGTTTCTCTCACTATGTCTACAGATTGCATCAATTGCTTAGAAGAAAATACTCAATTTGTAATTGATTTTCACTGACATGAGAAACCACTTAATTTCTCCATTTTGAGAAATCCTCATATGAATTTTTAAAAACAGCACATCCCATAGTTTCTAGCATTGATATTAGCATAGCAAACAATTCTCATTGACAACTGAACAGTTATAATCCCAAACAGAAATCCATTGTACACAATTGGAAATATTATCTATCCAAATGATATTGCAAAAATTCAATAAATGTTGCAGACAAGAATAAATGTTCTGATTGTACCAGACAACATTTTATGGAGTTAGGAATTGAACGGAAAATCTGAATTCAGAGACAAAAACCGGTATCTCTTCACATTTATATGAGACATGAATCCAAAAAAAATTGGTTACTGGAGTTTAATTGCTAAAAAATATATATTGAGCCAGCTTATCAGTTAGGAGCACTGGTTGCTTTTTCAGAGGACTTAGATTTGACTCCCAGCACACACACAGTAGCTCACAACCATATGTAATTCCAGTTACAGGGATCAACTACTTCTTTTAACCTCTACAGGCACCAGGCATGTATGCAGTCTGTAGATATACATACAGGAAAACACCCATAGACATAGAAATAAAAATTTAAAAACAAATTAGATGCGATTATTATAAGAATACACATCTCTATAGTCTCCAAGTGAGTCAACATTAATTTATGTCACCATAGTTTGAGGGTGATATAGAATTATACACTTTGGAACGAGGTCAGACATAATGTCAGTTCTCACATTCCTTCGTGTTATGGATGAAAATTAAACTCACCATGTTGTCTCAACCTTGGGGACAGAGTCAAGACCTAAGAACAAGATCCCTGATTTCCAATACAGTTCTACTTAAACCACGGGAATCTTCAAACAACACATAATTTCAGTGCTACCCTTTTAAAAAATGTTGTTAGTGAGAGTACTCTGGTGCCTCATATTTGATCATGTCCCCTGGAGGGGGAGACCTGGTGGCACTCAGAGGAAGGACAGCAGGTTGCCAAGAAGAGACTTGATACCCTATGAGCATATACAGGGGAAGGTAATCTTCCTCAGGAACAGTCATAGGGGAGGGGAATAATGGGAAAATGGGAGGGAGGGAAGAACAGGAGGATACAAGAGATGGGATAAACATTGAGATGTAACAAGAATAAATTAATTAAAAAATTAAAAAAAAAAAGAGAGTAAGGAACATTCCTTGTTTCCCACCTCCTAGAATGAAGAGAAAGGAGCAGTGATTGGCCAACGCCAGTGTTGGTTCATGCAAGACTAGCCCTTTCCAGGAAAGCAGGCATGTCATGTGCAGAATCCAAATGCTCAGCGGAAACTAAGGCCCAAGAGGAGCTGGGGGTTGCTCCATCACAAAACTCTAGGCGTTCCTAGAGAGCCTGGGAAACATAAAACAGAGCAGCAGTTTCTGTGAAGGCTGGACAAAGTTGGGAAACATCTTTTCCATGGCTGTCTTATCATCATCCTTGGTGGTAACCAATATGCAAGGCAAGGCCCAGATGTCATACAGGGAAGTGAAATACACTTTAGCCTTCAAAACAGCTTGAGATTTTACCAAGTTCTTAACAAAAGACTACACACCATCTATGATGAAAGCTCCTCTAAGGGAGAAAATTTAATTACCACTAGTGTTACTGTTAATTTCTCTTGCATACTTTCAGACAGGACATGCAAACTCCAGGTTCAACAGAAAGTAATGTCCTTGGTGTGTCATGCATCCCTCCCAATCTTGTATTCCTTACTCAGTGAGCCAGTGGCACATTTCAGCCACAAGCAAAGGTTCACGGAAGCATAACCCCCTGGTTCCTACCAGCCTCAGCATCCCAGGTTCTGATCCCAGTCCCCTTGTAACCACGCCTGTTTTCAAAGAGGCTTGAAGAGTCTGCAAACCTTCTCTCAGAAGAAAAAAAGAGGGGGTGCTAAATGCCATTTAAGTTTTCCTTCAAAAGAAAAATACTCTGATGTTTTTGTACAAATGACATTGTACAGCCCAAATAAGCAAGCTACTGATGAACTCTTAGCCCCAAAGTCCTTTGTCAATAGCTGAAGAACTATGGTTTCCCCTGTAAACATAATAAGATGGCTCCTTGGACAGGCAGCCCCTTTGTCAACAGGAAGGAGCTCTGATTTGAGTTTCAAGGCAACATCCTTGCTTTCTGCCTCCATAGTCCTTGTAGACTGCAGCAGGGCATGTGCATGCTGTGATAGAGTCTACCCTCTGGGTTTTTCACTAGGGTGTCTGGCACCTAGGCTGCCAAAATGGGCCTGGGCTTCACTTGAGAATATGCTGGCAGAGCAGTTTGGGGGAAGCTCAGAAATTTGCAAGAACAAGTGTCCCAGGCACTCCCGAACCACGTGTTTCATATCCTAACAGTCACTGTGAGCAAATTATGTACAAGTCCTATTTCACAAAGAGACGTAAATAAAAATTAGAGACAGGAATAACTGCTTGGGCAAGATGGTGTGTCAGGGACCAGGTTTACTCCCTTCCCTGGACATTCAGCAATGAAGGAGAGTGACATGAAGAAGCAAGAATCTTAGGACTGCCTAGCTCCCTCCAGACCCACAGCAAGGAGGAAGCCACCCAGGTGGGTTCCATCACCTCCCTGAATTGACCCAAGATGCAGAGTTTGCAGGCCAAAGAATGGATGAATCTAATGCTACACAGAAAGAAGGAGAGCACATAGTGGGTCTGCAGGGAAATCTTCTGACACTTTCAGAGGAGGTTTGATAGCTGTGCCTGTGTGGGGAACTCAGACAGCAGGAAAGGGCTGTGAGAAATGCCTAGAAAGTGCAGTGTCTGTGCCAAGAAGACTCCTCGTCCCACCAACTCAACTAGAAAGAACTCGAAATCCATGGCCATTGACAGAGCACCCAATGGGGTCTTGGCTCAACAGCCAAGAAAAATCACCTCTGAACAAAGTGCTGCCCTGGTCTTGGGGGCAATTTTTACAAGCAGGCTCTCAAAGGGCCACCCTGACTCACTCAGTAGGTTTCAAAAAGTCTGAATGGGTCTGAATGGCTTTGTTTTCCCCTTCTGTGTGCATGTTTTGCATTATTTTATACTTCTTTTCCTTGAAATTAGTTATAAGGCTTGAGAGATGACTCAGCAGTAAGGAGCATGCTCTTCCAGAGTTTAGTTCACAGAACCCACCTCAAGCAACTCACAACTGCCTGAAATTCCAGCTCCAGGAGGATCCAACACCTCTAGTCTCTTTGGATAACTGTAGTCATATGCACAGTCACACACACAAACATATAATCTTTAAACAATACAAAGTTTCAAAAGCCAAGCAGCCCAGGATGGCCTTGCTATGTAGCTAAGGCTAGCCGAGCACTTTTGATTCTCAGATTTCTACTTGCAAAGGCTAGAATTATAGGCATGTGCCACCACGCCTAATAAACAGAGCTAGCTGTAGTCTAAGCACTTGGCCTGATGGGATGCTCCAGTGCTGTCTGTGGCTTCACGGTGCAGCACGCAGTGTTCTCCGTTAGGGGGTTCTCCAAGATTAGGAAACATGACACTCAATGCTCCTAAAAGTAAACTGTCATTCAGAAAGAGAGGAGAGCAACTAGCTAGTGTCTGACCACTAACACCGGTACTGAAACAAATGAGTCTTGGTGTTATTTTCAAAAAGTAGCATCTCTCGCTTGGCATGTCACCTCTGTTATTTCAATAAGTACACACGCCAAGTATGCAAACTGTTACTATTCCTGACTCCAGAGCTTTCAAATGAGGAGGCGTAGCCTGTAAGATGCCACAGTGCCTGAGAACACATGCCTGTACTCACACAAAACACATGTGTGTGCACACACACACACACACACACACACACACACACACATACATGAAGGTCGCCTGTTAGAAATAGCTTTTAATCTCAGGCTTGTAGAGAAAATTTAGTTTGAAAATTAAGTTGGGGGTTAGATAAGGGAGATGAAGTAAAAAGAATATTTAAAACTGAAGACTTTTTCAGAACAAAAATTGCATTTTTACTACATCAAAACTCAAATTCTTTTACATATTTTTAAATTTAGACTAAAGGAGACAATTACCAAAGAGAAAAGATGGGGAAGAGAGGGAGCAAAAACCAACGACTAAGTGTGAGGGCAGGGGTAGACTATAAATGAACCTTGATGGTCCAGTTTGAATTCTTGGCACTGCTAGGACCAAAGGGCAAGAAACAATGTGCAAAGCAAGACCATCCACAGACTGAAGCCAATTTCCTTTTGCATAAAGCAGTTTTTCTATCTCATTTCTGCCATTTGTAACAAAATAAAAGCACTAATGTTTTTCAGCTCGAAACAACGGAAAACTGTGCGCTTTTTAAAATTATGAGGTAGATAGAACCATTAAAAAGAATTACAGAAAAAGATGACAAGGATTAGCAAAGACTTTTCATTTCGGTCACAGTTTCTAGCTGAAAACAGCCAGAGGTTGAACAACAATTCAAATAAACGCAAGCACAGGGTGTCACAGCAACATGAAACTACACTAGGCGGCTCCTTCCAGGGGACAGGCATTAGTCTGCCTCTCAGAAATGCACCAACCCCATTTAATCATCACATCTGATTTATTAATCCCTGGTTACTTCTAAAGACATTGAGATCCAGATTTTTCACCTACGTGGCTCAAGGTCACAGCCCAGAACAGTAGGAGCCAGCACAGGAAGCACACTGTCCCCACGGGAACACACACATCACCTCAGAGACGATGGTAAAGGGCGTCCATTCCTCACTGCAAGTTAATCCAGTCAAAACAGAGTCATGTAAAGAGCAAACCGCGTCCCAGGAGAAACATGGAATAACAATTTTTTCTTTCAATAGAATTAGGAGTTTCTATGCAGTTCCCACAAGCAATCCTATAATCCAAGTCCATCTTCTCAGACTAAATTATATCCCTTTGTATAATCAGGACCCTGGCTGTGGCTTGCTAAGTGCTCCATTGGTGAGCACTGTCTCAGGTAATCTCCACACTACACCCTTTCCCTCCGTCCTCACAAAACACTGCAAGTCGAGACTGGTGATGTCTCCATTTTACCCAAGGGAAAACGGGAAGGCAGGAGATCTGTTTCTCACAGTCATGCTTTTATATTCTTTCCTTGCGGAATTCTGTTGTGATGGGTTTGTGATCATTGTAATGCTGACTCCCCATTAAATTTTAAGTCACATTTAAAAGTTGTGGACACTGTTCTGACTTCCTTTAGCAAGCCGAAATGGCTAGGGATGTAGCTCCGTTGGTCCAGTGCTTGCCATATACACTTTTCTGATAACTTTGTAGGTTTTTCATATTCATATATGAGCTTGCAATCATTTTCAATAATACTTAGAAGATTCCAGGCAGAGCACCATTGGAGACTATTTCCCAGTGTGACAGTCTAGATAGGAAACATACACTGAAGCTAAACAGTATTTTTCAGAAAGTTAGTCATGCCATTGTCCTATGTGACAAACTTTTAAAAGGGGATTTGTAATAACCTGTCACCTAGCAACACTGACAAACATCTGGTGCAGCCCTCACACCTATAAATATGTTTTGGCCCAGAGACCTTTCATTCCCAGCTAGTGACTCAGGGTCCCATGCTCACAGCTAGTGACCATCTGTTGATGCTAATTCCTGTCGAATTTTTCTTAGAAAGGTCAGTTACTATCCAGTTACAGACTTTAACATTTCTTAGTGTAACATGTCTGACTTCTTTTTTAATCCTCTGGAGACGTGACTATGGCCTCTGTGAGAGAATATACAAGACAAAATAAGAACAGGGAATGTCTCTCTCCACACCATGGAATTAGAGCCGTGACAAAGCAAATGGGATGTGTCAACTGGAGGATTAAACAAGCAATCAGGAGATTAAAAACACACATAGCACTTAATTTGAAGCTTTCACTCTCTCAGACCAATTAGCCAAGGAGCAGCTTCTCCCAGGGCCAGGGACAAGGAGGTGCCAGCTCCCTGGCTGCTTTACCCACCCAGGGAAGCTGAGTTCCACCTTTTGAGGGCTACTCAGTGTTCTGTTCGGACCTACACACACACACACACACACACACACACACACACACACACACACACATGCACCCACATACACACACAAACACACACATATACGCACCCACACACACTCACACACACATGCACCCACATACACACACAAACACACACACATATGCACCCACACACACACACACACTCACACACACATGCACCTACATACACACATACACACACACATACACATACACGCACACACACACATACCTCTCCCTCCCTCCCTCCATCCTTAATTTGAAAAGGTGTAGGAACGGGCCACTCCCTGAGACTGTCCTTCCCCTTGTATCTCAAACTGAGCACTGCCACTTTGGGGTGGGGAGGCAACGATGATCTAACCCACCACCTAGGAGGGTGCTTTCTTCCGCTAGCCGTGGTATTCTTTTCAAATGCCCAAGGACAAGGATGCCTCTATTTTCAACATTTCCACTTTTGTTAATGTTTAATAGCTGGAATTCTGCAAGCTAAGGGCCTGAGCAAGGCAATGTCTCTCGTGAGCACAAGGCCAGCACCTACTTGAGGCATGAAGGAGAGAGAATAAAGTGCCCTTCCTTCTTGAATACCAAGGCCAAGATTTCATTCAATCACTTCACTGTCTCTAAGCAGGAAAAGGTTTCCATTCCATCCTCAAAGGGCAGATAAAAATCAGAGTCAAGAAACAGGCTCCAGGGAAAGCAAACTGTTATTGTGGAGCAAGTTTGTTAACTTAACCTTCTATGTGAGCAGCAATCTCCAACAAATTACAACCCAGGGTGTATTGCAATTGGGCTCAAAAGTAAATGCTCCGTCCCAGCTTTTTGACCTTTGGTTTAGTTGTATGAAACTGGTGACAATTTTTTTTTAAAAGAATATGTTTCTTAGAAGTGAAAATTAAAAAGTTAACAGTACAATTCCTAACTTTGCTATTTATAGACTAGAGCCATTGCACTGGGCCTGAGTAATACAGACAGCCCAAACAGACAGAACTACTTAGTCTTTCCAAAGCATGTCTAATATAAGACCAATAAAAAATTAATTTTCATGTGTGTGATAAAGAAGGATAGCCTGGGCTATGACAAAGCCTGGTGACTCTCACGCACAATACAGATGTTAACTGCCAACCAACATGACGCCCTGCTTGGCTGTAGGTCACATTCATGTCTTAGGCCTTTCTTTAAAGAATACATTGATTGTTTTCCCTTTATAGGTAAGCCAGAAGTTAAATAGCAGAACCAGTAGCTTTTAAAAGAATACAACCAAAAAAAAAAAAAAAAAAAAAAAAAAAGAATACAACCATACCAACATGACCACACCCCTTCCAGTCATAAACACTGCATTCACAACATGATTATCTCTGCTTTGCTAAACTCAAGCAGATTTTGAAAATAGCATATGGTATAAACAGTACATGTGCTCATGGTAAATTAGCACAGTGCAGTACCCAAGGGCAGCATGAAGGGAAGATGGACACAATATGAATTTGGGGGTGTGGAAGGCACAATGAAGAAAGATGATAACGAAAAGTGACGCCTCTTTAAATGCTGCCAGAAATGTGGTAGGGAGCCAAGCCATAACACAATATGAATTTGGGGGTGTGGAAGGCACAATGAAGAAAGACGATAATGAAAAGTGACGCCCCTTTAAATGCTGCCAAAAATGTGGTAGGGAGCCAAGCCATAATGAAAAGTCCTACAGTAAAACAAAGCTCCCAAAATAAAAAGTTCCTGCCTGAACATAGAGGATGTTTCTATAGGAATATATTTCTTCTAATTTGTTATCCACACAAATAGCAATAGGAATTTGCTTATGAATAAAAAGGATTTAGTCCTTCAGTATATCTGAGTTATAATACAGGAATCAGCATATATTATGTAAGTGTGTATGTATGTTTGCATGGATGAATGAATGAATGAATGAGTGAATGAGTGAATGGCTGCCTATAAACATTTATTTAAAGAGCCACTCTACTGCTTCATTTCCATGCACATTATTAATCTGCTCCAGATGCCTCCCTTTAAGAGTGTGCATTCCACAAATGAAAAGGAACACATTATAACTAAAGAGGATTGGGACAGTTCGAGCTGAGCCACACCAGTGACAGAGGCGCCTGCTCATCCTCCCTCATTCTTACCTGTGGGTGACAGATACTTATCTTTGCCACCAGAGTTCTCAGCTGGCTCAAGTTTCTGCCAGCGGTGTGCAAGGGAATTTAATGACCGCCACCTGCAGTTTATGTGCATGTGTAAAATGTCAAGCAGTATACTGGAGACCGTCTTCTAGCCAGAAGCACTTTCAGGAAATCACTTTCGAGATATCAGCGAGCACTAGGAGGTTGTGCGTGCCCCTTGGATGCAGGATATCCTCCTCTTCTCCACCAGGGGGCGCTGCTTCCTGGACTTGCCTGGTAGTAAGTGACTTAGATAGATGCCTTCTGTTTTGTACACAGGCACATGCAGATGCACAAATACACAGCTAATAAGAAGTAATAATCATTCTACTTTCTATTTGAATGCTATGTGTTACATTGACAAGATTGGGAAAATAATAATATAGAGAAATGGCACTCTCATCAGCCGCAATCGTTTACTTTTCCTGGGTGAGAAGCATCCAGAACCACAAAAATAGAACGACTGGGAAGCATTCCTTTACGGAGTCTGGCCATCCCAAGCTTTGTTTTCACATAGGCAAGTAGGCCAGGTATAGGGTGTTAAACATTTTTATCCAAATCTACTTGAGAACCCAGACCACTAGGTGAAAGCTACCAAGGTAATGACTCTTTGAGAATGCAGACACATCCAAATAAAGCTAATGAGGCTTCCTGGGCAACAGAAAACCACTTCTTTTTAAAATGAACAATACTATTTTAATTGAACAACATAAAAAAGAAACAGGGAGAGATCTCCATTCATCATTGCTTTGTTAGGTATTCTATACTTTGAGTTATTTTTTTCATGATATGATGGTTAGTTTTACTTATCAACAGGACACAGTCTAGAATCACCCTGGGAGGAATTATCTGGATTACATTAATTGACGTGAGAACATCTGCCTACTGTGGGCAGCACCATTCCCTGGGCTTGGGATCCTGGGCTATACAAGTAAAACTGTCCAGTTCCAACAGAGTGACCCCTCTGCCTATCACAGCCATAAGACACCCAAAGCAAAGATTAAACATATGTTTGGATTCATCCAAGTTTTTAACATCAATTTCCTACATGAAACTTTTAAGATACAAATAGATGATTAGTGGAAGAACGAAACTTTTCTCTGAAATCTGGCATTAATCAACTCACTGGTATCATAAGAGCATGTGAAATTAGTGTCCTTTTAAGCAATGACAAAGGCTGTGAGACAGATCTACAGCATGGTTCGCACTAGGTAGGACATTCAGGAGTCTGACTATGCCACATGAGGAATGTGGGCTTCTTGTACATAAGGAGCTGAATATAAAGAGGCATTGACTTAATTTTCAAATCATGGTCCCCTCTGAAATATCTGTGGGCCCCGGATTGTGTACTTCTAAAACCTTCTGAAGTCTGAAGTCAGAGGAAACTGAATAATTCAAGCCTTATGTCTATGAAGTGGATATTTACTTTCTTAAGAAGAATGGATGTAGAACTTTGTGTTAACTACAGAGGGAAATAATATGCCATGCTAACAGCACTGCTTAAAACATCCCTGGTAATGCAGATGGACAGGGACATCTTAGACAGCAGCTATAGGTGGCTCCTCAAGTACCATCAAATGTCAGATTTAAGGCCCACTGGTCCCTAGACCGCAGACCTCCTACTATTCTGGAAAAAAGAAAACCAAGACAATTCCACTTTCTGGTGTTATAAGGATACTAAAATGTAAAATGCTACAGGCAGGCTATAGCAATGCCTGTGGTCCTGTCGTGGAGAGAAGTTTAAATCATAGATTATTTCATCTTTCCCTTGTGAGGGACTACTCTGCTGTCTCAGCTGATAATCCAGCTGTTGGTAGCTGTGCATTGAGCAGCTTCCCCACTGCCCCACCTTCTAAGGTGCCAGGAGGCTTAGCTTGTGAAGGCCATCTCCCAGGAGCTCTTCCCTAGTTTGACAGAGTTAGTAAAATACAGATCTAAAAACTCCATGTGTGGTTACAGGAAAGATCATGGGCTTTGTTGTAGACACAGTGCTGGAGATTCCAGAAATGTGACTTTTAAGAGTATAAAGAGAGTGTATGCTGAAACATTGGAGACAGGTAAAAGTCAGGCCTTAACTACCTTGAGGAATTAAGCCATTCTCAGATTTCCATTATAGGGTTTAAAAAGACTATCATCTCCTGTGCTATGATATTACCAACAAAGTTAACTTGTAAGCTGTTTTGTTTTGTTTTCACTATTACATAACTTATTCGATATGGTCTAAGTTATGTATCAATTCTAAATCATGTTAATCAGAATCTGGTATTTGTATATTTGTAGACTCGTGTTTTAACTTGAGGCTGATTTACAATTCATTTCTTGATGTGACAGCTGAACGTAAAGGTCCATGGCTGATACAGGCACATCCATAATGTTAGAAGCCCGGACCCTTTCTGTATTGTTGCTCAGTTGTGCTCAAATCACACTCCCCCAAATGGTCTAAGACAGTTACTTCCGCTACTCGGTTAACTCATTCCCATCACCACCATGAAGAATAAATGGCATCAAGAAAACATTACCCTTTTCTCTCTAAAGCCATGTAACTATACATTGTAGACACGGTTTCCACGCACCTCCTACCAGCTAGAACACAGTAAGAGAGTCTAGGAAAGAGTGCAGGTGTTAGTAGCCACGTGCCAGCTGAAACCAGGATTCTACTGCTGAAGGAGAAAAGGGAAGTTTGGCATTCTGGAACAACCAGCGGAGTATACCACAACCAACGCCTTTTCGATCTCTTACTTCTGTGGTTTTCATAATTGATAATTAAGTTGTGTAATTACCATACAAAAACAGTGGACACAATGAGCTGTGAGATAGATAAAGCTAATTTCACACAACTCTAATGGTGGAAGCAGTCATATACTAGAGTGGTGGTAGGCAAACATTCTCTGTAAAGGGCTAGAAAGTAAACATTTGCATCTTTGCTAGATATATTTATATAAAAGCTATATAAAAGCACACAGTAGTGATCCAATAAAACTTGACTTACAAAAAACAGGCAACAGGATGGATTTGTCCCAGAAACATATAGGCTACCTGTAGGTAACACAGCCCAGCAACCAAACCAGGAACCACAGTTACCGGCTACTAGGCCAGCCCTCCTATTTACTGAGGATATGCCAAGGACTAAAAGCTATGTTAGTGCTTTGCTTATATTGTCCTCACAACATCTGGCAGGTTGAAGAAATGCCCCGTTTTCCAAAAGACAAGTGGACACAGCTGAGGAAAGCAGCACCTGGGTTAGAACCATTCCTGCAGCTTCCAAGCCTTTTCTCTTCCAGATGAAAGAAATGTTCTCCACTATGACAGGCAGATCTGGGCCCAGGGGTTCTGCTCAAGCTATGGCACCAGCCAAGGACAATATGTGCAGTCATCATCAAACCCCCACCCAGATCCAGCCAATGGACAGGACATTCTCCACAGTTAAGTAGAAAGTGAGGACTGACTTTCACACCATCTCTGGTGCCCCATATTTGACCACGTCCCCTTGATGGGGAGGCCTGGTGGCACTCAGAGGAAGGATAGCAGGCTACCAAGAAGAAACTTGATACCCTAGGATCATATACAGGAGGAAGAGGTCCCCCTCAGAAGGGAATAGGGTGAAAACAGGAGGGAGGGAGGAATGGGAGGATACAAGGGATGGGATAACAATTGAGATGTAATATAAATATTATCAATAAAAAAAAAAAAGAAAAGAAATGTTCTCCCAGAAGTCAATGCACTCTAAGCACAACACACGCACACGAACTCCTATTGTACCACTGGCAAAGAAGTTCTGCCAGGTTTGACATGTAACATGTTGCAACAGCAAAGCTTAAAATAGCCCTTGTGCTAGAGGTTTCTCCCTGCTTTCACAAGGAGGAACCTACCCTTCAGCTTTGCCTGGATAACAACTGCCAAGGGCTTAAATGCTAGAGCCTTGGTAACTAATGAGGGGCTGTACAAGTGAAGGTACCATCACAGTCACTGAGCACCTGCAGGGTCTTCCAAAATTGAGAGAGGTGGGGGAGGGCACTGATTCCTTGTCATCTCTCTTGATCTTGCTCTAAGGCAAACATGTACCCTTGGCTTCCCACACATGGCTGACTATGTTAATGTGTTACACTGCTCTTTCCAGAAACTTCCCAAGGAGGCTTCAAGATCCTTATCAGAGCCCCAAGCACCACTTCTAGTTTATTAAGAGTTGGCACCGGAAAATGAGGCTATGTGCCATCAAACCCTTGGCGCTTAGGACTCAACAGCTCCTATCCTATGTCTTTACCCTGCGACAAAGGGGAAGGAATATAAGTTATTTCCTTTCTTGTCAATGCCAACCTTGTTATATCTGATATAAACTGGAAAATAAGTGCATTAAATCTAGGTTTATAATTTCTCTGTACATGTTTGGTTCTATAAGGAAAATTTTATCTCAAACCCTTTCTTAGCACAAACAAGTATGTACCTAAAAGAAAGTGCTCCCAAAGTGTCAGAATGGAAAGAATAGCGCCCATTTAGAATCTGTTCTGTTTACCCAGCTATAGAGGGAAATACATCAGCCACTAGTGAGTGATCCAAGGTACCCCGGAAATACTGAACACACGCCATAGAATCTGACCTCTGGGAAGCCTTCTCAGAACAGCAGAGGCCTGCCTTTTCTGAAAACATAAGTACATTTTTACTCCCCTCTCCTTATCTAAGGGTAGAGTCTATACGTTTTATGGCATAATGTTAAGATGCTCCACTGGAAAATGAAGCACTTAGAAGTTCGATCAAGTCAGTGTGAAATGCTACATTCTGAGTCAGGAATATTTGTACATTGCTACATCTGTTTTGTACATAAGACTAGCAAGCCCCCCCCCCATCATTGTAATTGTAATTACATCAATGTGTGTAGGAGGAGTCTGCTCAGCTCTGGCAGTACCAGTCTCCAGCTCTGAAACACTTGCATGCTGAGGGTGAGCATGCAGAGAACCTTTGTAACTCACTGTTGCCAGGCAGAAGGAACATTCTGGGCTTTGACCCTTTCTATTACCTCTTCCCAGATTAGGCACAGCTGCAGCCCTCCCTCCCTAGGCAAAGAATCTGTGGCAGTCTGGTGATGCCTCTTTGAGACACTACTACAGGTCACAGTGCCAAGTCATTAATAGCCCTGGCCGGTGTTTACCCCGTGAGTGAAGATCACTCCTAGAGCATGCCAGTTCTACAAAAAGGAGGCTCAACTAGAAAAGAGGTTTGATCTAGATGATTCTCAGAGCCTCCTCTCAAGGTTATTGTTTCATCTGTATCCCTAAGGAGAGTGCTAATTGATCGGTGAGAAGCAAAGCTCCACACCCGTCTTCCTCGCCATCATGATCTTCAGGGACAGCTGGGACATTCCTGCCCCCTTGGTTGCCCAATTTCAGCATCAGAACACTTTGTGACCTAGATGTACCACAGAGATTGCTACATCCAGGGTTTGCCCCTTGCCTTTCTCAGTCTGGGGTTCTGAGACAGCAGGTGTCTGAGGAGGGAGCACGCTGAAGACATGAGAGGACCAAAGAAAGATTAGGGTGAGGGCGGGTGGGTGAGAGGGCCTGAGGCTGTGAGACAACGTACATTTTAAAAGTGTGTGTTAGGGTCTGTGGAGACAGATGGTCTTGCTCGATTTCCTCCTACCTCACAAGTCACTAGATACAGCCACTCCTACCCAGACCAAAGAGCCTGAGGACAGTATTCCCCCATGAAGCCATTTTTATTTTTTCTCTTCAGTTTTCTGGTAGCATCACAAATAATTGCTGGCAAACATAAGCAGAGTTCAAAGGCTCAGACGTCCTTCCTCTGAGTCCCCTCCCCATTGGCTCTTGTTATATATAAAGAGTTTAGGCTGCAGCAGGGCACCCAAAAAAACAAACTGAAATAACCAGATTTTAGTTAAAAGAGAAGTTTGGGGGGGGTGAAGAAAATACCAATTTTCTAAGCAACTTCTCTCTGCCCTCAGTGTTGGCCCTCTACTTTTCCAGATGCAAATATGAGAAAAGGGGTACTGCATTAGAGTCCCAGACCCATCACTGGTCCATAGAACAGAAGGCCTTCTGTCCTCTAGTCTTGAGTTCAAACATCAGGTGACTGAAACGCTTAATGTTCTCTTTGTGCATGTGTGTTAAGTTTGTGCACAGCCCATATTAGATTTGGGGACACAATAATGCATTTGTGTAGCACACAAAGTGGCAACTCTGTCACCCAGGACATGAGTAGCAAAGCAGGGGGTTCGGAGCCTACCCTGGCTCTTGCAGTTAGTCTTTGGACATAACCATGAGGCCATGGAGGGAGGTTGGGGCTGAAGGACTAGAAAGGAAAGACAATGGCTATGCAATGATGGAGACCATGCAGAAGTGCATCCCAACATCATCCTTACCATCTAGAAGGGACTCATCATCTCTAGAGAGAACTTTGGGTATCGTTTGAGGAACTGGAACCAAAATTTGTGAATAGGAAGAGATGGCTATGCTTTGATTCACTCAAGAAAACCTTAAACTTCTTGATCTGGAAATAAAGATGGCTAAGTCCACAGTGCCAATAAGATGAAACCAAACCAACGTGTAAGAGAAATAGGCATGTTCTGACCCTGAGCCTCTGCGGCTACTCATGGCCTCATAAGATGGACTGTGTAGGCATCCTGGCTTCCTCTGACAATCCAAATACCATTAACCCTTCAGACCCACAAGATCCATGTCCAAGAATGCTACCAACTCAGAATTGACTACAATCATGGGAGAAGGTTGTACTTGTCCCAAGGACAAACAGACATTGTACAGAGTAGATTCTGGAACCCAGTCCTGAGGGTGAGAGGCTATGGAAGCCAGCCATCCTTTGTAGATACTGAGAGGTAGCTACGCTTTTTTTTTTACTAAATGCAGTCTGTGACATATCGCTAACACACACGTAGGTGTAAACAATTATAGGTAGGGCAAAAAATAGAGGAGCTAAACACATCCTCTGGAGTCCCATTTGAAATGGGGAGGCCATCCAGACTAGACCCTCTAGGCATCCTTCGCAGAGCTGTTGGGGAAGCGGGAGATCAGGTGACTCTGCACCCCCTCCACACAGCTGAGCCACCATCTAGGCAGAGGCGCATTCGCATGTCCAGTGTGCCACTGGGATGTGCACAAGAGTTAGGCCACAGTGACTGAGGTCTGAACTCAGACCGTGACCTACTTAGTGTTGCTCCAGGATGTGTGTCACTAATGTCTTTTATTACTTCTGGGAATTTAACAATGGCCCTTCACACTATTAGGACAGGCACCAAGACCAACAATTAATAAATGGAACCTCAGGCATCTCAGAAGCTCTGAGAGGCAAAGGAAGAGTCATCTGGACAAAGCAGAAGCCTACAGAATGAGAAAAAAAAATGTACCAACTCTACATGCCATAGAGAACTAATACATATACATATACATATATATATGAAACTAGATATAAAAAAATTTAAACAATCCAATTAAAAATGGGGCACAGATTTAAGCATAGAATTCTTAACAGAAGAAACTCAGTGGCTGAGAAGCACTTTGAAACCTTCTTAGTAAAGGGCAGATTGCTTGTCCCCTTCCCTCAAATCGAGGCTCTTGAGCCATTCAACTAATACAACATGACAAGAAAGGCATTGTACTGCTTTCTGGATCCAGCTCTTAAGGGCATGGCAGTTTATACTTCCTGCCTTCCACCCTCTTCATTCCCTATTTAGAAAAACCATAGTGCATATCCCATGTCACTTAGGAATGGCACAATTAATTTCAATAACAGAGGGGGAAATCCAGTAGATAGGATATTCTAGCAGGCATTTTTACAATGTCTTCAAATTGTTTAGGTGCCACTGGAAAGTGCTTATAAGTGAAAATCAATAGAGGATATACCTCTATGTGCACGTATGTATACCATATGCTTATAACTTTGTCAAGAAAATTAATCCAGAACTGTAATTTCATGTTTTTAGGATAGTGAATTTAGAGCTGTTCCTTTCTGCTTTATTCCTCCTTTCCTGCAAAAAAAAATAGCTAAAGCGTCCTTCAGGGAAACATCTTCAGTGGGAAGTCTTCCTTTCAGATATACTCCTGATAGTGAGTGGGATTGGCTTTTCAAGAAAAGATCTGTGCCCCCACGCATTCTGCATGGCCCAGATAAACACGTCATAATACAGCAAGAAAACGACATGTATTTTGACGCCAATTTGCCACAAAGGGTCAAAAGGCCTGCAGGGTCATCTGCCCACAGCCTGCCACAGATACTCTGTGGCCCTTTGGTATTGCAAACTAGAGACCTTTGTCATATTTTAGTGGTGGCAGTAAAGAACTTATCACCCTGTACTTACGGAATACAGATCAACTTCACCAGGTGTGGGAAAGTCAGAAATCTACTAGGGCACTGCAAGGTTTTGGAAGTAGGTTTCTCGTTCAGTGGTGACTAAGATGTCACCAACAAAACAAACTCTCCTGCAGTAAGGACAGACTGTATTGTTCTACGTGTTCTTAATCGGGTTCAAATATTAGCCCAGCTGAGTCAAAGTAGGCTTTCAAGAGTGATAAATATTTTCCATGATTGTGTGGGAGAATGGAGGAAGATAAATGATTAATTACTTCAACCAAACTTGATAAACTGTGATGGCTTCAGGATACGTAAGAGGGGAGGTGTAGCCTTGCTAAAAACTAAATGCCGACTCTGACCTTGGCCTACAATCATTTGTATACTGGAGCCGGCCTCCACAGGCTCACAAGAGCCACTGTGACAGTTCTCTCACTCCCTTTTCAGTGACCTGCTGAGAATGGGGGCATTCAGATCACAAGAATCATCAAATGCTGATAGATGGGGGATTCCTTTCCACAGAGTGAGGCTGAACCTCCCCCACTGCCACTCCTACCCAGGCCAAAACAGCGCTTCTTCACTTGCCTCTCGTTTATCTGCACTGAGCCCAGAGCCCCATCTCTTATGAGCTGTGTGAGCTGCTCTTACTCTATTTCTCAGCATCAGTTTCCAAATGAAAGGTAACAGAGGACTTTCAGGGATACAGAAGCTTAAATATATTTGCTTGTAGGAATCCACCTCAACTGAAAAGCCAAGGGCAAAAACCTGGACTTGAGAAATATACAGAAGTGTATATTTCTGTATTAGGTCTTAGATTTTAAAGAAATGCATTCTCAATGGATAGGCCTGACCACCAATGTAAAATTGTTCCTAAAATCCTGCCAATCTGAACTACTATAACAATAGAAACTCAAGAATATACATAAATCGATTTCTTTTAACATTCCAAAATTACAACTCAATGTAATTGCTAATAACATCTTCATACTAATGAGCCCATTGTGTGTTTAAGACAGCCTTGGTTTTCCTAAATACAACAACTTTTTGAAAACCCAAAAACAAATACAGGTTATACAACCCTAATCTGAGAACTTGGATCTGGAATGCTCCAAAATGTTTAACCTTCTGAGGGCTGACATCATAGCACAAGTGAAAACTCCCATCCCTGATGTCTTGGTCACAACGCAAGTCATAGTCACAATGCAAGCATGCCTAAAAGCAGTCTAGGAAATTAAATCCTAGCACGTGTAAAACCTAAGTGGGTTTTGGGGTTGGACACTGCATTACAGATATGCAAATGTGACAAGGATGGAAGGGATGGAGGATCCTGAAACCCAGGACTTCCTGCTGCACGCATTTCAGAGAAGTGATGCAACAGTCCCACCACTCCAGGGCAGAAAACAACAGAATGATCTGGAAACACAAACCAAGTTCACAGTTCTAGAGTCTCGGTGGCCTCTGCAAAACAAGCTTGTCCAACTCTACTGCGCTGTAAGTGGAGTAACAGCAATGCTCTAGAGTCCAGAGCTGCCGCATCTCCCTCTGAAGGCACCTGAGCTTCTGCACAGACACTAGGTGTTCTCTCATGGTACCACTTTAAACTGTGCCCTATGACCCACACGTTCCTCCTTGCTGATTGCTTCCCGCTGTGCCATCTCTCCCCTCAGATAGCATGGGCCTCACCTACCAACCCATCACCTGGTACAGCAGCTGGTTAGCTTCAGAGCTGCACAAATTTTCTACTGTGAGAACAAGTAAATGTGCGAACAAAGTTACCCAGTTAACGTGCTTTCGTGGCAAGACACACTGAAAGTGTAAAGTGAGTTTCATGTTCAGACAGGCCCCAACCTCATACCCCCAGGCCATCTCTTTCCATGTCATCTGGAACAGGGTATGGCTGATTCACTCACACGCCCTTCACCCATCAAAGCAGGGCCTCCCAGGGGCCAGCTTGGCTGCTGCTCCAAGGCAGGAACCAAAGGAGGTCAGATAAGGAACCACCAGGCCTCAGGCTACCATATAAGCTTTCCCATATGCCTGGAGCTAGTCTAGTTTCCTGGATTTTTCCCCTTCTTCTTTGGCATCGAGTGCTTTTTGCTTAGATGCCTCTCTAATTTCCCAGGCCTACTTCAGATTTTTTTTTTTTTTTGCCCCTTCCCCTCAGCTCTTGACCTTGAAACTGGCAGTGATTCGCCCAGTGTTCTTACTAACAGTGGTTACTACTGGCTAAAGAAAAGGAGAGTTTCTTCATCCATCGGGTGAATGTAAAATGGTACCCGGATCCACTGGGCTGTAAGCCATCCAGCAGAGAGAGAGAGGGTATCTGTGATGCCCACGTCCCAGAACACGATAGATGCCCCTATCATTGCGAGCTTCACTGTTTGCCAAGTTTTGAGTTTATTAAAGACCAAACTCTTATTTAGCTCCCTGGCAGATACAGAGCAATCCAGGACATCAAATTCTAAAATGAGAATCAAACAACATAATCAGCCTTGATGTGAGACGCAATTAGGGGCTGCTGCAATGAAGTTCTGAGAGCACATTTGTCAGCAGACTCGTGACGTGTAATACGTACTTCTCGTTTGGACACAGCACCAAAGGACTTATCCAAAAGCACGCCATCTCAAATTTAGCAAGAGGAAAAATTTCTCCCAATTATAAATATTTTAATTCTAGCCTAGCTCCAATCTTTCACCATTTCTACACAGAGAGAGGAAAAACAAACAAGTACATGGGATGAAAACAAAGAAAGCAATCTGCCAAGGGCTACAGAATAAAAGAACAAGATACAGGAATATGTTACCTCAGAGGCATGGGAGAGGTTTTCACCTGCATCGCGATGTATTACAATCCTTGGCGATGATAGTAATTATCGTGTATATATTTACGTGTACGCATGTACACATGCTTCTTTTTTAATTTGTTTAATTTTTTTTATTAGTGAAACTTTCAGAGAAAAAGCTAAAGTTTGCTCAGCTCATATAGCAAACAGTTTGAGATATCCCTTATCAACAACTAGTTACTATTTAATTTAATTTTGATAATGCTGCTTCTCATGAGAGCAGCCCTCAGTCCACTTCTGCCAAGTCCGTCTCCTTGAAGTGTAGATTGAGCAGGACGCCTGGGCCCCTGGTGGAGAGTGGCTTGCCAGGGCATTCTGTTTGCTTTAAGTGCCTGCTGGTCTAGAACTCAGGGAGCTGGTGGAAGTGCCTGGCTGTAACAGAAAAGAGAAAGCCTCGCTTTGGGGGATGTACGGATGTAGGGGGAAGGAAATGTATGACACCCATGCACCAAGCAGTGCAGACACAGTCTCTAGAAATGTTCTCCACACCAATAAGTCCACAGACTGTGCCAAGCACGGTTACAAAGGCCAAAGTCAGGTGGTTGGCTTAGTCTCGTCTTATGTAGAAAGTTCCTCAATGTAATGTCAATCTGTTTCTTTTCATTTAATAGAATTTGGGGGAGACTAGCGAACCACGGAGAAATGCAGACTTTGAGGAACCTATCACAGTTGGCTAACTCACTCCACACAAACCACACCACAGGGCCATAATTTCCAGCAATAGTCCGAGGGGTCTTGTTTCTAGAGAGTTCTCTTTCTTTGGTAATAAAGATGGACCATGAAACCTTTCTATGTTTCATAATTTTCTTTCTACTTCTTCATACCCAAATTTTGGTGAACTCAATTGGAAAGCCACGGGGAGGATGTAGCAGGTTCCTGTACTGTCTGCCAGGGCTGGATGGGAGACTGCATGGGGGCAGGTACACTTAAGTCAGCACACACTGACTACCAGCACCACCACTGCCCTCCTGGTACCCACTTCTTAGCAGCAAAGAAGCAATGAAGACATTTACAACCATGTACCACACAGCAGGGAGTGGTAACACTTCCAAAATGTATAGCTTAAGAAGTATTTATCAAAATTGAGAAATTGGCCTACCAGTCAACTCAAAACTGTCTGTCAAATCTTTAAAATGCAAATCTAAAAAAAAAAAAAAAAGTCATGAGCTTAAATTTCAACCACCATCTACTCAACTGAAAAACAAGCATGAAATACTTCAAGTAGACTCAAATTGTGTGTGGGAAAATTAGTTTTTAAAGTCCCGGGCCATTATTTCCTTACTCGAGGAAAACCAACCAGCCCTTTGCATGTCTAAACTTATGCTGCTAATTTTGACTCTGTTAAGTGTCTGCCAAAGAAAATTTCCTGGAATTATAATTTTCATTTAAACATATTTAAACTTGTCAGAATATTTTTTTTTTTTAAGATGAACAGCAGCAAACGAAGCCCACTCCAGAAAAGTAAAATGTCACAATTACCTTCGGCCTGGTCCACAGTCGTCGCCTTCAGGCATTTCTGCCCTTTAAGAATCTTAACTGCAGCCGCACCTGCTTGCCACGAGCTGAGACGGCCAGAGACTGTGATTCTGTTCACAACACAGGTGCTCTGGAGGAGGAAACCCCAGCAGGGGAATTCTTTCTTCCCTTTCTGGAGAAAAGTGTTCCTCCTCTACTCAGAAAGCTGGTGTTTACAAACTTCCAAAGTGCCTGCCTCCAGTCTTGAATGAAGCAGAACCCTGGACTGTTATGATAGCTCCCTGCTAAAAATAAAGAGGTCACCTCTCACTCCCAGTACCGTGACAGGCAGCTGGGAGGGAGTGCTGCCCAGAGGCCAGCATTTTCCCTGAAGTCGTGTGAGAAGGTGTCACCAGGGATGACTTCACCTAGCAGCCTGCCTGCCCTTCCTTTTTTTTTTTTTTTTTTTTTTTTTTTTTTTTCCTGGCACGATCTCAGCACCTACCAGAAGGTGGAGTGGCCACAGGCAGGTTGAAACCTCACTCCAGCTATCAGCTCTCCTCCTTTGAGTCACAGGGGGGAGTTGGAGAGCAGAGAGACAAGAGGGGAGGAGGGAGGAGGGAAAAACAAAACAAAACAGGGGCTGTCCGGGCAAGAGAGTGGGAGGTTTGTTTGTATAATACCTGCCACTCAGCAAAAAAGTCTCTTATCAAAAAGGAGAAACAAAACAAAACAAAGTCATGGGGCGATCACTACTTTGCAAGAAAAGCTTCCTTTACATCATCTAAGTTTCCCAACTCACAAAAGGCTTGCACATGAATGACAGCTGTGTGTCCCAGTGATCAAAGGTCCCCCCCCCCCCCCCCCCCCCCCCTCCCCACGCCTTCACTGTGGCCCGGGAGCTGGAGCTAGCCAGCCAATGGGCCACAGGCACAGGGCCAGCTGCTGGCTCTGAGAGGTGTTATACTTTTTTTCTATGCATTTCTCAATTGCTTCCAAAATGCCAGGAGACTGATTTAATATTATCCATGAAAGCCTTTTGTTGACTAAGAACATAAGGGATGATTCCAAGCAAGATGTAATAATTAAATGATTTTTTTCCCTTGAAAAGCATGTATGCTCCCCTTCTTGTGTTAGCTAATCCTAAACATGCCTCTTAAGTGGTGCTGCGCATGGTATCTTTGTTAAAAATGGTTTTTTTGATGACTAACGAGGTTGAGCATTTCTTTAAGGGGGAGACCTGGTGGCACTCAGAGGAAGGATAGCAGGTTACCAAGAAGAGACTTGATACCCTATGAGCATATACAGGGGGAGGAAGTCCCCCTCAGGAACAGTCATAGGGAAGGGGAATAAGGGGAAAATGGGAGGGAGGGAAGAATGGGAGGATACAATGGGATAGGATAACTATTGAGATGTAACAAAAATAAATTAATAAAAATTTTTTTAAAAAAATGGTTTTTTCCCCCAGATCACCAAGGAATTAAAAAGTCAGAGAATTTAAATATCTGCTTTCCTTTGGAAAATGTTGGCCATTTAATGATGTATGCATGCTATGCTTTAAAACAGATGCACTAAGCGATACAGCAGTTAACACAGAGAATGGTGCTTTAGACGTAAGGTTGGCAAATCTAAGGTTTGAAGTACATATACCTAAGGTGGGAACATGGCCTTCAATGCATAACTTAGGTTTTTTTTTTAATATGGCAGACCTCATGAGTCTGCAATGTCATCCTTGCACAGGGTTATGCTAATCTTCTCAGGCTTTAATGTTGGCCCTGCCAAAGTGAGCGCTCTCAAATACATACCTTGAAAGCAGACTCATAGTCAGAGTTCGTAGATCAAAGCAGCAGAACCCTTGGAGAGCCAAAGCCGTGGGCTACGTCACTAGAAGCTGCAGCCCCTCTCAGAACTGAGAACCCATCATAGGTCAGCACTTGCATTGAACTTAAGACAACAAAATTCCACTGCCTCACGCCCACCTCTGACCAGTTTAGCCCCTTAATTTTACCTTGTCTTTCTCCAAGCTCTCATCTATTTATTATTTTTTATTTTTTTTGTATTTTTTATTTTATTTAAGTAATTTATTCAGATTACATCTCAATTGTTATGCCCTCACTTGTATCTTCCCATTCCCTCCTCCCTCCCTCTTTCACCCTATTCCCCTCCCCTAGGTCTGTGACAGAAGGAGACCTCCTCCCCCACCATATGATCACAGTCTACCAGGTCTCATCCTGGTAGCCTGCTTACCCTTCCTCTGAGTGCCACCAGGCCTCCCCACCAAGAGGAAATGGTCAAATAGGGGGCACTAGAAAGCTACAAGAAGACCGTCAAGGCTGGCGGGTCTGGACCCGGGGTGGGGGGCTGGGGGGAGAGTCTACTCAAACTACTGTACCAAGGACAGTGCATGCAGTAAACCTAAACCCCCTATCCAGATCTAGCCAACGGACAGCACGGACTCTGTTATCTAGTTATTAAATAGCTAAACGGACCTCTGCTTACCCCAGATCTGAAGATGTACACCTGAAACTTGTCTCTCGCTTCTGACAAGAATCCACTGGTCAGAGCTAATGGAGTACCAGTTACTGCCGTGACATAGTGAGTAAGGACGCACTGAAGTGCTCACACCTTCGTGCCTTTCCAAACTACTTGCTCTGGATCGCCCCCCTTGAGGTATTTTTGTGGCATTTTGTAAAACTCACAAAGATAAGGAGGGAAAATAAGGACAGCACACACCACACATCCCAGAGTACAGGCACATGGCTGATGACTGTCCCTACTAAGGCTCTGTGTGCCACTTCTTGACTTAACTGTCACTTTCTGTCCTGGGAACTAGGAACTATGGGTTCCTTCATTGCTGTTGACCTGAAAGTCTAGTAAACAACCAGAAGTTGAAACAACCCAAGGAAGCTATCGCCAAGATTTTCAGATGTTATCATAGCCTCAAAAAGTCAGATGGCCACTGGCGACAGTCGGTAGCCCTCCTCTGGCCAGAGATCCAGCACAGCCTCACACCCGGCAAAAGCTCGTGTCCCAGACATTTCAAGGTTTTAGATTTTCCTCTATTTACATTAGCCTCAAATGTGTGTGCATTTACTTTTAGTAATATACTTTACTTTCTCTTTGCCATTCCATATGGCCTAAAAAATAAAAAATAAAAATAGCATTTGAAAGCTGTCTATTTTCCATGGTGCCTTTTGCCTCTTCACACAATCTCTAGTGTTTTATGTCGTGGCTACATCCTCAACAGCAGCTTTGAGGGACACTCTGGACAGCCCCAGACAGCCCCAGCAGGGATAGGAGGACAGCCCCACCCCCCACCAATTCTCTTGGAAGTTAAAAAACAGTGTGAGCAACGAGGGGCAAAAAGCCAGAGCTCTTGTGGAAATGGGTGTTCTCATATTCCCTCTGCCTCCACCAGGGAGCAGAAACCCGGGTTGGTGGTGTGCATTGCCTTCCAGGGTACAACTAGATTGCTCAGCCCATTTGAGCAAAGTGAGGCTTTGTGTTTAAGTTAGGACGGAGAAGGTGTCAGCAAATCCACTGGGCAGCTCTGGGGACTTTCACTAGAGGACATCTAGTACAATCTCATTTTATTCCTTCTAACTCCTGCTAGAGAGAATCTAGACTTGACAGCTGAATCTCCAGAAGCCACTCTGGGCAAGACATGACTTGTGAAACAGAGGGAAAGGCTGGCAGAGTCCTCATGCTAAAGCCTGTGGTGGGGGACACCGACAGCAGTCAACAACCATGAGTAACATTTTACTTTTGGGAAAATGCAAGTGAGACAGAAGTAAGATGTGTTTAATGCCAGTGTTCTTTTGGAACAGGGTTAGAGTAGTCTCCTCTTACCCACGGTTTTGCTTTCCATGCTTTCAGTTACCCACAACCAACCTTAGTCTAAATGTTCCAGTGGGAAGTCCTGGGAATGAACAAGTCATCAATTTTAACCTCAAGGCACCCTGTGTTGTCCTACTTTTTCTGCCTTGGTTCTCTTTTTACCACACGTGGGTACCATCCTTTTTCAGTATCAACAGTGTATATGTTACCTGCCCATTAGTCACTTCATAAGCATCTCAGGTTAGCCGACAGACTATCGAGGTAACTGTGCTGACTGTATCCGAGAGACCATTATTAAACCTACAATAATAGTCCCGTAGTATAAGATCCATGATGCTGGCCATCCAGAGAGACAAAAAACAAAACAAAGCAAAACAAAACAAAAATATAACATATGGCATTTCCTTTCATGATAAGATGAGAGTCCTTGGTTTGACAAAATTTTGAAAACTGTGCTAAAGATACTATGATCTACAGGACACCACAAATCGGTACTGTGCCTACTTCATAAATTAAACTTTTTAAAAAATATATTTTATTAATTTATTCATATTACATCTCAATTGTTATCCCATCCCTTGTATCCTCCCATTCTTCCCTCCCTCCCATTTTCCCCTTACTCCCCTCCCCTATGTCTGTGACTGAGGGGGACCTCCTCCCCCTGTATATGCTCATAGGGTATCAAGTCTCTCCTTGGTAGCCTGCTATCCTTCCTCTGAGTGCCACCAGGCCTTTTCATCCAGGGCATAAATTAAGCTTTATCATAGGAGTGCATGGATGTTTTTTAAAAGCAATGCATACAGGGCTAAGTCTTACACATGGAATCCGGTATCCACTGTGGTCTTGGGATGTATCTGCTGTGGGTAAGGAGATATTGTACTCAACTTAAACTTAACTCTGACGAAACTATTTCCCTAGAAGTATGAGTAATGGCAAAAACAAACAAACAAACAAAAACACCATTTAAACTCAGGGTAAAGAGTGAAGTAGAGATCCATCCGGTCACACTGTGAGATCAAGCCCAGTGTGGAGGGAAGAACCCATGCATCCCACTTCCAGGTCCTTACAGAAGTCTGTCAGGCTGTACACATGTGTGCAATTGTACAAAAATGTTTTCTAAAATCAACATTATAGGGCAAGATGGACTAATTTTACTAATTTGGGTGTTTCTTCCTTTTTCAATAAAACCACTAATGCTATCACAAGGGCCCCACTCTAATTAGTCAACTTTTAAGTACCTCCCAGGGTCCACATCTCCGAATATCATCAGCATGTGAATTTGCATATTGAGTTTTCTTGAACATGAATCTCTTTCCTTGGGAGCACAGTCAAAACACAGCACCTACACTCTGAGCAGTCTCCTGTCCATCAACTGTCACCCACGTGACCAACCATTCTCGGCTCAACGTTCCCACCCTCTCTTGCTGCCAAGTGAAATCCAGCTTCTCTTCTCTGCTACAAAAATCCTTACACACTAGTCTCCTGATCGCCTGCCTTCCCACGCTCTGCCATGTCAGGATAAGGTTTTCTCCAGCAGAAGCTGTCGCCGAGGACAATGGAGTAGGTCTGGCCCAGTAGCTAAGGGCATAAACTTTAGATCTAAATGTGGTCCTAATAGTCACCACTTTCCCTTGGGGTGAATTTGGCCAGTTCTCCACAGAACCCTGCATGTGGGCTTTCTGGAACTGCCACTTTGTAAGCACTTTGTGTGGAGAAAATGGCAAATGCTGTGTCGCTGTTGTTTTTATTAGCGTTCATATTGTGTGTTTAGGATGGATGGGTTGGTAGGTTATGTGAGACTACCATTTAGTCAGTTGTTCTAGAAGAGCCTGTAGACTCTAGAATACAGAGGAACATTAATCAAAATCCCCGATACTACCACGACACTCAAATGTGGGGACTATATGCAGCTCCAGAGGAAACGGGCCTTCCTTACACACTGTGAGGCTGGTTATTCTCAAAGCCACAGTATCTCAGGTGAGGACAGTAGACAGCTGCTGAAGCTTCCAGGCATGTGAGAAGCTGTAGGTGGCTCTCAATTTGTGTACTCTCACTGTGATGGCCCAAGTCTACATGGCAGCAAAACCAAATAAGAGGGGCTAGCTCAAGTAAGTAACTTCGGAATAGTGTCATTCAGTCAGTGCCAGCTCAGGCAGCTGGGAGCAGGTATGCCACAGAGTGAGGGGCAGAGGTCTTTCCAGTTGATGTGGGGGCGGGGTGTTCTGGGATGTTTGTGGCTGAGTTAGGGGAGAGCCATTCTCTTTGGGAGGGCATCTGCACTCTCCTCAAAGTCTCCTCGGTCATCTGCAGCCAATGAGCCCTGAGCACACCGGTGCACCACATTCAGCCAGAGGCTTGCCCTGGCTCCACAGCTGCAGCTCGGGTACCCGTGTCTCCAGGGATTTTTTTCCTGTGGGTAGCAATCTGAGCTGGTATAGCTAAAAGATTCTCTATAATCCACAAATCCTCAATACCAAGACTGCCAGCTTAGGACTTTCCCTGGGACTCAGAGAGATCTGGAAGCCTGGCATGGCTGGGAACCTTTCTATCTCAGTCTACCAGCCAGATCCCTCCTGGATCTTCCTCATTGGTCAGTGCCAGAGTTCTCTCCAGGATCCCTGGGAGGCTTTAATATTTCAATAATTTCATTCCTATCTACCTCTCACCCTTGTATCTCAGATCTGCTTTCCCTGTCACCTTGCAAAGGAGAGCAGACCCCTCCTTAGGTGAGCATAGTCGGCTCACCTAACTTGTGATGTGGGCCTCTATTAGGATGGTTGTGGAACAAAGAAAGGCTACCCAGTGACTTCACAGTCCCAGTGTTTGCCTGCTTCCCTTTCCTCACTTGAGCCCCTCTCATTTACCTCTAACCTGCACCCTCTCAAATTGATGGCCTTCAAATTTTGTTACACACACACACACACACACTGAGGGTGGGGAGAGAGAGAGAGAGAGGGGGGGGGGGCTCTCCTAAATATATAAATGTAACCTCTTCAATCTATATGTTATACACATACATATATGTATATATACATATTTACATATACATACACACAGAGAGATGCACATGCACACTCTACTAAATATATAAATGCACCAGAGTACGTGTGAAAGTCATACCCCACTCTCTGGAGGGGGAGACCTGGGGGCACTCAGAGGAAGGATAGCAGGCTACCAAGAAGAGACTTGATACCCTATGAGCATATAAAGGAGGAGGAAGTCCCCCTCAGGCACAGTCATAGGGGAGGGGAGTAAGGGGAAAATGGGAGGGAGGGAGGGAGGAAGGGGAGGATACAAGGGATGGGATAACCATTAAGATGAACAAGAATAAATAAATATATAAATGCAATCTCTTCAGTCCATATAATGTTACACACATACACATACACACACTTACACACATTTGCCTTGAGGGTTGACCAGTTGGTATTGGATAACTAATTGGTGCTCTCCCCTGGGGAAGACTTATTTCCTCAGCGCTAAGCATTCCTTTGTTGTCTGTAGTTCTTTGTCGAGGGCTGAAGTCTGTGGTATTCCCTAACCCGCAGGTGCAGGAACCCGTGTTGCAGACATATCAGTCAGGACTAGGAACCACACTGATTTTTGTATTAGCATTCAGTGCCACAAAATGCACACAACGGCACCAATTGCGACCCTTGATGTAGCTAATCTAAATTGAGATGTGTTTTTAATATACACACACTGCTTTGCTTTTAAAACTAAATGGAAAATAGACTGTTAAACATGTCATTAATAATTATTACATAGGGGCTGGAGAAATGGCTCAGCAGTCAAGAGTACTGACTGCTCTTCCAGAGGAACTGGGTTCAAAATCTAGTACCCACATGTTAAAACAGCTCACAACTGCCTCTAACTCCAAAATCTGACATCCTTATACAGGCAGACATACAGGCAAAACAGCAATGCACATAAATGAAATTAATTAATTAATAATTACTATACAGATGTCATACTAAAAGAATTCCTTTGGCTATACTGGCTAATTATAGTTATAGAAAGCAGTTTCATCTGTTTCTTTTTTTTTTTTTTTTTTTAACCTTTTAAAAATATGTCTACTGTAGATGATGTTATTGGATTCCATTAGGACAGTTTAAGAGCTTTAATTAGCCAGCAAAAATTTACAGTGAGAGGTAGGAGAGATGCCTCAATAGTTAAGAACACATGCTGCTCTTGCAGAGGACCTGGGTTCAGTTCCCATCACCCCTATGGCAGCTCAAAGCTATCTGTAAATTCAGTTCTAGGGACCCAAAACCCTCTTCTGGCTTCTTCAGACACGGCACATGGACAGTGCACAGACATACATGCAGGCAAACAACCCATAAAAAAAAAAAAAAAGTTAAAAGTCACAGTGTTAACACAACCTTAGCAACTGTTTCAACAATATTCTAGAATTGCTTTTAGTCAGAAGGGACAAAGTACAGATCACAAAAGGTAATCAACAGGGTGAGACTGAGAACAGGCCATAAGACATTTCCACTCTTGGAATCCTGACTCAGAGGGTAAGTGTGGCTCTCTCGTCCTGGCCATATTCCACTGATGTCAATACTGAAGTCATCTGCTGCATAAATTCAGAGGATATAATGTACTTTTTGCAATAGTGGGATGAGGGATGGCATCAGTCTTAAGGCCAGTATACTTCTGGAGCTAAGTGAAAGAGAACATTTTTCTCTTTAGATTAAAACAAACAAAACAAAACAAAAACAAAAACAAAAAAAAAACAAAAACAAGAAAGCTAAGTCAAAGGATCCAATATGCATGTATGTACATGTCACAAACAATGCCACAGAGAGCCTTCAGCCTGCTGGGCAATCAAGTGTAACCAGCAGGCCTCTCTCCTGCTCGGTGGTTGGCAGAGTCATACTGATTGGTGGTTTTGACAACAACAACAAAGTTCTTTTTCTCTCAAGTGCAATGCTATGCCAAACCTTAACACATTGGAGATACAGCTAAAGCAGAAATAAGACATGCTGATGCGATCCCAGTGGGGACAGGGTGTGCTGCATGGCCTCAGTCTAAGGGCATCTTGACACCGGTCCTTGTGTACCCCCACACTGGATGAAGGTGTGAGAATAGTGGGACCACCTGGCTAGACAGCAGAAAAAGAGAAAAGAGAACACTCTGTCTTTTCTTACAATCCCCCCACACTCAACCCACTGTAACTTTACCTTTTCTGGAAGTGTCACACAGGAAGGTTTTCCTCAAAGATCTTTTCAGCCAAAACTAGCAACTCTATAAAGACCAACCCATTAACTTTCCCCACCTCTACTCTGTCCCCTTCCTCTTATCTGTTTTCTAGAAACATCTCTACTTTGGAGGTGTCCAAATCTCATTTAGTAGAAGCTGAGCCTCCAGTCTGGTGATGATGGGAGCTGGGGCTGGCGAATGGCCACTGGATCCTGAGGATGGAAGTTCCACCAATGAGTCTGCCTCCTTTCAGGCAGGGACAGGATCATTGTCACAAGAGTGGGCTTCAGGCCCTGCCCACACCTTGAACTTCTTCACTCCCAGGAACTACCAAATCCATGGTGTTCTCTTATGGCCACAGATTATAAACTAGGATGGTCAGTGCAGTCCCATTTGCAGCCAGCCTGAGACAGACACTCCCCAGCTGCACCCCTTATAACCATCAGCTGGCCCCTTTCACCACAACCTTTGCCCCTACCTGAGACATAAGTTGTGTGATAATCTGTCTTGTCCCAAATAGTCATAACTTGTATTTTGTCAACTTCTGACGGCCTCAGTGGGAACCCAAAATAGAATTACTTCTTTGCCACAAAACAGTTTCAATTTGCCCCAGCCAAACTGAGCCACGTACTTTTTTTCTGTCCTGTCTGAACCACATCTACAGTCTAATCCTAAGACTTGTCAAAGCGAAGCTATGTAGGAAGCAGTGAAGGAAGCAATCGCCCCAGGGTGACCAGCCTAAGTGTGCTTAAAGGATGCAGAGGGAGCAGGGGAGAGGTGGGGGGAAGCCAGAAACAGGGGAGGCTGCCAGGTGTGGTGGCGGACTGAGAAGAGCAGCAGGAAGTGTCAGGGAATCCTGAGTGGAGGGTGGAGAGCGGTGAGGGTGGGGTGGGGTGGGGTGGGGTGGGGGTGGGGTGTAGGCTCAGAATGGTGTGAGGGAGAGGCCGCTTTCTGACAAGAGCTTAGGAAAGGAGCAAGAAGACAACAGGCATCCAGCCTTGTAAATCACATCACCCCACCACAGGGATTCCTCTGCTGTGTCCGGCCACTATTGAGACCCATTTCCTAACAATGAACTTGGTCTCTGCAAGTGGGCTGTCTTCTGCGGGGTGGTGTATTGATCCCCTGGGTCTAATGGTGCCCCGTCTCGTTCCCGCCTCGGTTCCTCATCACCACTGTCCTTTACTCAATGTGCTTCTGCTACCCAATCAATTTCCTTCTCTTGCCCATCCTTCCTCTAGCCACGCACTCTTCCGTGCCATCTACCCTGCCCCTCGTGAGAACACCTATGAAATTCCCACAAGAATTTAGACACTTGTGTAGTCTAACTCTTCAGGGGTCAAATCACCCAGGAGAGTCGGTCAGTCCACCCAGGGCCTCAGCCTTGCTGCTTGCTCCCTCCCTCACAGCTCTGCAATAAGGCAGTGTGTGTATCTGAGGGGTGTAGTTCCTTCTTGACACAGAAATACCCTAGTTCTAAGAAATTGAGAGCAAACAGCCATAACCGTGCGAGAACTCGGGCCAAGCCTCCATGCCCTTCGCAAGCATAAGGCAATGGAATTTTCCCAAGGCCACAAGGGGTGGAGCCAGAGGTCTTTGAGGACAGGGAGGACAGCATGCGTGACTCGATGGGGGCGGTGCTCAACTAAAAAGAAACTATCTCCAGCGTTTAAAGACACAGTATAACAAAGAGGCAATTATACATATGCGCCTGTTTAATAGCAGGTTATGAAATGATTTTTCTGGCACCATGATCTTCCTTATTACATTCGCTTGTGTAGTACCGCCTGAGCAATACCTGATGAGTTTCTTGGCTATGCGTTTACACAGCTCTTTTGCGAAGGAGTCACGCTGAGCTGGAGGTGATCAGGCACACAACTGTGGGTGTTCATTATTTATTTTTCTGTCATTTTCAAGCTCTGGGTTGGGTAACAGAAAACTTTCTCCAAGTCCCTCTTTGACCTGGGCCATGTGGCAAAAGAGTGGCCTGAGCCAGGTGAGCCCTACCACGACCAGCCTTGGCCAGGAATGAGAGATGTCCTCAGATTCTAAAGAAACTTTTCCTCAGGCTTTAGGGTTTGGGGAACCAAGCTACTGGCCAACACCATCCAGCCTTCTTGGAGAGAAAACAGCTGCTTCAGACGGCTTTGCTTCAGGCAGGCTGGGAGTCACTCACCCTGATCTTGATTAAATGGGAAAAGAAGAGGTTTGTTTAGGGGACCCACTCCCTGCATTTCCTCAAGGTAAGGCTCCACCAATAACCTGAAAGACTACTATGTACTTGCAGCTTTTAGTACCTGCTGATGAGCCAAGAACTTCAATAGGAATGCTCACCTCAAGCTCCCACTAACAGAACAACCTGAAAGGATCCCATATGCACCTTTGTTTCTATCAGGCTAGAAACAAAATCTGCTTTGTCTCAGGCCTTTTTGGGCTGTGATAACAGAATACCTGGCACTGGTTGTCTGAGTCAGGTTTCTTTTTTTTTTTTTTTTTAATTTTATTAGTTTATTCATATTACATCTTGATTGTTAGCCCTTCCCCTGTTTCCTCCCATTCTTCCCTCCCTCCCACTTCTCCCCTTCTCCCCTCCCCTATGTCTGCAATTGAGGGAGACCTCCTCCCCGTATATATGCTTTTAGAATATCGAGTCTCTTCTTGGTAACTTGCTATCCTTCCTCTGAGTGCCGCCAGGTCTCCCCATCCAGGGGACATGGTCAGAAAAGAGGCACCAGAGTTCGTGTGAGAGTCAGATCTCACTCTCCACTCAACAGTGGAGAATATCATGTTCGTCGGCTAGGTCTTGGTAGGGGTTCGAAGCTTACTGCCTATATTCTCCTTGGCTGGTACCTTAGTTTGAGGAGGACCCCAGGATCCAGATCTGCCTGTCATAAAGTTCTTCTTGTAGGTTTCCAGGACCCTATGGGTCCTACTATTTCCCCATTCTTCCATGCTACTCTCGCCTAAAGTCTCAATAGGATGTCCTCTCCTCTGACCCACTTTCTTGGTAAGTAAAGATTTTCATGGTACATATCCCTTGGACTAGTGTTTTGATATAAGTGCATATATACCGTTTGTCTCTTTTTGCTTCTGGGTGAACTCACTCATGATGATAATTTCTAGATCAATCCATTTGTCCACGACACTGAGATTCCATCTTACACCCATCAGAATGGCTAAGATCAAAAAGTCAAATGACACCACATGTTGGCGAGGATATGGAGAGAGAGGAACACTCCTTCATTGCTGGTGGGAATGCAAACTAGTACAACCACTTTGGAAAGCTATCTGGTGCTTTCTCAGAAAAATGGAAATAGGGCTTCCTCAAGACCCAGCCATCCCACTCCTTGGAATATACCCAGAAAATGCTCTACCACACAACAGGGACATATGCTCAACCATGTTCATAGCTGCTCTATACATAATAGCCAGAACATGGAAACAGCCTAAGTGTCCCTCAGTAGAAGAATGAACTAAGAAACTGTGGTATATTTACACTATGGAATACTACTCAGCTATTAAAAACAAGGAATTCCTGAAATTTGTGGACAAATGGATTGATCTAGAAATTATCATACTGAGTCAGGTTTCTATTGCTGTGAAGAAAAGCAACTTGGGGAGGAAAGGGCTTATTAGTCCATCACTGATGGAAGTCCGGACAGGAACTCAAACATGGCAGGAACCTGTAGGCAGGAGCTGATGCAGAGACCATGAAGCGGTGCTGCTTACTGGCTTGCTCCTCATGGCTTTGCTCAGCCTGCTTTCCTATAGAACCCAGGACCACCAGCCCAAGGATGGCACCACTTACAATGGGCTGTGCCCTCCCCCATCAACCTCTAATTAAGACAACGCTCTACAGGCTTGACCTTATAGAGACATTTTCTCAATTGGGGTTCTCAGATGACTTTAGCTTGTGTTAAGTTGACATACAACTAGCAAGCAACTGGGTAATTCATAAAGGATGAAGTTTTATTTCTTATACTTCAGAAGGCTGAGATGTTCAAGGCCAAGGCGCCCATATCTGCCACAGGTTGCCTAACCATATCATCCAATTGTGGATGGCAGAACAGCAAGGGGATGCATCCAAGAGAAGGGGGTGGAACTGACCTTTTCATCAGGATGCCCCTGCCTCAGCAACTAACCAAAACTCATGATATCAGCATTAATCCACCCATGAGGCAGAGCCTCAGCCTTACAGGTCTCTTCCAACAATGACTTTGGGAGTTAAGTTTTCAACAGAGGAACTCAGGACACATGCAAATCACAGATCATGAGCCGTAAAACCAGAGTTAAACGACCCAAAAATTTTCAGTCTTGATAAACTGAGTCCAGTAGACCCTACTAGTGCTGCTTCGTGACCATATGCTAGTACCTTGGAAGGCTCCAGGATGCAGCATCCACTCCTAGGAGCACACACAAACCTGTTTAGAGTGTGCTATGTTGAATCACTTCAATTTTCACAGAGCAGCCATAAAGGTAGAACCTGCTATAGACCCTGCCAGGTGCCCCCATCAGTTTCCTACACATTCCAAAAATGCCAAGACCAATCACCAACATTGGCCATCACCATGAGCTAAACTCCAGATTCCTTTAGCATCTCCACAGTTTTCTCACTGACATTTTCCCCTTCCAGGATTTCCATTCAGGGCAGCACACTGCATTCAAGCATTAAACCCATGTAGTCACTTGGGATTGATGAGAATTGCTGGGGTCTCGCATGGGTTTTTACGGACTTAATATTTCTGGAGTATTCTGTAGATAGCTTTCTGTCTGGACTTGTCTGCGATTTTCCTCAGCATTAGACTTAGAGTCAGCAAGAAAAAGGGAGCCACGTGATGTTCACATGACTTACCACTGATAATGCCTACTGGATCACTCGGTTAACATAGTGCTGTTAGGCACACTGTGAAGTTGTAAAGTTGCTTCCTTCCCATACTTAATCAAATCTACACTCAAAGAGAGAATAATGGGGCACAAGGGACCAAAGTCTTTACTCCTGTGCAAGGGGTTACAGGCACATCCTGGGGTTCTTTCCTCCATTTCTTTAATGACTCGCTTATGAACCTGTGCCCTGGGTTTCACTCTTCGTTACTTAACACTTTAGTCCGACTGCTCCAGGCACAAAGTTGTTTCTGCCTCCCCTATCAGAGCATCCATCCATCCCCTATCTCCTCGTGTGAGCTAGAAGCTGCCACTGCAGGTTTTACTCCCGCCCACTTAGCATTGATCCTTATGACAGGTGAGACATGAAGGTCCCTCCAAGGTAACCCCATCTCCGTCCTGTGGAGTGTCAGCATCACCCAAGAGACGGCACCACCATCCAGAAGTTAGAGGAGAATGACACGAGTGGACCAGAAGTGTCTGCTTTCCACACGTACCTCCACCTATGAATGTGTGTGATACACGATGACAGGCACGTGCATTTTGGGGGTGCACAGGCATGAGCTGTGCCCCCAGAACCGCACGCACCATGTGAAGAACTCTCTCTTTCCAATGTGCTCTTATGACGCCAAGAATAATACCGTCATTTACCCCCCTCCCAACTTTGACAAAACTTAATACACCAAGCCCAGATTTTCTTGCCATGTGGGTCATCAGTCCACACCTTCTATGTTCCTCTCCTCTGGAGCCTATTAGATGAAGCCCATGGTTTAAAAATAAAACAAAACCTGGCCTCGTTACATGTACCTACTTTTAGCACCGAACCATGGCAACCTCACACACATTTCCTCATGAGTTTTCACAGTGGATTCCCACCCGTAGACTCTGCCTTCAACCTCACCCACAATCAACATAAATATTTTTATTCAACTTGATTTTACATTATTTTGTTTCGTGAGACAAAATTGCCAACCATACTAGAAATTTCAAAGTGCAGTGGTCTTTCAGACGTCTCCTACCCCAGCTTCTCTGGCTAGGAAAGCAGTTAAAATGTAAGTATCACCTCAGTCCTAATTATAAGTTGAAAGCAAAAGGACACCCTGTGTCAGAAGCTTTACGAGAGGCCGGAAAACATCATGAGTCCCCATCATGTGCAAGCAAGGACATGATGTTTACACTGCCTGGAACAGCGATGGCTGTCCTTTCTCCCCCATGGCAGAGCACCTGGCCTCCTGTGAGGAAACAGACAGGAAGTTCCTGTCAACCGTGACAAGCAGACTTTGCTGAGGTCTTTGCGATGATTCGGAGGGACCAGCCCCATAGCTACAGAGGAAGGCTACTTAAGACTGAGGTTGGAACAGATGAAGTCCCTCAGGGACTCCCAGAAGAGCAGAGCAACAGTCAGGGTGAGGCTTGGGCATAGAGACCGAGCGCATCCTGGGTTCAAAGGACCATTTCTCAGGGAAATGGACCAACAGGATGGACACATAGAGAGACTGACTTATAAAAACAAAAACAAAACTGTTCATGTAATCAAGAGGGTTGGCAAGACTGACATCTACAGGACAAGGCAGCAGCCTGAACAGCCCAGCAGAAGAAACTCCAAGATGGAGTCCACACATAGTCTGAAGGCCAAACTCCTTCTCCAGGGGCCCTCAATCTATTCTCAAAGCTTTCGGGTGGCTGGACAAAGTCGGTTGCAATTATGAAGTGTAATTCAATTTATTCATATTCTACTGCTGAGCCTATAGCATCTAAAAATGGCTTCACAACAGCATCGTAATGGGTGTTGGATCAAACGGCTACATTTATATCAGCTAAGAGACACTCCGCAAAACAGACAAGAAAACCTCAAGCTCTGTTCCCTCATTAACACTCATTTGCTGGAAACATATTCTGCACAGATCCCATGTGACATTACAATCAGACACCAACTATGGAAGGGCCAGCGGGCTCAGGTACCAAGGATCTAAAGCAAAAAGGAGGCTTATGGATACTATGGCCAAATAAATGCTCCACCATGCATTGCACGAGAAAGCGGCTATCAGCAAGTAGCTCCTTCTGTGATATGTTGCCAGATCTCCTATAGACATGAAAGACTTACTCCACAGGTTTGTAGGGAAGGATACAGGACCAGACTGGCTTAAAAAAAAAAGTTCTCCCAATGACAATGCATTAGTGGCTGACAAGACCAACGATACGAATGGCAGATTTCCTCTTCCCAGTCTGCCGGTCTGCAGATTTGGGATGGCACTGTATGGAGTCAGGAGGCTTTCATCTAGACTTCTCTCTCCTTTCCACTCCTCCCTGATGCTGATTCCCAGAGTACTCCTTGCCAGAGCTAAGCCTCTCAACTCATCATCACCCTCTGAGAGAGGACAAAGCATCCAGGTCATTTTCCTAGGGTTCAATGTGGATGTGCCATAGATGGGAAGGCTAAAGTTCTAGCCCAGACAAACAGGCTCTGGGTGGAACTAAAACAAACACCACAAGGCCCAGTGGGTCACGTGGGCAGGGATTTATAGGGCTGTGCAGACTTGGAACTCCAGAGTTCACCTTTTACATCTGAAGACAAGACAGATTTAATTGTTTTGTTCTGTTCTGTCTGAAGACAGCCCTCAAAACTAGGATATACATCATGAATGGTAACCCTCAACTGTAACCCCAGAATTTTGGAGGCAGAGGCAGGAGGAATGCCATAAGTCTGAGGCCAGCCTGGGCTACACAGTAGGCCATAGGCCAACCTGAACTACAGAGTGAGACCCTTTCTCAAGACCAAAAAACAAAAGCACAATGTAGCCACGAGTTTGTGATGCTGCCTATTCACTTTGAATAGACTGGTACTGAGGAAGGAAGAACAGTAGAAGCACCCCAACTGATGATGCAAGTTTGGGGAGCTTGGAGAGATCATGGAAGTTACCACAGAAATAGGTTAAGAACAGTAAAAACAGCAATCATGATAAACAAAACAAAACAAAAATCACATATTTCATATGGCTCAGCTGTAAGATGTGCACTCAATATCAAAAAGGCCAAGTGTCAAACAAGAGCCTTCACACTTGTTTCTTTCTTTTTTCTTTTGCCTGCACATATTTTTGTTTGCTTATTTATTTTTTATTCACTTTATATGCCAATCACAGGCCCCTCCTTCCTCTTCTCCCAGTCCCACCCTATTCCCCCTTATTCTCCACCCCTTTTCCTCAGAAAAGGGGAGCCCTCCCATACCAATCCACCCTGGCACTTAAAGTCCCATCAAGACTTAGTTCATCCTCTTTCACTGAGGCCCAGCAAGGCAGCCCAGCTATGTGAACATGATCCAAACGCTGGCAACAGAGTCTATGTCAGAGACATCACCAGCTCAACTTAACAGGTAACTGATATGAAGGCCAAGCTGCCTATTGGTTGTATATGTGTGGGGGTCTAGGCTTAGTCCATGCATGCTCTTTGGTTGGTGCTTCAGTCTCTGTGAGTCCCCGTGGGCCTAGGTTAGTTGACTCTGTTGGTCTTTTTGGGAGTTCTTGTTCCTCTGGGTCCCTCTATCCTTCCCCCAACTCTTCCGCAAGACTCCCTGAGCTCCGCCTAATGTTTGGCTGTCACACTTGTTTCTTTCATATAGCCGTGGCCATAGGATAAAGAGGAATCAAGTGAGTCTAAATGTAATAAGAGCTTCAGCAACTCTAATTTTCAAAAGTGCTCTTCCACTACTTAATGGTGAAAGTAAATGTTCTTAAAAACACACCAGTCTCAAAAAGCAGCCACAGTCAGTAAAAGTGCAACTGGGGGGCACAGCAAAAGGAGCAACACATTAGGCACAGTAGGCCAACACACTAGGCAAAGAAATGTGGGTGTACATGTAGCTGAGACTTGATTTTACAGACTTACATTTAATGGAAAATGTGCCTCTTTTAAATGTATATGTTTGGGTGTCTATATATTTAAGCTGGCCAACAGCTTTCCCAAGAGCATGGCAGTGGAAAGAGGCCATGGTCATCTTAGGCAGGTGGTTCTTCAAGGTCACTTTATGCCAAGTATGCATTGTACCTGGGAGGAATAGGAAGCCATCAGATTAACTCAAGCTGGTGTGGGGACCAGATGTGTTGGGCTCACGAGAAAGGCAGTGGCTGGAGAGGGGTAAGAGCTGGGCGCCAAGGTAAGGGAGAGGCATCCAGGACACATTAAGAAGAAAGAGGCAAGAGGCTTTCCTGAAGGAGGAAGGTGTGTGTTACAGAACAGGTGAAATCAACGCCCTCATATACACCAGGACACTATGCCGTCCTTGAAAACCGGCTGAAGAGGAGCATCTGATGCTGTGGGATGCTTGACATACTCCGAGCAGAGACTGCAAACCTGTAGCAAGGGCCAAACAGTAAACACGGTCAGGTCGCAGGGCTGATGGTCTCTGTCACACCACTTGGCTCCAATTTCCACAAGAAACAGGCACAGCGTGTAAATAGCCCTGTGGGCCAGAGCTTGTAACTCTTGTGTCTTACACACACACACACACACACACACACACACACACACACACACACACTTCCCACTCAACTTATGAAAGAAAATGTAGCCTATTTGAAAATTGAGTTATTGAATACCATCTGCAAGAAAAGACCTCCACATTGTTCATGATTTAGTAGTAGCGCTGACATGGTTGAATGAGAAGTGTCTTCTCTAGGTGAACATTTGAACATTTGGTCCCCAGTTGGTAGCACTGATTGGAAAGGTGGTTACAACCTTGCTGGAGGAAGTATAAAACTAAAGCAGGATTTGAGGGTTTATAGCCTTGCCCCACTTCTAATCTATTTGCACTGTGTTTGCTAGGATATGACCTCTCAGCTTCCTTTTCTGTTTGTTTCTTTGGGATTTTGTTTCTGTTTGTTTGCTTAAAACAAGGTCTCACTATGTAGTTGGGCTAGAATTCACTTTGTAAGTCATATTGGCCTTGAACTCAGATCCACCTACGTCTGTTTCCTGGATGCTGAGATTAAAGATGTGTGCCACCACACTCAGCTAATTAAGCTCCTAGTGCCAGCTTGTTTAGCTAATTTCTTCATGTCATTAATTATACTGATACATTGATGCAAATTTGTACTGTCACTAGTAATGGGTATTATGTGTTTGTTCCTTGTGGTTTTTCAAAAGAGTGCCTCAATATGTAGCCTAGGCTGGCCTCAAATTTGCTGGGATAAAGGGTTTGTGCTATCACACCTGGCTGTAATTTGATTTTTTTTTTTTTACTCTGATACACATTAACAGTTTCCCCACATATGTATTCCTCTTTACACACACACACACACACACACACACACACACACACACACACACACACACACACACACCTATATGTGTAAATGTGGGCATTCAATTGCCATGAGCCACATGTGGAGGTCAGAGGGCAACCACAGGGGTCAGTCTTCACCTTCCACCTTGTTTGAGACAAGGTCTTTTGTTCACAGCTGCATATGGCAGGCTTGCTGTACCACAAGCTTCTAAGGATTCTTTCTATCTCTGTCCTCTATGTCAGAGGACTGAGGTTACAGGAACAAATTACTGCATCCTGTTTTTGTGAGTTCTGGAGATTCAAACTCATATCCTTGTGTTTGCATAGCAAGCCTTTTGTCCATTGAGTCTTCTGCAGCCCTGCACAGTGTAGCACTCTCCTTAAGCTTAAGAAGTAAACAACTCAAAGGCTTCAGGAAGTCCCTGAAATGGATCAGATTCATTATGTTCCTCCCTTCCCATGCTTATATAAATGGTAAGGACTTCTAAAAGATACTCTCAGGGAAGCTGATTTGCCTAGAAGCTTGTCAGACTTAGTCAAATTCCCTGGAAGAGGCGAGACCAATTGAGCTATCTTGAAAGGACACCCTCCAACCTGCTGAGCTGCCTGGATGTTGTGCAGTGCACTCCAGGTTTCCAGCTTTCATGAACTGTCACCCATTCTGAGTGACACAGATGTCTTTGAGCTCTTTCTATGTAAATAACCCCAATAAAACTCATCACTTCCACGGGCAGACATTGGCGATATCCTTACTTTGATCTGTCATCAGTTACCTATCTGGGGTAAATAGTTGTTCTTATCGCCACAGGAATAGTGTCACACAACACACTGTATTCCTGTTTGCATCAAATAAAAATCTTCAAGTGAAAACGATTCTGTCCTTAAAAATTCAAGAAATGGAAACAAATTCTGTGACTCTGTGCATGGTGTCCTTCCATTGACTGCTGTATATATGTGCTGTTTAGTATAAAAATACAAGGAAGGTCATAATATCACAATTTCCAATTCAGTAGTGACAAGAAACAACTTATAACTGTGTTGATGACCTGCGGTGGGGGTGGGGTTAGGGTGCCTGTGTGAGAAACAGGGAAGGTTGTTTTTGACTGCATTGGCCGAGTCTCTGGGAAAAAAAAAAAAAAAAAAAAAAAAGGTTGCATCTTGAATTAGCAGCTTGCCTTTGCTGTCCAGATAAATATTATGTTGCTAGGACCTACACTGCCCTGCCACGTGGGTCACCCTGCCGTATAATTAGCCTCTTATCATATCAGGTGCTGATCGAGGGAGTAGCATTAGCTGCTAACGTGGTAATTCAACAATAAGAAACTGTTTGCAAGGATCACTACCTCACTGCTTGCTCTACCACCCCCACTCTCCCAGAGACACTTTGGGTGGTTACAGGGCATTGCTCCTCGGCAAGCAGCTGCAGCTCGCTGCCCATCAGACACCTGGATGTCAAGCTTTTAGCTGCCAGCCAATCTGGGCTAATTCTTCCAACATCCTCAGGTGCTCAGCTGCCTGTGTTATCTATCCAATGGCCACTGAGTGGGGCAGAGACTGAACTGTAATTGTCACTTTGGTGCAAAGAAGCTCAAGCTCTTTCCAGTCGTCTCCAGCCTGCATGGTCAATTGGGTGATATTTTTGCCTCTTTCAAGGAATAAGTCAACTCCAAGTAAAGCCTGAGGCAGCCTGGCAGCAGCCAACAGTGCTGTGCCTCAACTCTATATCATTTACCAGTCCTGCTGTCCCCGGAGGCCATGCGACTTTAGTTCTGCTTCACCTCCAGGGTCTCCTCACGCCCCTCCACCTTCCCAGGCATGGCTCCTCTGTGCTTATGTTCATCTTGAAGGCTGCTCCCACAGAGCCCACCTGGCTGCACCCCTCCTAAAGTGCACTTGCTTGTCTGTGCAGCTGTGGCTACCTGAACAGGACCCCACTGAAGGGCAGTGCCACTGAAATCACCTCACAGTGGTGAGAATAGTATGTAGACATCCAAGGGGGCATTTCTGCCAAGTGATTCCTACCATATAACTGCTTGGGTTCTTTGTGATCGTGGGTAAGTTGTTTGCCCCTCTGTGACTGTTTTTCCACTAGAATAATAAGAATTTAAAACAGTACTTCATATAGTTGTTTCAAAGAGTCTATTAAAAGAGAAATGTATTCAAGGAAGATTCTGTATATGATTGGCTTAAACAGAGTACTCAGACTGAATGAGAGCAATCATATACAAAGCAACACTGCCTGGCATGCTGATTTTCTTATACAAGTGTCTGTTAAAAGAAATAGCCAACACAGGAGTCCCGCTCAAACTAAGGCACCAGCCAAGGACAATACAGGCTGTAAACTTTAAACCCCTACCCAGATCTAGCCAATGGACAGAACATTCTCCACAGTTGAGTGAAGAGTGGGGTATGACTTTCACACGAACTCTGGTGCCTCATATTTGACCATGTCCCCTGGAGGGGGAGACCTGGTGGCACTCAGAGGAAGGACAGCAGGTTACTAAGAAGAGACTTGATACCCTGTGAGCATATACAGGGGGAGGAAATCCCCCTCAGGAACAGTCATAGGGGAGGGGAATAAGGGGAAAATGGGAGGGAGGGAAGAATGGGAGGATACAAGGGATGGGATAACCATTGAGATGTAACAAGAATAAATTAATTTTTTTAAAAAAGAAGAAGAAGAAATAGCCAAGAGGGCTGGAGAGATGGCTCAGAGGTTAAGAGCACTGTCTGCTCTTCCAAAGGCCCTGAGTTCAATTTCCAGCAACCACATGGTGGCTCAAAACCATCTATAATGAGATCTAGTGCCCTCTTCCGGTGTGCAGGTGGACATGCTAGCAGAACACTGTATATGTAGTAAATAAATAGATCTTTTAAAAAAGAAATAGCAAAGAAGACTAAAGAGATTTTTTTCTGCTTTCCAGAGGGCCAAAGTTCAGCTCCCAACCCCCAACTGGTGGCTCATAGCTGCTTGTAACTGCAGTTCCAGAGGGCCCATGACACAATACACACACACACACACACACACACACACACACACACACACACTAACAAAATACATCTTTAAACATATATTCAATAAAAGATATTCAAGAGATACAGAGAGTCATACGCATTCCTTACCTCTATCTCGTACCATAATGATATTTCCTTTTCCCTTTCATAAAAATGTCAATAAGAAAGCAAGGCTGAAAGGAAGGAAAAGGACCTGGAAGCTGTCTCAGTGGGTAAGGCTTGAGGATGTGAATTTGGATCCCCAGCATTCACATAAAACCCGAGCACTATACATGCATTTCCAGTGCTAGAGGGACAGACACAGGAGGATCCTGGAAGCTTGCTCGCCAGCCAGCCTAGCTGAAATAGTTCCAGGTTCCATGAGAGACCCTGCCTAAAAACAGTAAGAGCATGAAGACACACAACATTGACCTCTGACCTCTACATGTGCATATACACACACACACACACACACACACACACACACACACACACACACACACACACACACACATTGCAAAATAAGTAATAAACATTTTTAAAGGAGGAAAGACTGAGCCCTAGGTGCCATTTTTTTTCCTCATTTTAATTGCTCATTTACTGGCCTTTGATGGCAGGAAATGACAGCAGCAGCCAGTGTGTTCTTACTAGGCTCCTGGTCCTCTGCTGGCTGCTTTACAAAACCCTTGGACTATCCTGGGGAAGGTGTTCTTAGCCCATTCCAGAGCTAAGGAGAATGAAGTCATGAGAGTCCTAGCATCCCGCCCAAGGTCACAGAACCTGTAAACCGCAGAGCCAGGTCTATGTTTTCCTTCCCTGGAATTACCCATTGCTTATAGCAACAGCTGTACACTCATCATACATAGTTATTAATGACATCGGCTGGTTAAATGAATAACCCATTTAACAACTGTTTTTTCACTGCCAATTGCAGGGTGGGCACCAGGAGGGCAAAGATTAGAAATGGCGTCTGCTGTCACCACGTCGAAAGTCTGGTGGAAAACAGAGACAGCTCAACAAATAATTAAGGAGCAGCATGATAAAGGTTATTACAGCCGAGAAAGTACAGCGTGACGTGAAGGCTCACACCAAGCCCAGGAGTCAACCTTGGGGGACTGGGGCTGCACAAAGGCCTTCCAAGGGAGGCATGCCCCGGGAATGGTAAATGAGCATTGGGCCTAAAGAGCAGAGATTCCGCACAGAAGTCAGACGCCTCATAACACAACTGATATGAGCAGAGACTCAGCAGAGCTGAGAGAGAGAAAATGGAGGACCCATTCACCAAACAGGACACCACTAGCTTGCCTCTCCTTCACAGCCTAGAGAGTTTAGGAAGGCTTCCATGTGCCTTAGCCCTGAACTGCAAGGCTCCTTTCCCCAGTGGTAGTTAGGAGGGGTAGACCCTCTGTCCGTGCCTATGGTAGTAAAGCACCCAGACTGCTGGCTCAGAGGAAATGGACTAAGGGTCTCCACGGTCTCTAAAATAGAACACATAGTGAGGCAGTCTCCAATAGAGAGACCCAGTGGCACTGGATTCTAGCAGTTTTCGCCCACCATGTCTGCTGCAGTGGTCTAGAGTACTAAGATTTCTTAATTTGCCAGTGTTCAAAGATGTTTCTGATTTGCCTTTCTCCCCATCCCTCCATCTCCCCATTCCCTTCTCCATCTTCCTCCATCTCTCTCTTTAGCCCAATGCTGGGTCTCCATGAAGACAATGCAGACGAAGACCAAAGCAATCACACTGATACCGTTTTTCCCCCCAGATTCTCCACAGTATGCTCCTGCTAACTGCATATCTCTGAAGAGCTTCTCCCGATTATCTGTCCATGCAGATACCTCTATGAGTTCCCCCACATGTGAAGTCTGAGTGTCCAAAGTGTGAATCAGTCTTAGGAAAGCCAGCTGGGGGCCCTTCTAGCTTGGTCAGAATCCTTCGCTTTGTAAACTATTAGAACTGATATAATAACACAGCTTATGGAAAAGACTCGTGTGAAATTTAAACAAACCTAATGAAGTGTAGAACCCAACCCAGGCACAAGGTGAACTACAATGCACTGATCTAGAAAGCCCTTCTAGAAAGATGCTGGTCCTCGAGTCTAGAATAAAGAAATTAGCAAGGAACTCAGAAACATACTTATGCAGTGAAAAGGTGAGGACCAAATGTCCTAGGTCCTCTAAGATTCCTTTAAATGCTTAACCTGCACCTCTCATCCCTTTCCTCCTCATGTCCTAAGAAAAATGCCCAAGTTTCAACACTGAGAAAGCAGGTAAAAGGTAGGTCTCCCTGGAAGCATGCAGGTCTAAACCTTTCTCAACTGATGCTCAGGAGTAGGTAACCCTCCATGAAAACAGGCAGAGGACCCATGGGAACACCAAGTGCAGCTTCTCAAACTTTATTTATTTACAAGTTCAGCCACCGTTTCCAGCAGCGTATCAGATGGACTTAACTCCAGCTGGTTTAAACAGAAAATAATTGAGGCCAGTGAGGTGGTTCTGCAGGTAACAGTGTTGGCCTCCAATCCTGAGTCTGTCCCCAGAACTCACCTGATAGAGAGAGAGAGAGAGCTGAGCCCGGCAAGTTGTCCTCTGACCTCCACGTGCATGCCATACACACACATGCTAAACAAACAAACAATAAATATAAGAAGTTTTAAACAGAAAGGAATTGTTTAAAGGGCCACAAAGACTGAAGTCACAAGTGTGACCCAAATAAATCCAAATAATAGATATATTCATTCTACGGGAAATATCAGCAGGCATACGGAGTACAGCTCATGAAGACCCTGTCAATGAATGCTAGGCCCTCAGCTCTGCTATTTGAGAAAAGGGTGTGTTAACCCCATCCTTGCTAGAATGGGCGATTCCTTAAAGCCTGTTTCTTCCATTCCCAGCTGCGACCATGAAGTCTGACCACAGACTTCGGTAGACCCCACAGCTGCAGGCTTTCACTCTTCCTTGGCGGTAGGGAAGTAAGCTCAACCCCTCCTTTGGAAAGGCTTGGACTCTGATACAGGAAAGGCCCTTCAAAAGACCTGGGTAGCCATCAGGAACAACAAAGCCTCTCTGCACTCAACAACTGTCAACACCACAGACCATCAGAGTGCGTTCCCATGAGCTAAGACTTCTGCTATGTGTCTGGTTCCTCCTGTCCTCAAACACGCTAAGCGATGAGTTACCCACTGACTTGAGATGTGTGACCAGGCCAAAAGGGGAACATCCCAAGGTTATCAAGCTCGGCTGCATAGGGCTCTTCACTCCTCCTGCCTCACTACAGAGTGAGGATGTGAAGAGTGGTGGGGGCGAGAGACTGCCATACTCACTTCCAGCCGACCTTATCTAAGGCCAAGGCAATCATGTGATAATGTGTGAGTCAATCCAAGGGGGTAGCCCGGGTATTTCTGAACCCATATCAACATTCACACCTCAGGTCCGGCCAGCTTTCACTCTCCTTCTGAGCTGTCACCAGCCATTTTCCATGTGGGACTCCTAACCTCTGAGTTTTTGGTTTGCTGAGGAGTGGTTAGAATTCTGCTGGGTTGTCGCTCCAGGGCAAGCACCCTCCCGAGGTCTTCAGTTAAAATTCTCTTCTTTTCTAAGTGACTGTTTCTGTTATAGGAGTCAGCTCGTCCATTCAGTGAGTACTTTTATAGAATATGTAACTAACGCCAGCACTGCAGCAAGGACTGGAAACTCAGGACATGAAGGAGCAGCAGCCCTGACACGACATTAATGAAGATGCTTGTAAAAAGTAGTGAGAAGCTGCTGTTGGAATGTGGGATCCTAATAAATTACATTAAAACAGAATGTGCTGAGTGTGGCGGCACACACCCATAATCCCATCACTTAGGAGGCAAAGGAAAAAAGAATTACTCTGAGTCCAGGACAAGCATGGGCTACAGAGTGGGACCCAGGCCAGCCTGGGATATATAACGAGACCCTATTAAAAACAAGAATCTAAGTGCATTCATTCCCACCACAGAATGCCTCTCGCTATATTTCCAATTTTCCCTGTATACCATCAGCTTTCTGCCCACCCACTCCTGGGCTTTGGTCCAGGTCAGCCCTTGAAAGGTCACAATGCCACACTTGATCTCTATGATGCCAAATACAGAGAATAGACTCCAAGAATGAGCACCGTGGCCCTCGGGTACACACAGTCTTGGGCTAAAACAAGAGCAGTCTTGTGCATCTTCAGTCTCTCACCTCACAGGAGACACACAATCCTAGAGGTGGCTCAGTCCTTCTGTCTCCTCTGGAGCCCCATCCCTGGAAGGAAAGCAATGAACTCTCACCCACTTTACTTCTCTGCCTTGAAAAGGACGAGCCAGCCAGTTTTCATAAGGCAAAATTGCGCCTCCTACCAGCGGCGGACTTAAAGCCGGTGAGTGCAAGGGTTTCTTCTGAGAGGGGCTCCCACACAATAAGCTAAAGCTCAGCAATGTTGCTAAGAGCCCAAACTTACTCCCTACTTCTGCAAACAGAAGAACCCCACAGGCTGAAGGAAAGCATCAGTTTCTTCACACTGTCCTCTGTTGTCCACATGCATGTCACAGCACCCAAACCCACACCCACAAAATAATAAAAAAAATATAGTTTAAAACCTTTTGAAAGGTCCAGTGCCAATCGACTTCCCTTCCTCCATTTTCCCATGACTGGCCCCAAGTCATCCTCCCCCCTGTCGGTCTCATCCATTGCTGGCACAAGGACCTATAAAACTTAGTTACATGAATCTAACAACTCTGCCCAGAGAGAGAGACGTTTTGTGCCATGCTCATTATAGACTTCTGAGTCCTTTAATCTCAGTATAACCTCTGAAATAAAATACTATTTCCTACATGTTAAAAGAATGAGATTTCAAGATTTTATACCTTGCTAAGGGGCAACTCCTTGTCAAGAGGGAGTGTTCAGTTAAAATCCCATTGTGAGCCTCGGGTCCAATCTGTTGCTGACTCATTTCCTCCACCACAATATGGTGCTAGACCAGCAAACTGCTAGTGGCCAACACACCACCTCAACTCCACAGGGTGGGGGTGGAATGTGTGTGCATTTGGCCAAAGACCAACAGCTGTAGTTCCTAACAGGAAAAGCGCAATACGAGACAAAGATATATGAAAGCGGATGCAGTAGATGAGGAGAAAGAGTCTGTCTGACACAGGATAACCACTGTCATGGGTAGTGTTTTGTGTGTGCAGCTTACAGCAGGGTCACTGCCTGGGACTACTGTCTCATCACACAGTGCTCACTGCTTTCAGAGCAAACATCAGGGAAAGGAAGCCTACTTAGACCTTCGGCTAAGAACTCTGCCTTCGGCTATATTCACAGAATTTGGAGATGTTAGCACAGGTAGGAACTTGAGACCAGCATGGCCCAGTCCCTTCATTTTACCACAGCATAGACATGAGAGGGGTGTGATGGCCACAAGGGCGGATGGACACTGAGATCTCCAAGGGCCCCAAGTCGGAAGAGATTTCCAGAACTATGGTGCAATCCTGAGTCTTAGAGAAAGCTAAGACACATAAGCCTGCCACATACCCACCTCCACAGACGTGGAGAGCAGATGGCGCCTGGCTCCCACTGTGAGGACCTAGATGCCAACCTCAGGGGACAGATGAAGAGATGGACTTGGAAGACAGGAGCCTGTGATGTGAGGGATCCAGGCAGCTGGAGGATTAGTGCTCAATTCTGCTCCTGGGGTGCCTTGGGCTTGGCATAAAAGCAGCTTCAGAGCTTCTCAAATCAAATGAAGGTAACAGCAGATACCCACAGCAGAGATCAGAGGAGCCCAAGACACACCCAGCACCAGCTGCTACTAACACTACAGATCCGTGTTCTCCTTCCATCCTTGCTGAAGCTCTGCATGGCTGTTTCTCCTACTAGCCTCATTTTCAACACAGCACAGCAAGATCCAGGGGTCTGCATAGCCTTAACCACCAGAGCCCTTCCTCCTGGCATAACACAGACCTGCTGAAACTCTGAACCTCATTGGGGATCACAGACACAGCCTGGGCATGGAGAGGGAAGATAGGCACATGACTTGTTAACGTAACACCGAGGAGCTGCTGTAAGAAGCCGATGTACTCTCACCCTACTTTCTACCATTTCTTCAGGGATGGCTCAAGTCACCTTTTCAGATATAAGATCGCACACCCCTAATAAGTAGCCCCCAAGAGCCTTAACAATCCTACTTCCCCACAAAGAAGAGAGGATTTCACTTTTAAATGACCTGGAGACACCCACAGAGCGATGGGGCTGGGGCTGGGGGTGGGGCTTGGCTTCATGGACTAATAAAATGAGACTAGAGGAAATAAGTTATTTTACTTCTGTGCTCACGTGCTACACTCTGAGCCAGCTGGGAGAGTCCCTGGAATTTGGTGACTAATCAGATACTGGACTGGGAAACACACCCCTGAATGTCATCAGACTCCAGGCATTTGCACCAAGAATCCAGAAATAAGCTGTCACCGAAAGGACGTGTGCCCTCTGGAAACAACATCCAGAGCACATTTCGTAATCGGCAGCTGGGACTCAGAGCCAGGAGACAAGGAAAGGTCAAGGCCTGGCCTGGCCTAGTCCTCGCTGCCCGTTCAAGTGTCCACCCTATGTGCCAACCAAACCCCTCTCTGCTTGCCGTCATGTCTTGGGCCCCTGTGTTCCTTCTCATCACTCTCCCTAGTGCTAGGATCCTGCCATCCTTTCATCATCTGAAGCCGAGATCATGAATTGTTGGCAGGTCTAAACCATCGGGCCCCGTGCGCTCGCCTTCAATGTGTTCGGAGTATCTGTCAGACATTAAGGAGCATTTTATTCACCAGACAGTTACTGTCAAATAATTACTGGTACTAGACTCTCTACTTATCAAATATGACTGAAGTGAGTGACATGTTTTAAAAATATTTTTTTTTTATTTTTGAAGTAATGTAGCCTTGTATTTTAAAAAAAAATAGAGATTTAGAATGAACAGAGAAGAGCTCATCTTGAAGACAGCACATGATCAAACGATTTTCAATGCAAAGTTCTTATATTTATACTCCTATGTTTTCTGGTTAGGAAATGTTGTGGCTGATAATATACATATTTTATAAAAATCGGGGCATATATTTATTTATTTATGTCTGTATGGAGTGTGCATGTGTGTGTGTGTGTGTGTGTGTGTATGTGTGTGTGTGTGTGTGTGTGTGCCCCACATATACAGAGGTCAGAGGTTAACTTTGAGGAGTGTCCTCTCCTTCTATCAAGTGGGTCCCAGACTTTAAACTCAAATTTTCACACTTGGTGGCATATGTCCTTTCCTGCTGAGCCACCTTGCTGGAAAAATCAGTTCTTTTGGTTTCTTTTTTTCTTGGCTTGTCGTTTTGTGTTTTACTTACAATATAAAGGATCAAATCCAGAGTCAGGCAAGCACCATACTTCTGGGCCCAACCCACTAGCACTTTTGGAACTATTTTGATTTGGCTCTAGAAACCCAAAGGGAATGTCTTAAACCAAGCTTGCATTTACCAACTAAAAAATGCCAACAAAACAAGCCTGCCCATGGAGTTCTTCTTTCTGATGACAACCCTGTTGGAGTGGCGTACGCACACGCAGGATCTCAGGCGCCGTCACTGTCACTTAGCTCACGAGCCTGACCTTGTCAACAAAGGTGTTGGTGATGCTCAGAAAGGTAAAGAGCCAGAGCATGCCTGTCATGGCAGAACTGCAGAGCTTCCTGCCTTCTCAGAAGGGAGCAGTGGACAAATGTTACTGCCACCCAGGCTGACGTCAGACTCAAGTCCATCACAAAGGTGGGCAAGAGACAGGCCTGAAAGACTGAACTTCTCAAATCCTTTGATTCTGTCTCTTTCCAAACAATGTTTCATCCACATCCCAGTAAATGATTTACTAAGAAAACCTAGTCCGGTAAAGCCACAGACCTGTTAATAAGTAATTTGGAACTAACTGGTGGTTGTGTGAAGAAGAAAGGAAAGGGTAATATCGAGGTATCCAGTTTATACTAACATGGCTCTGAGTGCTCTCACCCCAGCTGCCTGGGAAAGGCTCAGTCAGGAAGACCCGTGGCCCTCTCACACCAGCTGCAGGCTACCTAATGTACAAAGTGAAATGAGGAACAAGGCAGGAAGTGCAGCACACTGAGAAGACATGGCTAGAGGCTATGTAACCTATCCCATGGGCCTGTGTACACCAAGGGTACTGGAAAGTAAAGCAGCTGTTAAGAGGTTATTCAGAACTGACAAAGAAAAAGCACAGAGTTGGACATAATACATAGTATTGATTATGCACCCACTATATTAGGGATTGCAGAGTGATTACCACCTGGGGACCTGCACCGTCTATATAGAGCTGCCACAACAAAGAAGGCATAGCTCACAGTCACACTAACATTATAGTCTAAATGTGTATGTCCCCCCTAAAGTCATATGTTGGACCCTGATGCCTAATGTAATAATATTAAGAGGTGGGGCTATGTAGAAGTTCATTACATCATGAATGCTTCCCCTTGTGAATAGGATTCCTGCCCTCCTAAAAGTTGCTGAAGGGAGCTGTGTCCCTTCCACTGTGTGAGATCACAGAGGGGAGGAACGAATCCACATCAAACACTGGCTCTCACTTGTACCTTGTGCTCTCCACTGCCCAAAGCTATGATCAGTATATTCTTCCTCTTTATAAATATCCACAGTCTGAGGTATTTTTATATAGTAAGTACTATCTAAAGTAAACTGCCTCAATTTCACACTTGACTCTTCCCTTAGAACCACAAACTAGATAGATAGATAGATAGATAGATAGATACATAGATACATAGATACATAGATAAATTCATAGATCATAGATACATAGAGATAAAAATAGATGATAGATATAAAAATAAATACATAGATACAGATATATATATATATATATTCATGAGTAAAACAAAAAAGACCATCTATATGCCTATATTAACTTGTTTTGTTGGTGGTAGTGGTGGTAGTGGCACTGTAATAAACTATCTTAAAAAGGTTCGCTTAACTCAGGGTTTTGGAGGTTGGAAGTTTAAGGTTGGGTAACCCTCAGTGGTTTAACTTCTACCACATGCCTAACTATTAGTACTGTCATGGTCAGAGTGTGGTAGGCAATGAGATCACACTGACAGACAGAAAGCCAGACTCCAAAACAAGGAGACCAGCCTTGCTCCTCCTATAATAATTCTCTTGGGAGAGATAAGGAAGAGGTCTCGTAGGAACTACCTTAAAGCCGCAGGCAGAACCTCCCTCACTTATCTCCAATAGATCCACCTCATGATCAGCATCCAACACCTGAGCCTTTTAGAATCACGTACCACAGCAATGCCTGTGGTTGGGGCTGTAACTGAAAAAGACATTTCGGTTGTATGTCTGAGAAAAACTCAGGCAGGAAATATATTTTATTACTACCTGTGTTCAGTGGCTGGGATGTTCTAGAACTGAGGGCTGAAGGCTGAAGAAAGAAAGATATAGACTTCACAGAGGAAAGTTTTACAGAAAATAGACCACCCATTTAAAACATAAACATCTTATGTTAAATATTAAATAACCACCACAAGTGAGATAGAGAAGAACACTTCCAACTTGGTCCCCACCCTGTTACCTCAAGGCCCTTTTCTGACTTGTCATCTGGGCTTCCAAGATGGCGGAACTAACTCATGAAGACCAGTGCTCTTCTCTTAAAGGAAAAGACAAATAAGAACAGTAAGAAGCAAGAGGAAATAAGAGTCTCAGACTCCACAAAGCCTGTTCCCTCTCACCTTTAGTAAAACTCAAAGTCTGACTGTTTCCTTTAGGCCCATGGGTTGATACTTGGTCCCTCCTGTTGTGGAGATGTAGTAAAGCCTTTAGGATGTGATGTCTGGTTGAAGGAACTTAGGTTATTGGTGGCTGCACCCCTCAAGAGGATTCTGGGAATCTTTCCTTTTCTCCTTCTTTGCCTCCCAACAGGATGACATGAGTAGCCTCCTCTGCCATAAGCTTCCACCATTATATACAGAGCTGTTACTGATCTAAAGGAACAGGGTCAAACAACCATGGACTGACAGTTCCAAAACTGAGTCAAATACACTCTTCTTCCTGAGAAGTTGTTTACTTACAGTATTTTGTCACAGTGACGGGAAGCTAACACAAAGGACAAAGGCTGCCCTCAAGTGAACTCACACAGGACTCAAGAGTAGATGTGTCAATATTTGCACTATCATGGGTAGTTAATACTGTCCACTTGGCAGGGCCTAGAATCATGCAAGAGATAGACCTCTGACCATGTCTGTGAGAGATGGTCTAGACTTGGCTAGTTGAGGTGGGAAGACTTACTGTAAATGTGGGTGGTACCATTCCATCTGCCATGCCTTGATTTCCACAGCTTCATAAGTCTGCTCATTTTGTTTTAGCCAGTAGGAAATTGAACTCCAGGCAGTTGAGCTGATTTATTGAAAAGCTTACTTTCACTGGGGTCACCTCACCTACTAAGACTTATACTTTTACATGCAAAGGGAAACTTGTGCCAAGACACAGATTAGTTGATATGTGTCCATTTACACACAACATAACATGTACATACACAGAACACATAGTACACACATAAGACAGCATATACATAGTCAATTAATATGCCAATGATTGGCTTGAACTTGCTGAAAACACAACCTCATTTTTGTGACTAGAGCAACCTTTAAACCTAATAAATAAAGCTTTCAACATCAAGCTGGTCATAAAAATAAAATGATATAAGACCTTATGTTGTCTCTCCAACAAATAGAAGGGACCCAAAATCAGAGTTATTGCTGCCCAGCTGAGCCACCCACCCCCACCCCCCCAATGGACTCTGACCACCTCTCATTCCCAAACACAGATGGTACCAACATCACTGCTACTTCATATGGGCATGTAATGAAAACACCTGAAATTCTTCTTTAAAGAGAACACACTGCTTAAAGCCATTGGCACAGGGGAGGCACCAGGTAAGAGCTGAAATTGAGCTTCAGAAGAGGCTCACTGTCCTGCCTCAGACCCTATCCTCCAGATGAACTAGTGAATACACAGGAAGCACTTAGCACAGAGCGGGCAAGCGTTTACACTAACAGAAGGCAGTCAGACACTGCCATCATCACCATCATGATCATCATCATCATCATCATCATCATCGTTGTCCTTGGCCTTCCCTTCCTTGATGGCTCCTCACTTCACTCAAGCTTCCTGTCCTTCTCCTCTGATCCTCATCCCTTCCTGGTTCCCTGTGCTCCCTTGCATTGAACACTGCCAGCTTCTAGAACATACCCTGAGTCCAAGTGACAATTTCCCTTCATTTCCATGACAGAGGGAAACCGAGTGTTGCTAAATTTTGTCATCACCGAAACCTCCTCAAAGAGACAGGTCAATGAGCTCTTCAGGTTCTTCATTCTTCCTCCTGGGTCATTCCTACCAGCCAGGGAAGGCACACAGGGCCAGGTGCACAGCAGAACCAGGACAAGACCTCCTGTGGTGGTGAAGTCCCTCTGCGTCCCCTGGGGCCTCTGAATGAGCCCATACTGCACTGTCACTAAAACCAAACCAGCCACATGCAATGACGGAAACACAAAGAATTAAAATGAAACTAGGCCTCTGTGGCATATCTATCTGCCTGTCCACAGACCTTGAAAGTCCATATTCTTGAGATAAACATTCAACTCCTAGTCAGTTTCTAGAATCACCAAGTTGCACCAAAGATCCCTTTGAGCTGAATAGAGGGCAGAGTCATTGCAATGGGCAGAGGAAAAACAGGAAGAAAATACAATGCAGATTCCAAATAAAAATAATGGCAAGAAGATCCAAAACTGAGAGTTTGTAAGCACAGTGAGTACAAAATTAACTTACTGGCCTTCCTTCAGGCATCCCTCTCCTGGCTGTCTTTTTGTTACTTTGTCTTAAAATTATCATTTCAATGAGCAAAACAGTGTAGGTTTAAACATAACTGTGCACTCGCCAAGGCCTTAAAGAACCAATGAAAATTTCTGAAAGTGACATAATTCTCCCTTCTGAACCAATGAAAACTTCCAATGATGATATAATCCTCCTCCATCTGCTTTTACTGAACCATACAATCTCCTCTTTACACAGAGGTATGAGCCAGACACTCAACTTGAATCCTTCAATAGATGAGTTCTCACAGCTCCCATGAGCCCAGCAGTGTGCCTTATACCCCACTATCTCACTGCCTTTCTGACACTTGACTGGTTTTTCCCTAAGTTCTATTCTCAGAGAAAATGTAGTAACATCTTAATGCTGGCACCGCGCCTCAGGCACATCAAGTGTTGATTGGAAAAATTAAATCACTGACTACAGAGCCACGTATCTACAGTGAAAGTGACCCCAAAGCGTAATCAGAGATCTAAAAGAGCAAACCCCAGTGGATGAGCACAGGGAAAATGAAAAGTTGGAGACAAGAAAGTATGATCAAAACACACTGTAGTCACATAGTAAATTTTCAAACAACAAACAAAAAATATAGGTAAATAAATAAACATAAAGAAATAAACGTGTAAGCTCCACATAGTTCTAACACTTGCAAAGTGGAGGATCTAGAAGTCAGGGTCATCCTCTACTACATAATTGGTTTAAGGCCAGCCTGAGCTATCTGAGCTCCTAAATCAAAGGAGCAGGTAAAATAAATAAATTACTAGCTCCCAGCAAGGCAGAAAGATTACAAGAGGCCAGAAAGTCAAAGTCAGGCTGGGTATCAGAGGAAATCCAGGAAGGAAGGAAGGAAGGAAGGAAGGACAGAGGATAGATAAATGAGAGAGAGAGAAATACATAGATAATATTTTCAAACATAATCATTCTAATGAGCTTTGTAAGGCACTGAATATAGACTAAAAGCCCATTAAACTATTACATAGAAAGTATACCTCATATAAAAATTTAATGACAGATCCCATTATGTGACACAATTATAGTTCATACATCTATGCCTTGTCATGACCTCGGCTTTGGACTTGGCCATGTGATACGCTTTGCCTATGTGGGTATGAACAGGTAAAGCTGGACTAATTGGATGTGAGTGGCCGCGCTCTCCCTGTCTCCGGCCTGCCCACTCTCCCTGCCTCTTCCTGCCCGCACTCTCCCTGCCTCCTCCTGCCCGTGCTCTCCCTGCCTCCTTCCAGGAGTATAACACACCTTGAGCAGCCTGTGAGGCAAGGAAGACAAAAGGCCATGAAGTCGGGCCTGGATGCAAGATAAGAACTTCCTAAAGCAAAGCCTTCCTAAACCAGCTGGATCCCGCTCAACTCAGACATAGAAACAATTAAAAAAAAAAAAGCATGCATTGTACACCAAAGAGATTTTGTGCTTGTCTGTAATGAAGCAGTACCTGACTTTGGGCCCTTCTGCAGAGAAAAAGCACTACAGCACAAAAGAGGTTCGTGGTGTGTTGACTACTTGTTTCTCCTAGGTTGCCCATGAACTGCTGTCCAAGAAGAATTTGAAAAGGTCTCAAGGACACTATGGAGAACTCTCTTTTTGACTAAAAACATTTTACATAAATGTGTACTGTGGCATGAATATGACCATTGTCATGATTCGCAAGAAAGGTCATGTCCTCGTGAAGAAAATGAAATATCCCTGCTGTGCTAGGAACATGAACACTTGTTTGGCTCGCCAGCTAAAGAGACCCCTCACCTCATGAGCTGAATTCATATTAAGTCACAAGAGACTCTGAGCTTTGACTTTTGAGTTGGTGCAGGACCCATTTTAGACTTTGAGGGGATCTAGAGGGGGTAAAAGCACTTTATAGAAGAACTTGAACTGGGGGGAGCAGCTGGATTTTCTGGTTTGGATGTGCCCCCCCGCAAAAGCTTATGTGTTAGAAACAATCTCCTGGCCCTCATGAGAGGATTAAAGTTGACTGTGCCATCCACAGAGGTTAACATTACTATTGTAGGAACAGTGTCACCATTAGGGGGTGAGCTCAGCAGCCAGCACACTTGCTGTTTTTTCCCATGGCCTTTGCTGTCTTGAGTTACAGTCCTCAGCTGGTGCTGAGCAGATGCTGAACTGTGCTTTGGACATCTCAGTCCCCAGAACCATGTATCAAATACACATGCATGATTTTCTACATGACCTAGATTTTTTTTTTTTTTAATCGGGCAGTGCTTTGAATCTATGTACCCCAGTCTGGCCTCAAACTCACAGCTTCCCTACCCATCCTCCTGTGAGTTGTGACATCACAGGTGTGAGCCAGTATAACTGGCTGGTTTTGATCCTAAATGTCTCCCAGGCGTCCCAGGTATTAGTTGGCTGCCAACCTATGGCATTCTGAGAAGTATAGAACCTTTTGGAGAAGGCAGAGTTGAAAGAAGTCAGGCCCCTGGGGACATGCTCCTGAAGAGCATATTCAGGCCCTGAGCCTCCCCCATCTCTTTCAGTTACTCCCATCTACTGTCAGGTAAGCAGCTTTCTTCACCACTCACGCCTGCCATGATGGACCCTACTGCCATAGGGTGAAAGCAACAGGGCTAAGTGACCATAAAACCAAAATAAGTCTTCCCTTCTTATAGACTGATGCTCTCAAGTATTGCATCACAATGCAGGAAAGCTGAGTAACACAGTTGGCGGGTAGTGTTTTGTTAACAGGAACAGGAATGTGACTGGCCATGGGTCTGCTGTGCTCAGATCCCTCCCTCAACATAAGTGAAGAGTCACTTAGGCTCCATGGCTACAAGGAGTGAAAAGATCAGGACTGGCTGATGCTCTGACCTTGACTGACACAGGACCCTCTATCCCTACCCAGCATCCACCACACCAATGTTATACAGTTGTTCGTGGCTACAACATTAGCAACGAAAGGAGAAACAAAGCATAACTGAGTGAAGGTAGTATGAAATTCAAATGGCTTAATCCTCCAGGGTACACATGAAAGTGTCTACAATACCTCTTGTAAAACTTCCCCAAATCCCCGTGTCTCTTGATTCAACAGTAATAAGCAAGGTAAGGTATCTAAAGTGATGGGAGGAACATGGTGACTCCCTGGTGTCTGAGGGAGCTGTCAAACACCAGCACCACTGAACCAGAAGGCATTAGATATAGCTCCTCCTCTTGGGAGCAGTGAGAGCCTCTAACCTCTCACTTCATCATGATCCTTCCCAGGGGCTCAGATTGGCCAGGACTTGGACCTGACTCTCTAATTCTGCATTCCTGGGAGTTCTATCAACCCCTCGCATCCCCCTTCTCCCCCTCACTATATCCAAAAAGACAGAGATGAGCAGTTGGGGAAGGAGAGTCCTGGGGCTTACCACCTACAATCCCTAGACTTACATGCAACTTCACTAGCTCCCCAAAGTGAGCTTCTGGAGCTAAGTGGGTTTGGGTGAGCTGATGAGATGGAGCCCCACTGTGGAACTGCTGCCTTAAAAGGGGGTGATGGGCCGGAGTGCTCTCTATGTGTTGTGTGAGGTGACAATGAGAAGACGGTGCTCTCAGACCCAGAGAAGGGATCATACCAAGAACCCATAATGTTGGGCTGCCAACTTCCAGCAATGTGAGAAATAAATGCTTGCCATCTGAGCCACCCAGACCATAGCATTCTTTAATAGCAGTCCAAACCAAGAAACAGAATCTGAGCCAACAGGTCACGCTAAGCCGAGGGGAAGACCAACAGTGCTGCTGACGTGGCATCAGAGTTGAACACCTGTCACTGAGCCTCATCCACGTCTCACTGGACTCTCTCTGTTTCCTGAAACCACTTGCTTACCAGAGAATAGCTTTTTCTCCTATTCCCAAAATCCATTGGCAGCAGAAATGGTACAAGGCTTCCTCTGGAATTTATAACTGTCTTCCTTCTGTTGATTACATATGAACCCCATATTATGATCAGCAAGAGGTTCTTATCCATTGCAAGTCATGTCTTCTTTCACTATTGGAAAACTCTTGTGCCTTGGCTGAGGGACCAAAGACAAATGTATAATTGGTTTCTAGTCCCCACGATTCCTATACAGACAACACAAATTCTTTTTTTAATTAATTTATTCAGATTACATCTCAATTGTTATCTCATCCCTTGTATCCTCCCGTGCCTCTCTCCCTCCTGCTTTCACCTTTTTCCCCTCCCCTATGTATGTGACGGAGGGGGACCTTCTCCCCGATATCAAGTCTCATCTGGGTAGCCTGCTTATCCTTTCTCTGAGTGCCATCAGGCCTCCCCACCAAGGGGAAGTGGTCAAATATGGGCCAACAGAGTTCGTGTAAGAGTCAGTCCCCGTTCTCCACTCAACTGTGGAGACTGTGCTGTCCATTGGCTAGATCTGAGTAGGGGTTCGATATTTACTACTTATATTGTCCTTGATTGGTGCAGTAGTTTGAGCAGAACCCCTGGGCCCAAATCTGCCCATCATGATGTTCTTCTTATAGGTTTCTAGGACCCTCTGGATCCTTCTATTTCCCCATTCTCCCATACTTCTCTCACCTAGAGTCCCAATAGGATGTCCTCACATCTATCCCAATCTCCTGGTAAGCGAAGACTTTCATGGGACATGCCTCTTGGGCTGGTGTCCAATTATAAGACAACACAGATTTTTTTTAACCCAGCACCACTACCTCCTTCCAGTCGGGGCACAAGGATGTGATCTGATCACTTACAGACAACTCACATGTAAATGCTATAGATTGCATGTGGAATGTCCCATAAAGGGTTCACATGTTGAAGGCTTGGTCCCCATCTGGTGGTACGATTGAGAGAAAACTGTGAGGGTACCAACTGCATCTATAGATCAATACATGAATAAGAACACAGATAACTATGTGACTAGCAGGTCCTTGGGGAACTATGCCTATGAAAGGCATAGTTTGTCACTGGTCTAGTATGTTCCTCCTCACTTTCTCCTGTCCATCATTGGATGAGCTACTTTGCTCCAACACATTTCCCCCACTATGATATCCCAGCTCATTATGCAAAGGAGCAGACACAGCAAAACCAAGGGCCCATACTCTGAAGCCTCTGTACTGTAAGCCCAAACAAATCCCCCTTTAACTTTTCTCCACGATGTTATCACAACAATGAAAATGCCAAGCTTTTCCCTCTTGGCTCTTAAGGAAGGGCCTGAGGTCATCATCTTATTTTTAATCCCAAATTCATTTCAGAGCCAGCACTCAATTTTAAAACACAAGTTTCAATTCCGCTTAAAACTCTCTTGAGGATGAGACTTGATAGCCTGTGACCATAAAGTAGGGGAGGAGGGGAATAGGGGGACCTTGGTCATGGACCTAGTGGAGGAGAACAGGGTAGGGGTGGGAGGGAGGGAGGAACAGGAGGATACAAGTGATGGGATAACAATTGAGTTGTAATCCTATCTTGAGGGACAGAGTGATGGCTCAGAGGCTAAAGGCTGAGAACACTTTCTGTCCTTGCAAAGGATGAGGGTTCGGTTCCTAGCACCACATGGCAGCTCACAACCACCTCCAGTTCCAGAGGCTCTGATACCTCTCTTTACCACCCCCCCTCAAAGGACACTGCATGCATGTGTGGCACATACAAATATGCAGATAAACACTCATATACATAAAATTTAAAAATAAATTAAAAATTAAATTCCTCCCAATTACTTAGTGTTTATTATATACTGAGCACAGCACATTCATTAAGAACCCCTTTAAACATCTTAGCCAGAGTGGGGTAAATATTTACATATGCAACTTATTGAAATTAAACGTCCACATCTGAGTTGAGGTGGTTTAGTTGAGGTACGCTTTAGGAAACGACCGTTTTCTTTCCATAGCAGATGGCTCTAGAGTCATGACTGAAAAGACCTAGCTCATGTTAATAAAGATAGTCATCACCTAAAAATAAGAAAAACATCACGGGAAAGGTTGTTGTTGTTGTTGTTGTTTTTAAGGTAGGTATGTGTGTGTGTGTGTGTGTGTGTGTGTGTGTGTTTCAAAATACTATTCAAAATCTAAAGCTGTAGTCCAGGAGAAGAGAAGAGCATACAGAGGGTGCTGCTTGTGCTCTCAGTGACATGAGGAGCCTCTGAATGTTTTAGTTTAAAAATACTCTGGAAGAATAGAAGCCAAATGGCCGCAGGATTATGAGTTCTCTCCCAGTTGTCCAGGTATTAAAAGCAGGCACAAGTAAGAATAGCCTTCCCAGTGACGGATGACCAGCACGTGAGCTACAGAGCAATGTTCCCAGTCAGGGTACATCACACACCTGCTCCTCCCTCCCCCAGACCTCTAACAAGACTCACCCTGTACTTCCCTTCCCATGTGAACGCACTACCACTATTAAAAAGGGGATTTAAGAGGAAGCTAGACTTAACGGACCAAAAAAAGAAAAGAAAAGAAAAGAAAATAGCCAAAAAGCCCAGTAAATGATGGCAGAGCAAAACGTGGTGTACACAGGCAGTGGGATATTACTCAGCTGTGGGAAGGAATAAGGTATGGTAAAGGGTATATTGTGGGTGAATCCTGAAGTAACCGTGCTGAGCAAAAGAAGCCAGACAAAGTTAACGAAGGACATAGGTTGTTTGTATGGCTATACAAAGGCAAATGCATAAAAAGCAGGCCTGTAATGTCCAGAGCTAGGGGAAGAGGGAAGTGGAAACCATTACCTGATGTTTGTGAGGTTCCCTTTGAGGGGAATGAGAACATTCTGGAACCATACAGCAACGCCAGTGTTTCTCTTGTCACTAGTTAGCCTCACTCCACTCACCTTCCACCATCATTTCCCGAGATGCAGCTCACCACATCTACCTCTATTCTCCCAGCCTTCCTACTATGTTTAAGGCCCTGCGTTTGCTTTCAGTCCTAAGAGCTTCCTCTATAACCCCCTTGACACATAAGTGAAACTCACAGAAAGCTCTTCACAAATGTCTCTCCCAGTGCTTTCCTCTTGGCTCTCAGGACACAGATGGCTGCCACCACCAAGCAATGCTCCAACCTGGCTTCCAGCATGGCATGGTCACATCACTCGGGACCCTCCTGACCACACTGGCTCCTTTTTCAATCCTCATTTTCCCTCTAGCCCAGTGGCAGCATCCTCTTAGGCACACTCTTAGATGGACGGCTTCTCAACTTTCGTCTTCCTGTCTCATGGACCACAACACTCCTGTTTCAGGGCACTGCTCGTGGACAAATTGGGTCAAACTGCATCAGGACGCAACTACTCACAAACCAGGTAGAAGTGCACTGCTTTGGTGGATGGAGGTGGGGCCTGACCAACTTGCCCTTGACAATTTCCAGTAAAGACTGGCTCTTTCACATCACAGCAAATATTCCTTTAGCTCCCTATTGTTGCTATGACAAACTGCTACAGGCTTACGGCTTAAAGCTTGTCACAAGCATAGTCTTACAGCTGTGCCCTGAATGTTAGCATCTCCTCTCCGGAGCCTACGGCCTTCATCTTCCAGCCCTTTGGAGTTGCATGTACTCCTTGACTCCCTCCCTTTACCTCCTGGCCCACCAGCAGCATCTCCTCGACTTCTTAATCCTGCCTTGCTCTGGAACGGGCCCTGTCGTGACCCTGCTGTGTCCATGTGCATAACCCGGGAAACATCCACATCCCACATCTGCAGAGTCCCTGTCGCCATGTAAAGTGACAGACGCAGGGAGAGATTAGAATATGGACATAGCGGGGACAGCAGCATCACCTGGCCCACTCTAAGCACATCAAGGTTCTGGAAACATCCCATAGCACGAGTACTCACATATTTTTCTTACAAACAAGGACTCTTCGGCTAGAACTTCAGATGGTTACTTTATACCCAGAATCAATGAGTCACCAATTTGTCCATCCGCTTTCCACACAATTGCTTAAAAATAAAGCTATCTTCTGGAGTTTGTAATTTGACTTTATATCAGGTTCTGGAGCGGGAGGGAGAAGACAGTCTCTACATATTTTGACTCAGGCGGAAGATTCGTGGGGAGGGGTGAAGAAAAGACTTCTTAGACCAACAGTAGAGCTATTCCAAAGATTCTGACTGTGGGTAGAAACACTAGCAAAACGGCCCAGAATTCAAAGTGCCTCCGAGTTCTTCCCCTCTCACAGGCCCTCACAAGCCATTAGCTTTTAAAACTAAGTGTTACTGCCACTTGTCCTTAGTCTGTGCCACGCATTTTCGAGCGTCCTCCTCCCCTAGTCTGTCTTACTCTGCACAGGTATATGCTTTGTCACACTTTTCTATTGCTTCTCCCTTGGTCTAGGCTCATTTTTACTCTTCTCCCCATTGAATATACATGCAAATGTGCATCCCAAGTACAAGCACAAATGTGTTTGTCTTGCCCAAATGCCTAGGTATTAACGCCCCCAACCCCTACCCTCACCCCCACTTTGGAGTGGATGCCTTCATTTCCCTAGCAAAAGGGTTCTGGGCTTCCCAGAGCTGAGAGGCCCCGCCTCCTACGCGCCCCCTAGTGGACACCAGCAGAAAAGCACCGCCGAGCACACTCAACACACACGAAGCGCTCAAGAAAACTTTGCAGAAGGCTTGCGATGTTTATAAATTACGTTTGGACCCAGAAACCAGTGCCCATTTCACACACCCTTCAATGAATGCAGCCTCCTCAGTTCAGAAGCTGCTCACGTTATGCGCCCGGCTTTCCCCTTTTCCCTTCACGCTTTTGCACTGCAATGCAGTAAGTTCAGAGACTTGTGGAGACTATGGCCAGCCACAGAGATGGGGTTAAGAGGCTGCGTTGTTTGTATATATGATGGAGTATTATGTAGCATAAAAACTTAAGTGAACCTCAACTAGGTACAGAGGCACAACTATAATATTGTATTGAAGTGTGTCATATATCCCAGGCTGGCCTCCAACACAGTACGTAGCCCAGGATAACCTTGAACTGATGATTCAGCTGCTTCTGCCTCCCAAGAACAGGGACTACAGGCATGTGGCACCACACTGTTTTTATGAGGTGCTGGGGACTGAATGGCTTCATGCGCGCTAGACAAACACTTTCCCCAGCCCTCATCTTGTTTTTAATACCTTGAGTTTTATTTTTAATAATTTTTTTTTTTAAAAAACAATTGTATTGCCATTGCAAAGACCTACACCCATCTCCAGGGCCTCTGACTTTCACTCTGAGCTCACAGTCTCCCCAGAGACGAGTGTGGAGCTTAAAATATGGCACACGGGACACGTTAAGCAGTTTCTATGTAAGTATACCACTGGTGGTGAGAGACAATGAACCTAGCCCTCCATGTCATGTCCTCTAGGATGACGTCACAGCTGAGTCCCCTTTTGTAGTTGACTTTGATGAGTCTCAGTATCAAACTGCAACTTGGACAACCCAACCTTCTCAGCTGGAATCTTTTTTTTTTAACACATTTTTATTGAAAAATAAAATAATTCATATTACATCTCATTTTCTATCCCATCCCATGCATCCTCCCATTCCTCCCTCCCTCCCACTTTCACCCCAATCCCCCTTCCCTATGACTGTGACCGAGGGGGACCTCCTCCCCCTGAATATGGTGCTAGGGTATCAAGTCTCTTCTTGGTAGTCCGCTATCCTTCCTCCGAGTGCCATTGGGCCTCCCCAACAAAGGGACATGGCCAAATATGGGGCACCAGAGATCCTGTGAAAGTCAGTCCCCAGTCTCCACTTAACTGTGGAGAATGTTCTGTCCCTTGGTTAGACCTGGGTAGGGGTTTGAAGATGACTGCACATTTTGTCCTTGGTTGGTGCCTTTGATCAAGCAGAACCCCTGGGCTCAGATCCACCCATCATAATGTTCCTCCTGTAGGTTTCTAGGACCCTCTGGATCCACCTACTTCCCTATCCCCTATATTTTTCTCACCTAGAGTCTCAATAGGATGTTCTCACCTCTATCCCACTTTCCTGGTAGGTGCAGACTTTCATGGGACCTGCCCCTTGGGCTAGTGTCCAGTTATAAGTGAGTATATACCATTTGAGTCTCTCTGCTTCTGGGTTAGCTCACTCATTATGATCATTTCTAGTTCAATCCATTTGTCCACAAATTTTGGGAATTCCTTGTTTTTAATAGCTGAGTAGTATTCCATAGTGTAAATGTACCACAGTTTCTTTTTTTTCTTTTTTCATTTTATTATTTTATTCATATTACATCTCGATTGTTAGCCCTTCCCGTTTCCTCCCATTCTTCCCTCCCTCCCACTTCCCCCCTTCTCCCCTCCCCTATGTCTGTGATTGAGGGAGACCTCCTCCCCCTATATATGCTCTTAGATATCAAGTCTCTTCTTGGTAACTTGCTATCCTTCCTCTGAGTGCCGCCAGGCCTCCCCATCCAGGGGACATGGTCAGAAAAGGGGCACCAGAGTTCGTGTGAGAGTCAGATCTCACTCTCCACTCAACGGTGGAGAATATCATGTTCGTCGGCTAGGTCTTGGTAGGGGTTCGAAGCTTACTGCCTATATTCTCCTTGGCTGGTGCCTTAGTTTGAAGAGGACCCAAGGACCCAGATCTGTCTGTCATAAAGTTCTTCTTGTAGGTTTCCAGGACCCTATGGGTCCTACTATTCCTTATTCTTCCATGCTACTCTCGCCTAAAGTCTCAATAGGATGTCCTCTCCTCTGACCCACTTTCTTGGTAAGTAAAGTTTTTCATGGTACGTATCCCTTGGACTAGTGTTTTGATATAAGTGAGTATATACCGTTTGTTTCTTTTTGCTTCTGGGTGAACTCACTCATTATGATCATTTCTAGTTCAATCCATTTGTCCACAAATTTCGGGAATTCCTTGTTTTTAATAGCTGAGTAGTATTCCATAGTGTATATGTACCACAGTTTCTTTATCCATTCTTCTACTGAGGGACACTTAGGCTGTTTCCATGTTCTGGCGATTATGAATAAGGCTGCTATGAACATGGTTGAGCAAATTTTCTTGTTGTGTGCTGGAGCATCTTCTGGGTATATTCCAAGAAGTGGAATAGCTGGGTCTTGAGGAAGCCCTATTCCTAGTTTTCTGTGATAGCACCAGATAGATTTCCAAAGTGGCTGTACTAGTTTGCATTCCCACCATTCGGCTGGAATCTTAAGAGAGCCCTGTGCATGACCCGGAGACCCAGCCCAGCAGCCCTGGGAGGACTTGTTCTGTCTATGAATGGGCCCCTTCTTTTGTCAGGAGAAGAAGAAAGGGGCTTTGAGTCCCCACTGGACAATAGATAACTACAGAATTGTGCTCGGCTTTTTTTTCCCTTAAGGCATAAAAGGCCCATTGGAATTCTCATTTTGGCAGAAGACAGGCTTTCAGTTTGTGGAGCTCAGCTCCCAGGTTCCCTGGGTGCCATCAGCCAAAATAGGCTTATGCAGGCACACAGCACATTTTAGGTTGAGGGACTCTATTTTCTGAAAAAGAAAATTTTTTTCCTCCACTTAACCCAACCAAATGTAACTTTCACTGGAGATACTCCTTTAAAACTCATGGACACCCTCAAGGAACATGTCTACAGAGCAAGGTGCCACACTTATTTGTGGACGGTCCAGGGTTACAATGCAGAGAGAACAAAGAAGCTCTAGGAAGAAAAGTTAAAGCTGTGAAGTCTAAGAGTTTAACACATGCAATTTGTGATTACTGTTCTTGGGAGAGATTACACATTTAAGCAACCAACTTTCTGCTTAGGATTTTGATTTGCCATCCTGCCTATAGTTTATATAGCAGCAAGAGTCATACTTACATTTAAAATAATTTTTCTCAGGCGGGTGATGTTGCTCAGTGGTAGGACACTTGCTTATCATACAAAATGCCCTAGGTTCAATTCCTTGCAACACACACACACACACACACACACACACACACACACACACACACACACATTAACTATGTTCCATTTGTCCGAGGAGATAGCAACTTAGAGACACTAGGTAAATTTTCATTCTTTAAGAGAAATGATGTGATCAGAATTTAATGTCCTAGCATCTGCTTTAATCCTCTGACTCGCTGTGAGCTGGGTGGAACACCACAACTTGGACTTAACAGTCAAAGATTCTCTCCCTGTCCCTCAAAATATGGAGTGGCAAGAGCAGTTATGGAGTGGCAATTATCTGGAAGCTGATGGAACAAAAGCGCATTTTATGCCAAGGCCAAATGTCAGTGCCATGCTTCTGCTCTGCGTGGGTAAGAGGAGGAGAAAACATGTGACACACAGACCATGAAGGGGAACCTGTGATTTGGCCACACAGGGGAAAACCCCCAGGACTCCTGCTTAGCCCTGCTAGGATGGTCTGTGCTCTGCCTCAAGGTGAGTCAGGTTGGTGCCTGGCCCAGCTGCAGCTGAATCCGAGGGCCACCACTGCCTCCTACAGACAGCTCCCTGCTACAAGTTCCTGGAGGTCCCAGAAGACCTGTCAGAAATCCCCCAGCACCTTGTCAGTCTCAATTCTACAATTTTCATACCAACAAACTAAACCTTAAATATCTCAATACTGAACAATAAAGTGACTTGTGGTGAAAACCTAGACCGTTGATATGGGTGATAATGAACAAACTATTAAAGAATCAAGTTAAAAAAAAAAAACTATTTGAACCGGGCATGGTTGTGCACGCCTTTAATCCCAGCACTTGGGAGGCAGAGGCAGGCAGATTAATAAGAGTTCTAGGCCAGCCTGGTCTACAAAGCAAGTTCAGCATAGCCAACGACATACAGAGAAACCCTGTCTTGAAAAAACAAAAACAAACAGAAAATAAAACTATTGGAATGGCATAAAGTTTCCTTTTCCTCCTGTATCTACTGAGATAAACTCAGTAGAGCATTTTATTTTTAAAAAGAAAGCATAGGTGCAGAAAAGAGTAGAGTGTAAGCATCACCATTTGTTAACAGGGGGTTTCACGAAATCACACAATTTTTCAGAAATTAAAAGACAATATTAAGACTCTTGAGTGGGTCTAACCTAATCCTTGAAAGGAGTCATAAGGGTTGTTAGCTCAGTCCAGCTGACAGCAACCTCTGTATAAATCCTGCACACAGTTTACAGTTGTCAAATAGGTGAAAAAAGAGCTTTTCTCAGAGTGTGCTCACCTGGAAACATATCTGCATAATGACTATTCTGGGCACCCCTGCCAACACAACATGGCATCGGAGTCAAAGTTCCCAATCACTATTGATGCTGTTGAAACTCCAAGCCTGGCTTTGGCATGGTGAACTGCTACAGTGCAAACACTTGCAGAGTCTACAAACTGTCCTCAGACATCTGAAGGATTGTGCACGCGCTTGTGGGTACATGTGACCACCACCACCGAGATGGATGGTGAACACTTTACCCAAAGTGAAGAAAGCCCGACAGACAGGAAGCCAGGCTCACACCGAGATCAAGCCCAGACTGAAAACAGATACTGCAAGAGGGAAAACTAAGCCTTGCTGAGTAATCTGAGTATCTCAGCTGTTGCACCAAAGGACAGTGGGGGACAATGTCTAGCCACTGCCAAGGACGAGGGTGACAGTTAGGGTTAGAGTTGGTTAAAGTTAGTAAGCCCACATGGCTCCCATGAGCACAGTGTGCCTTCCTCTACCTCCAGGGAGCTGCTTGTCACCATGTATTTTAACCTGTAGGTTGTTCCCCTTTTTTTTTTTTTAACCTTTTACACTGTTAAAGATGACATTGCGCAAGGCCAGATGCTGAGGACTACAGCTTAAGTCACCTGCCCACCCCACTCTCCTGCCATCCACGAGCCACGTCACTGGAGGAGAAATCCCTTACCTTTCACTGAGGCTTCTCCACAGCTGCGCACCTGCAATAGGAAATGAAATGTGAAACTTGAGCAAGAAGTCACTCTCCAGGGGCATCTGCCAGCTTAGAAATATCCCAAGCTTCTCCAAGAAGAATGTTGATGTCTCTTACGTGCTAGACACTGTCAACACAGCGTCCATGTTGATTACCATGATGGGAGCAGGCAATAATCTACAAAACATTTAAATATCATAAAGGCAGGGCACTCTGGAGCACAGTCCCTACCTGTGGGGCAGAAAACAGAAGGAAGCACTTAAGAAAAAGTGCTGTCAAAGAACCAGTAGGAGACTTGACAGGAGGTGCCAAGCACCATACTTCAGAAAGGACAGACAGGACTGCCAAGCAGGACTAACGGAAGTGGTACTGGTGCAGTCTTCAGATAGTTTAAACCTCCCAAGAAAAACAACAACAACAACAACAAAAAATAGTTGATAATAATGATGAAGATAGATGATAGGTACATCATCACCATCATCACCATCATCATCATCATCACCATCATCATCATCATCATCCTCAAGCTCAGTAAGAAACAACCAGGAGACATTTTCTGCACTTTCCACCAAACCAAAGGTCAAAGGTAGTACCCTGTGTATTACTGACTATCCCCTACCAGATGAACGTCCCCTATCAAATTCTTCTTAACATATACTGCTAGGAAGAAAGTTGCTCAAAACTCTTAGTTTACAAACCTTTGGAGAGCTGGGATTATTCAATTAATCTGGTTTCCTTTAGTGCCTTGGTTGCATAAGCATATGGATCGAATGTTCCTCAGGTCACATTAGGATACTAGACTTCTGCTCCTGTTAGGCGTCTGAAACAACTGTGTCTCCTGTCCGTGACTCAAACCTTCTAGAGTTGAAGAGCAGTAAAAATGAAGTCAACTTAAGACAGGGGGTTATGAGGAATGCTGTGGACTCAATTAGAGAGAGAGATGGATAGAAACCATGCTGTTCTACCCTCATCTTGTACTTGTCTAACTAGCATCTTCATAGTGTTTCTCCGATGACTCTGGGAGCCAACAGTGGAGAAAGGAGATCCTGGCATGAGATGTGCGTCTGAGGTTAAGAACTGGAGAAATGATTACAGTTGAGGGACAGGAGAACTGGGAAGGCTTGAAACTGCAGCCCCCACTGAGCATAGATCCGGTGGGGACTGTGCAGAGGGAGGAAGTTCTGACAAAGATGGGGTCCAAGCACAGCACAAGAAGCAAAGGGCTAGAGAGGGAAAGAGTAAACTAACAGCGGGTTCCACGGGGACAGAGACCTAGGGGCTGAGCAGAGCGTGCTGGATCCGGGGCTTTGCATGTGGAGGTTTGACAGGTGCTTCTGCAGGCTAACCTAGGACAAGTGGCTGCCACAAAGACTACTGAATCCAGGCCTGAGCTAAACCAAGACAGAATAACAGTAATGGCAGAGCAGGTACAGGACTAGAGATCATGGGCCTGACCTCAAATAGGTCCAATCTCAATGACCCAGAGGCTGCTGAGCTGTGGCATAAATAGATAGTGTGGATCCACAGGAGGGACGACAGAAAGACACAGTGGTCACAGAACTACCCCCTGCCACATGACTGCGGGCAGACATGGGGACACCTAACTGGGCCCTCTTTCCTCACAGATAGTACCCGAAGAGTTTAGAGTCTGAGTTGGAGATGGCGACCCTAGTTAGTGTGAGGCTGGAGAATAAAGTGTTTACAGCCAAACTGAGGATATGGGAGGAATGTAATCCACATCAGAAGATGGCCTCAGAACCTGTGAGTGAGCAGTGACACAGTGGTGCAAAAGCATAATCAGAAATACAGGGGTACATACTTCTGAGGCCTACAGCAGAGGACTCTCTTGCAACTGGAGGTTGCAATGACCCACTAACCAAACGCCTAGGTATCTGTGAGAAAAACTGATTCTCACGACTGCATCTCTGCTCCCCTTTCTCCATTTGTTTCACATGAAGTGTCAAGGATGTGTCAGAGGGATGGACGGGGAGGAGAAAGGAGAAGAGGGTGGGCTTTGCTTGATTCTCAATGGGTACAGAGCTCCTGTCTCCTAAGATGAGAAACTTCACAAGAAGCTACTCAGAAATGTGCACACAGTTCATAAGGATGTGCACTTAAAACGTGGGAAGTGTAGTGGAAAAAAAAAAATACTTGGGGGAAGGCTATACAACTATGCTCATAACCAGCAAATCTCATATGTTTAGCCAAGAATGTGGAAAGTGGGCAGCTAAAGGAGGGAAGGAGACACACGGTCCCAGACAGCTCTGCTCACCAAGGCTTCACCAGCACCATAAGTGGAGGTATCTGAGAGTCACAGACAGTTCTGATGGGAGCTACAGTGATGCCACAGCTGCTTCTCCATACATCTTGCCATGAAGTCTACATCTCCCTGAGAGCAGCCTACTGCAGCCAGCACGGTGTTGGGCTGCAAAGCCTGCTGCCATATCCAGCCAGCTATTCACAGAGCTCAATCGGATCTTTGTCCTAAAAGATCAGTGAGGACAAAGAAGGCCCCAGGGTCTCTCCAGCCAATGTTACTGGGGAAGGAAGCTCATATTTTTCTTTTTCTTTCTTTCTTTTTTTCTTGCATAGAAATGCTGTGTTCAGAACAACACTATTCAGTAAAAAAGCCTGAGAGAAAGATGGGCCTTTTACAGAGGCCTGGGTGAGGAGGAGGTGAGGGCAGAGGCCAGCATGTCTCCATCTCCATTAGAAGCTGGTGCTTAGAACCAGCCTTGGCACAAAAAGACGCTTAACATACCCTGGCCGATGAGAAGGCAGAGCTCCAGATGTCCTGTCAGCTGAACAGAGGAGAGACAGGTGGGTTATAGGCTGTCACTCACTGTAGCCCTTCACCTGAACTGAATTCCAATCTGTGGTATAAGAATGGGTTTCTCTCAGACCTAGCCGATGGAGAGGACATTCTCCACGTTGAGTGGAGAGTGAGGTCAGGCTTTCACACAAACTCTGGTCCCCCATTTTTGACCACGTCCCCTTGATGGGGAGGCCTGGTGGCACTCAGAGGAAGGATAGCAGGCTACCAAGAAGAGACTTGATACCCTATGAGCATATACAGGGGGAGGAGGTCCCCCTCAGTCACAGACATAGGGGAGGGGAGTAAGGGGAAATGGGAGGGAGGGAGGAATGGGAGGATACAAGGGATGGGATAACAATTGAGATGTAATATGAATAAATCAATAAAATATTAAAAAAAAAAAAAAAAAAAGAATGGGTTCTCTGCTGTTACAGGATGAAGTGGTTTCCGTCCCTAGAGCAGGAGAGGTATCTGTGACTGTTGCTTCATAGAGAAAAGGGGTGCCATCGCAGGTGCTGTCATGTTAAGACTAGAGAGTATCACCCTAGGTCACCCTAGGGGGCACCGATAACAATCACACGTGCCCTTTGCAGAGAGCTCGGAGGGAGGTCTGAAGCAAGCACAAGAGAAGCCGGAGTGACCACAGAGGCAGGGCTGTGATGATGCAGTTACAAGCCAAGGAGCAAGTCAGGAAGAGACAGGGATGGGCCCATCCCTAGAGCGTCCAGGATGAATACAGACCCACCTGCGGGCTTCCAAGCTACGAGAAAAATACCCAGCCACCAAGTGAGTGGTAAATCCATTACAGCAGCCACACGAAACCACCTATCCTGCAGCTTCCTTATAGCCAGGAACAGATCTTAACAAGCTCAAGAATTATTCTTTCTTCCGTCGTGTCACCCTTGCTATCTTTTTGCACTACTAGGGATGAGACCTAAGGCCTGTGTGTGTGGTAGAGCACTGTGCTACTGAGAAACATCCTCTTTTTATTTTAAGACAGGATCTCAACCAGCAGCCCTGTTGTGGCTTTGCACTTCCTCCCTAGCCTAGGAGGCCTCAAACTACTGATCTCCTGCCGCCTTAGCCTTAACTGAGATTACAGACTTGCTCTGTCAACCCCGAGTTGAGAATCAGGGGTGCTTTCGGCTGGCAGACTTGGGCTCCACCTCCTCAGTGTTTTCAAGGGCAGCTTCCCCATGTACAAGGCCTTTCAAGGGCATTATTTGCAAATAAATAATTTCTCCACTGTCTAACTACCCAAATTGTTGACTCTGTTTCTTAGCAATTAAACTTTATTATACAACCCAACTAGCTTATACAAGAAGGGAAAAGGTTAAAGGGACAAAAGAGTGAACCTTCCGGTAGCCGTTCCACGGGGACGGGTCCTTAGGTGTCTCTCTGGCCCGCGTGCTGGTCCAGCTGGTCCGCTGCTCTACGCGCTCTCTCGCCCAGCTGACTTTGTTGTTCTCTCTTCCCCAACTCCCTGAGTCACGTGAGAAGGACCGGCTCCTTCTCCGGGTGAGGGTCCATTAGAAAGACAATAGTCCAGATGGGGTTCCCAGGTCTGCTTCCTGAATTCCAGACCCAGGATGGCTCCACTCAGTCTGTCACAAGGTATTCATGGGGTGCCCCAAGGGTAAAGCCCGCCAAGACTGCTCCCACCTGTAACAAGGCTTATTCTTTCCCACACAAATCACTGGTTGAAGTGAAAACTGAAGACTTGGTGGGTCCTGAGCAATGGACCTTGAGGGACCTTCCAAACAGCCCAGTCCTGGCCCGCACTCAGAAGCCAAGTCCTTCAGCTCGCCCTCTCCTCATTTGTCTGTTCTTTCAACTCACACCCAGGTGACTGCCAACATGAACTTATAATAGGAAATACTATGGTGTGTAGCTCCCTGGGCTGCCAACTTGCCTTAAAGGCTGCTGAGCACATTTACAAATGGCTGCATGCACTTTCATTCTCCTGAGGGAAGCGTCTGTTTCAAAGTACATTCAAGACAAAAAGAGCCTTCCTCTTCAGGCTGTGAATCAAGGCAGAAATGCAGAGCTTCTCAGCCAAACCAACCTCTCCACAGAACCTGAGGTGTGAGTTATTGACCCCAGAAAGCCTCAGTGAAACTGAGATACAACAGCAAATGCCATTGGGGGTTGAAAGTGAGGGAACTGGGCATCTATTCTCCAAAATGGGGGGGGGGGGTGCAAGAGGGAAGGAGAAAGGGATGTGTGACCTGTGCATCCATGAAATGCCTGAACTAGACAAAACTGAATTTGTTTTCCTTCCCAGAAAGGCTAGGCATGACGGAGTTACCTCCACACCTGAGCACGCTAATCTAAAACAATCTAAGAATTGTTTCCATGGTAGTTTGGTTTAGGACCTGGACAGACTTAAACATGAACCAGCTTTAAAGCCAACCCATGGAACACACACAGTAACCTTCAGTCCAGGCCTCAAGTTTTGTTTGACAGATGGTGCCTGTCTCTTAACATATTCCCATGATGGGCATCTGGACAGTTCAGTTCTTACGCACAGCGGTCCACACGGACCCAAGAGGCACTGGTCACTTCTTCGTGGTTTTAATCAATCTTATCACATGTCTACTCCTTGGGCTCATTATATTTTGACTTGGGGGATTTTTGCCCCTTTACAAAAACTAGTTCAAACATTAGCCAAAGAGGCGTGGACTTGCATGGAGAAGCTTCACTTGGGTTTTTAATACAGTACATAGCCCTTAACAAATCCAAGCAATGTTCAAAAATGTTTCAAACTCTCACTTTAAAGTGTAATGTTTACAGTTGATCTTGCTTTCAACATCATAATCATTCAAAATGTTATGTAGCTACCAGTGACTTGTAAGCACATTGCTTTCTTTCACTAAAGCAAACTATACATAAATTAGTAAATATTCAACTGCTATTCGCACAGCAGCCTACTTAAATATCACCGTGGTTTGTGAAGTACCTAAAAACCAATAGAGAGCTCAGCACACACAGACCTCTTACCTGCTCTCAAATACATTTAGAAGTTCGGGTATAGTTCAGTGATACATTGTTTGTATAACACGTGCAAGGCCCTGGGTTTAACCTCAGCACTGATGTGTGAGTGTGTGTGTGTGTGTGTGTGTGTGTGTGTGTGTGTGTGTGTTTGAAAATAGCAAACCCAGACAATATGATGACTCATGTCTATACTACTAGCACTCAGCAAGCTGAAACAAGAGCAGAGTTCCAGGTCAAGCCAGGTACAGAGCAAGTCCCCATCTCAGAAACCCAGAGGAAAGGGAGGGAAAGGTGGGAGGAGAGAGAGGTAAAGAAAACGGGGTGGTGATGGGGGTAGGGGTAGGGGTTAAAAGACATTGTCTACATAATCATCATGTTCAAAAGATTAATATTATCTGCACAAACATTAGACATTTAGGTTCCAGAAATAAAATGCATAAACGTTAAATGAGTGTCCTTACCTCTCGTCCTGGACAAAACCATGTCCTTGACGATTTGCATGATGACACGGCCAAGAATCATGACAGAAATGAGATGATAAACTCTCCAAGGAGTCAATGCCAGGAACCTACAGCCAAAAGACACAGACAAACCACCGCATCTCAGTGTCAACATTTTCACTGTCTTTAAATCTAAGTGATTTTTGCAGAAACAAAAACTACATTCAAAAAAAAAAAAAAACTACATCTAATAGTAATTTCTCTTTTCAAAAACCAACCCAGGGAAAATTGTATCGAAGTCAAAATAATCAAAATCCCTCAGGCCACGTGTACAGCAGCACTAGGCTTTCTGTTCCAGTCTTTAAGTTGGAGAGGCCACTCTCATCTCTCGCACATCTTCTCCTCTCCCACTCTCTCCTCTCCCAACTCTCTCCTCTCCCTCCTCCCTCTGTCTCTCTCTGTCTCTCTGTCTCTGTCTCTGTCTCTCTGTCTCTGTCCCTCTGTGTCTCTGTCTGTCTCTCTCTGTCCTCTCCTGCCTCGTCTCTTCTTTTCTCCTCTCTCTCTTCTCTTCTCTCTCTCTCTCTCTCTCTCTCTCTCTCTCTCTCTCTCTCTCTCTCTCTCTCTCTCTCTCTCTCTCTCTCTCTCTCTCTCTCTCGGCCTGGTCTGACCCAAACGCAACCATGGGTGCTGCAGGTAGAGACAGGAAAGCCCTGAAGCTGAGTGTTCAGTGACTGAAGCTACACGGTACGCTACCAACACAGAGCAGCTATGGGAGAAACCATCTCTTAAAAGTGGCATTGAGAGGGAAAGGTAAGATGGTTCATCAGGTGAAACACTTGGTGCCAAGCCTGATGGTCTGAGTTAGAACTGTGGGACCCCCCCACCCCACCCCACAAAAGGAAAGGTCCAACTTCTGTACATTGCCTAGCTCTATAGCTCTGCTCTGGCATGCCCCACCCCCAACACAAAACAAATGTAATTGTTAACTGCTGTGTGTGATGACCACAGTTTGGAGCCCAGCAGCTATGTAAAATCCAAGCAGGTATGGTGGCTGCCGGTAACTTCCAGCCTCTGCTGACAGTAGCAGGGACTCCCTGGTAAGATAGACTAGCCAGAATTGCAAACTCTGGGTTCAGAGACATACTCTGCCTTGTAAGATAGTAGAGAACAATTGAGGAAGACACCTGACATCAATTTTGGACTTACACACACACACACATTCATACATACATGCAAAAAAAGTGGTATTAAGGATCCAATTTGTGGGCTGGAGAGATGGCTGAGTGGTTAAGAGCCCTGGCTGTTCTTCCAGAGGACCAGGGTTCAATTTCCAGCACCCACACGGCAACTCACAACTGCCTGTAATTCCAGTTCCAGGGGGATCTGACAACCTCACCCAGATATACATGCAGGTAAAACACCAATGCACATAAAATAAAATATAAGCGATGAAAAGGTCTAGCACTTCCTCTTTTAAGATCACCACGCTCTAGTCCACTTGCCCACCTCCGCTCTGGAAAAAACAAACAAACTCAAATTCTGCTACCATAAAGAGTGTGATGCCTGCACAATTCCTTCTGGATAGGCCCATAAGAAGGACTAGCTAACACGTTGGAAGGAGCTTTGGCTCGTCAGTGAGACTAGAGCACGAGGCCTCTGCTTTGTCACATGTTAACTAGCCAAGTCAGTAACCAAGGTTAACCTGGATGCACTCAGGGACCCCGAGACAAGTCACTTTAACAAATGTTTAGTGGCGAGGCTATATAAAGAAGAAAAACAGCTGGATGAGGTGGCGAGTGCCTTTAACCCCAGTACTCTATAAAGGCAGAGGGAGGAGGATCTCTGAGTTTGACATCAGCGTAGTCTACATAATGAATTCCAAGATAGCCAGGACTAAAGAGAGAGACCTGTCTCACAAAATCAAGGTGGGCCAGGTGAGGAGGGAGGTGAGAGAAGAGGAGGAAGAGAACGAGGACAATGATACATGTATACTGCTTTCAGTGAACTTTACTACCAAACACAGCCTGAGCTAACAAAGGCCAAAGCAAGTCTTTAGGGCATGCCGGAATATGAGCAAAAAGCAAAAAAGCACTAAGGAAGCGCTCCTAGGCTGAATAAAAAGGAGACAGGAACGCTGAACACCAACATTCATCGCTGCTTCCTGACTGCGGATCCAATGCGACCAGCTGACTCAGGAGCCTGCTGCCAGGCCTTTCCTGTTGCAGGACTATGTCCCCTTAACCCAGGAGTCAAAACAAATCCTTCTCCTTTAAGTTGCTTCCATCGGGTATTTTGAAGGTAGGGTTCTGGCTCGTATGCCACAGGCTATAGAGAGAAAGCCCAAGGTATAGAGCAGGAAAATAAAATGCTACATGATTTAGGAGGATAAGCTGAGCTTGGAAGGAAATAGGCAATCATGCTACTTTCAAGAATGCTATGCAATATATTTGGCCATATATATCATATATATCGTATATATGTGACTCTACGTAAGATGTTGGGTGAAGTTGTGAATAAAGCTCTCCATCAGAAAGGGGCACACAGCTCATCTTCTATCCTAGTTCTAATGCTAAGTGACCTGGGCTATAATAAAACAAGCAGGTAAACTGGGCCAGTGCTTCTAAATCAGAGCTCTGCAACTGTCTTAGCTGGGGTTTCTATGACTGTGATAACACACCATGACTCAAAGCAACTTGGGTAGGGAAGGGTTTATTTTGCCTGCACTTTCCCATCACAATCTGCCATCAAAAGAAGCCATGGCCAGCACTCAAGGCAGGGACCTAGAGGCAGGAACTAAAGCCGAGGCCATAGAGGAACACTGCTCACTAGCTTGTTCCCCGTGGCTTGCTTGGCCTGCTTTTTTATAGGACCCAGGACCACCAGCCTAGGGCAGCCCCACCCACAGTGCACTGGGCCCTCCCCAGCAATCACTAATTAAGAAAATACTCTATAGGTTTGTCCACAACCTAATCTTACAGAAACATTTTCTTAATTGAGGTTCCCACCTCTACAATGACTTTAACTCGCGTCAAGGTGACATAAAACTATCCAGCACAGGGCCACATTATCTTAAGTTTTGCATCTTGGCTATGTTTTGACGTCTATTTTCTTCCAAGCCTACCTCTTTAGTCTCAGTTCATACTTAATCCTCACCATTGTCCTTATGCTGGATTTTTGGATTTCTCCAAATCATACTGAAGTGGCAGCTTTTAAGCCTTACCCTTAAAATGTCTCATTTATGTATTTATTGTACACAGTGCTACACATTTCCTTATGAGTGTATTCTGGACACTGGGTAAGTAATAGATTTACAATGAAGTATTTCTCAATAGAGCTCAAGTTTCAGGAGACACTATGTGTTTTGACCACCTGCCTGCCTTCAGATGTTATCCATCGGGGTCTCTGCACTCACCAGCCTGACCCAGACCCACTAATGAGCTGTAACTTGCCACTGGCTCACAGGAGTCAAGTTTGAGCTTAGCATGTGTCAGTGGAGAGTGAGGCAGAGCCCTAGGGGAGAGCAAAAGCTCACTAAAGCTTAACCACCTTTAGAGCCAGCCAGAAAGCCAGTAAAGTATTGGGCTGAACTCAAAGAAACATGGGCCACACTGAAAATCTTGAAACCACTACTTGCTCTCCTCGTGGGAATTCCAACTTCCAGGAATTACAATAATAATAATAATAATAATAATAATAATAATAATAATAATAATAATAATAATGTAACAATAGAACTTCAGCCCACAGACCTCATTTGGCGAGAACTGCCACAGCCACACCAGAGAACACTCTAGAAGTGTTTTTGCTGTGTCCTGGGCAAAGGCCCAGTTGGCATCTCAGCCAAGGGTCTTGTTGGTCATTAAGAATCCATGGTCAGCTGAGAAGGCAACACAGCAGTTGCTTAGGAAAGTGATGCCAAAATGTGCGGGAATGCTCAACTGCCTCGTTGGTAGGTTAGCATCTGCTAGTCCAAAGATTAAAATATAATTGAGGGGGTAAATAAATACACACCTAGAAAATCTATGCACACTTGGCTTCTTAATTATGCATCATGCTTAATATAACTCATCTCCTTGCTGTACTTTAAAATCCACAGTTTGGTCATTTATATTTGTGATTTGAAATGAAAATCTTAGAAACATTGATGAGCTTAATTTATTCATTTAAAGGAATTACCCAATATTATCAGATAATTTGGGTCATTAAAAAAGAACCACTTAGTAAATTTCAAACATGGACAAAAAGAGAGGCCAGGGTCTGCTAATCCAGCTGCAACACTTCCACACACACAATCCTATTTCTTTATAGCCCTACCCTGTGCTCCACCCATCACTTGAAGTAAATCCCCCCAAAAAGTAATTTAATCTGAAAATGCTTCATTTATCCTCCCAAGAGCTCTCTCTTAACTGAACTATTCTACTGTTAAGTGTGAGACCTTGCCTTAGTCCTGTGCATATGTACCTGTGTCTATGCATACATGCTCATGTATGTGTCTGCACAGATGCTTGTGTGCATGTCTGTATGTAGGGAGCTGGGCAGAGCTCACCATCAAAGTCTTCTTCAGTCACTCTTCACTTTATTTGAGGAAAACGGGGTCATTGGCTGTCAAATGGGAGCCATGTGTTAGATTAGCACATGTCTTTGTAGAATGAGGGACAGTGCACAGACACTCCGGTTTAAGCATCGTTAGAGCCAGCTAGAGAGCCATTTAACTATCCTTCCTAATACAGAGAAACACAGGCTTAACCCAAGCTCTAGAAGTTCTCTGAGTGACCAGATCCCTGTCTGGCCAGCAAGCCCTAGGGGTTCTCCTTGTATAAGCCACCATGCCTGCTTTTCCATTGGTGCTGGGGACCCAGACTCTGATCCTCAAGCTTGCACAGAAGTACGTTACCTACCAAGCCATCGTCCCATCACTGTGTCTTAATACTTTTTCACTTATAATTACTTCATATATGATGTACATGGGAGTACACATATTACGGACAATTTTGGAGGCTAGAGGTCAACTCCATGGAGTCAGTTCTCTCTCCCAACTTTACATGAACCATGAATTCTGGTCACCGGCTTTTACCCGCTGAACCATTTTGGTACCTGCCTCCCTCCATCCTTCGTCCCAGTCCTCAGTGCCATCACATAACCTTGTCAATGGGCATATCTGCAAGCCCCCTTTTGCAGATTCACGGAGAGAGCAAAAGACAGACAGAAGATCCACTGATGTCAGAGACTGAAACTGGCATGGGTGGTCAGGTTTCTCCCTTGCCCTAACTCTATTGCCATAGTTCTTAACTACAGATATTTCTCCCAAGAAAACAGACTCACTTGCTCAGCAAAGCCTCCTAGATTCTGGGAGCTGCTCGCTAAGTTCTGGTTGTATAGGCTAATACTTTCCTGTGCCTAGCAAGTGAGTCACTTAAAAATTGGTGTTTGAATCTAAGGGTTTTTTTTAAATCAGGTTTGAAACTTTTCCCCAGAAAGCCTAAGGCATATGGTGGGGTGTGCTCAGGGCCTGTGTGGAGGTGATAACCTTTCATCCCTGCTGGGTCTCAACTCTAAAAAGGATGTTTTTAGTTACTGGGGAAGATGAAGCTCCTAAGACAGGATGAACGTTCAACCCTTGCCCTTTATTACTAGTTTTCTTCAATGCATCACCTCCAAAGGTGACCAAGGTGACATCGTTCTTCTCCTTTCCCAGTGTTACTAAAACTGTCAAGAGTCTGTACACTCGATCCGCCATAGCATTATCCCTACTGGTCCTCCAGCTATCCCTTCCTGTTGGTGGTTCCTGAGCCACTCTGAGGTAACTTTATTGTAATAATATTTGACGATAACAATTACTAACGTCAATGCTGTGTTCAAAGAACTGTAACTCATCTTTTTAATGAGACCAGTCACTCCCCAGACAGTCCCCTGTAAATGTTTGTTAAAGTGTGCCACACCCATAGGATGACAGGTAGCCAGAATGCTCCCTAAACAGTCACATCTGTACCCATGGACTAGTGCTGCTGCCAACTGTTAACAGCCAATAGCTCCTCAGGAAGGGCAGGGCCTAGTGACCTTCCCATCTATGGAGAATGCTGACAGGTTCAGTCCTGTGCAAATGTTGTGTAGATAACCACAGCTGTCATAAGTGCAGTGTCCTCATGATATCCAGAAGATGTTATATTTTACGGTCCATTAAAATCAAATTTATAATTAAAGGGAGATGAACCAAATCAGTGTGCTTTTAAATCCATGTGTATTGGTTGTATAAGATAATATGTATATGATTTTCCCCCATGTATATATGGTGCTTTGAATCCCTGCCCCAGCTTCCTCCACACTCATCCTTCTTCCCAGTCCCTTTCTGTCCACTTTCACTCCTGCCCTTTCCTCCTCTTCTTAGAGTTGGCATGTAAAGAAAGCTATGCAGCGGTTATCTTACCGAGTCTTGATTGTTTCCTTTAACATGATCATCTCCATTTAAACCAACTTCCCTGAAAACAACACTGTTTTGCTCTTAAGAGCTGCGGGGGGGGGGGGGGGGGGGGGGAGGGGGGTGTGGAAGTGATATTCTCTTTAATCATTTATCCAAAGGGCACTTAGGCCAATATTATAAGTTTATTACTGTAAACAATCCTATGAAAAACCATGTCTATGATATGCTGTCTGATTCCTTCAGATAAATACTCATGAATGATAAAGCTGATCTTGTGTTGAACCAAATAATTTTCAATTGATCCTTACACGAAAATGGCATCCAAATAGCAGTCACCATCATCCTGCTGCCAGGGCTGTCATACTCTCTGAAATATGTGGTCACTGTCATAGCACAACTAAGGTAGAGGGAGCTTTCTTCATTCCATCGGTCCCCAAATCCCTTCAGGTAAATAATGTAGCCCCACTTAATACATCACACCTAATATGGCCAACATCCCTGTATCACCCACCTTCCTGAAGCAGCCAATCTTTACTGTTTCCATGATGCTAAGCATGTGCCAGACACTGGGGCTAGCAGTGGGGATTATATCAAATCCTGGTCTGCCCAACAGATATGGGAGAGCATAGAGACAAATCACTGTTGTGGGAGCAGAAGAGAGCCCCTCGCTGCATGAGAAATAGAAAGGTCTAGGGCAAAAACAGCTCTAAAATGTTGTCTTCCAAAAGAAGTCCACTTTAGCCAGGTGAGAAGAGGAGGTGTGCTCCGGGTTGAAGAGCACCATGTACATGAGAACAGATGGGACCTTGGTTAGGAGGTGTGCAGAGACCCCTTGGCCCCTCCACCCACTGGCACAGGGTGTGTCCTCTAGAGCCAACTTCTGGAGGAATGAAATAGCTGGTGTGCAGTGGCAGAGCTCTGTCCCAGGAGTTTCACGGTCACTCCTTTGATCCTCATAACCAGGATGAGGGAGGAAACAGGATCATTATCCATCCCCATTACACAGACGAGCAGAGAGAAGTCAGGAACTTGCCTACGGCTCCGAAGTAAGGGGAAGTGGCACTGAGATGTAAACAAGGCTGCCTACTTGTAGGCCAGCTTTATCACTGTGCCAACTGTGTCTCAGACGGACATTTCCTGCCACTTCATGTGCCTCTTAACTTGCTAAAAGGGCTAGAAGCACTGTCACCAGTTTACAAATAAACTTTACTTCTAAGAACAGTTTACAAAAAGAATTAAGCGGAGAGCAAGCACTGAGAGCTCCTATGCACCTCCTCCGCCCTGAATACCATGTCCCCTATTACAGACATCTCGCGTTTCGGATGTGGCCCATTTCTTTCGCATGTCATGTATCAACCGTTACAGGATGGTCCAGAATAATCTCACTGCCATAAAAATCCCCTGTGCATCCTTCCCTCCCTCTTTCAGGCCCTGGAAAGCTGTTCTTCTTCTTGCCTCCACTGGGTTGCTTTTCCCAGAGCATCATAGACAGAGGCCTCACTCAACAAGTAGCTTTTCCATTTGGCTTCTTTCATGCAGCGGCAAGGATAGAAGAGGCCACACGGTATTTTTGTGGATTAACAGAATGCTTCTTTTTTCAGCCTTTGTATATAATACTCTATTGTGTGATGCATTGACATTCACCTGTTCATCTACTGCAGAATTCTTGGCAATTCAGACTAAAGCTACCATCAACATTTATATGAAGGATTTTGGGGCAGGGGAGATATACATTTTTCAACTCATTTCAGAAGTCTTTTTTTTTTTTTTTAAACAGTTGTATCAGAATGCTGCCTATACTGAATTCACAGACAGTTAGAAACCCCAGGGGCTCTGTTTTTCAGATGATGTTTGAACCTAAGTATATTAACTCCCGTCTTGTTTGACACAGACCATCATTCACACTGACAGACCTTGATGCCGATATCAACCACTTCTGCTTCCTTGTCTGGACGCAGGAGACCTGCATATTTAATATCTGCATATCAGGAGTCCTTGTCTGCATTAGCGACCACGTGTGTTGCTCACTACTCAGATCCTGCCACTCCTCAGAGCAGGGTGACCCCCATTTAGTAGCCTGCACTTCCGCAGGCCATCTGTTTGCCGCCGTATTGCTGTCCCTATCAAAGGAGACATTCATAAACACCTTAATTCGAAGCCTACCGCATGCTGAGGTCTATGTGTGTCTGAGTCACTTCACTGGCTGCTGTACAGAACCTATGAGATATTTGACACAGTGAGATGTTTGACGGTCCTCTGTAGAAGAACCATCACTCAGCCCCTCAAGGATTTCCTGGGGCAAAGCCTGAGCAAAGTCCTAGTGACTTTTCTGATGCACCCGGCCGCCTAGTTCCCAGGAGCACGCTGTGACCACGTGGAACACGGTAGGATTCTGGAGTGAAGACTGTTATATGCAGGCTGTCTGATTCTAGCATGCTACAGGACAGTTATCACAGGATGGACTGGGCTCAAAGCACAGGACACTCCAGAGATCATAAGAGAAGACAAACTGTGTGCAGAGTAAAGAAAGGGTCTCTGGCTGGACATACACGATCCTCTCTCAAGAGCGTCATAGTAATCAACGTCCAGGGTGAAGTGAAAAGGATGGCACGTGCAGGGCTGACAATGTCAGTTACAGCTGCTCCCAGCTATCTGTCACTCCAGCCAAAAAGAGGGGGCTCCATAACCCCCTGTGGTCTAGAGTCTTCCCTGGTAACTAAAAACCTCCTTTTTAGAGTTGAGACCCGGCAAGGAAGTTCTGCAGGGCCAGGCACCAAGTGGCAGGACATAAGCCTAACCCTCATGGAGTGACCAATAAAGCCTCTTCTTCTTAGAGAAATTTTAGTTCATTTCTTAAAAGCTTCTATCCCTCCTGTCAGTATAGTATAGCCTAGGGACGTAGAATGAAGACCATGCGGAAACGCTCCCACCAGTCCTTAACCCCTGGTTCCAAAACCAGGAGCATCCCCTGTATGTCAGTGAACATCTTGTAGCCAGTTAACTTCTATAACCAAACGATTCTCCCTGTCTCAATTTAAATGTATTCTTTGTTTACAAAAGGAATTTCATATTATCTTAGCTGACATGTATATTGTATATTTCTGACGCAAAGGCAAATATGTATGACAATTACAATGAGCACGTGTATGTCTTAGGCAAACATTACATAAGGCATATATATTTTTATTACATATAAAACATGAAGCTGGCCTGCTGGTCTCCTACATGACGTGCTGTGGTGTCTGGCCACTGCTACAGCAGCGGACAGTTCTGTACATCGCTATGTCTACTTTTCCTTCAGTGAGCTGTGACCTACCTCTCCACCTCAACACAACGGTGGCTTGAAGAGCACGCTGCATCACCAGGTGACTCACTCATCCCTTGATCACCACCCACAGGTGACTTCTGGTCCTGACTGTCTAGTATCGTTTCTGATTTGTTTTTACACTGAACGACTTGATTTATTCTAACTGCTCTCCCCCCATCCCCCCACCCCTTTGAGACAGGAAGACCTCCCGAGACCTTGAACTCCTGATCCTCCTGCCTCCACCTCCTGAGAATTAAAGTGTGCGACACTCTGCTTAGTTTATTTAGTGCTGAAGACAGAGACCAGGGTTCGTGCTTACTACACAAACACCTTTCTACCATCTGTTTCTCCAGCCCACTGTCCCTCCTCATTTCTGCTCCACTCCCAGAATTGCTAACATCATTTTGAATTTTAACATGGTTTCCATTCAGCCATCTGTCTCTTCCCACTTGCCATCAATGGGACAGTTCAGTTGTTTGGGTCAGTCAAGAAATGAGACCCACAACTTTTGCAATTAAGGCTCAGGGAGCATTGCAGAAGAGGGAGCATCAAGACTGTTAGAGCCACAGCAACAGGTAGCTCACTTTGAGACATTCCTAGAAATGTCAGAGAAGCTGCCCCCAGGAAGAATTGCCAGCATGACTATCTAAACATGAACAAGAGCAACCACATACGTGCTAACATGGAAGGGGGAAAGTTCACAAGGCCTCAAACCTAGACAAAGGACTACAGGCAACTGAGGAATTCTGAGAGTACAGCAAACAGACTCCTAGGAAGAGCATACTAATTAGTTATCCAGTAACAAATGGTCACCCTGAAAGTGTGTGTGTGTGTGTGTGTGTGTGTGTGTGTGTGTGTAACATTGCACATAGCAAGCAAATTGTATTTTTATATTTAGAAGTACATACATATTAAATATATAAACTATATATTCACATAGTAAAGGAAAAGAGACCACACATTTGAAAGAGAGCAAGGAAAGGTACATTGGAGGGTTTAGGGGAATGAAAGGAAAAGGAGAAATAACATGATTATATTTTTTAAATATTTATTTATTGTATATGAGTGCCTTATCTGCAGAAGAGGGCATCAGATCACATTATAGATGGGTTTTGAGGCACCATGTGGTTGCTGGGAATTGAACTCAGGACCTCTGGAAGAGCAGGAGGCGCTCTTAACCACTGAGCCATCTCTCCAGCCCCAATATGATTATATTATAATCTCAAAAAATATGAAAAATACAAGACCCAACCCACATGCTTGAAGACAAATAAAAATTTAGGGAAAATGGGGAAAGATGTAGGAAAAGACTCAAAGAATGCCAAAGTTACACTTTCTTCATGGAAATAAAGGACCTAGGTAAAGCTCAGATCATCTCCCTTTCAGAACGTACCATCATTTTAAGGGGGAAGGATCCTATGAACATGAAGGCTTTAGGTAAACAAGATCAGTCTACACTTGATGCTCAGAGGACACAGAGAGCAGAGGCACTCCGCCACAAACATTCAGCATGGAAATGATAGCCGGGGGCCTGACTTTCTGTTCATAGACCACTCAGACTGCAGCCCAGATCATAACCTCTCCTTGCCTGTTCATTGACATCTGTAGCATTTCATAGGCACGGTCTGGGTGTGGCTGCAGAGGCGGGGAATAAAGGCAAATCATAGGCCAGGCTGGCCAGAGAGGAAGATAGTCCTCAGGCCATGTGGACAACTTAGAAGAGGAGAAAAATAAATAAATAAATCTAACTACTGACCAAACACTCTGTTGAACCCCACTGAGTGGCTACACATAAAAATTTTTCTCTTGTCTAGGGGGTAAGATGTTTTTAGGTCTAGAATGATGAGATGATAGATATTGATTTACACTCAGAATTCTAGATGCACCAAGATGGGAAGAATATTTTCTTCAAGGCTGTCAAATACAAATAGCCAAAACACTAAGAATGTAACATTTATATAATCACTGATTGTTTCATGGTTCTTCTTACTGTAGGAAGTTTATTGTATATATATGTAATAATATTAATATAGATGTAAAAACTAAAAAATTAATAATAAAAAATGGAAAATAACACAACATCAAAAAACACCAAAAACAAACAAAAAAAATGAAAACGAAAATGAAAAAAAAACTTTTCTCAGCTAGTTCCCCATTAATCTGTGGTGAGTTTTGCAAAGTCAAATTACGTGGCCACACTGAACAAATTTCTTATAGGCCCAAGAGAAGGATCACCCATACACACATGCACACACACACACACACACACACACACACACACACACACACACACACACGACAGAGACAGAATAAATTGGAAAGAACAGGCCTAGTTTTCTCCATGTGGGAAAAGCTTGGCCTCTGTCACCCCACTTTGTACCATGAGATGAACAGCATCTAGAGCTAAAGGAAGAGTTTGTAAGGAGAACCGAGGGACACCACCTTCATGGCTCTGGTGTGGAAACTGCAAGGCATCTTTAGCTTTGTATCTCTTTCAAGCCAGAGGTGTAAAGGCAGAGCTGTGTTTCCCTTCATCATAATACACGTAACTTCAGCCTGGGTCTATGCCAGCTTCATCTAGCACTGCTGTAGCTCTGAGCATGAGGAGGAAGATGCACGGCTGCCTGGTGGCAGGGCAGATGCCTGGCATGCAAGAGGCCTTGAGTTCAATTTTAAGTACCACAGGGAAAGGACGGGAAGGGGGGAGGGAGGGAAGAGGGATGGCGGGGCGGGAGGGAGGGAGGGAGGGGGAAGGTGAACATCTCAAGAGCCTAATAATTTACCAGGCGTCATTCAAAGTCCAGATCATCCCACCATAAAATGATTACTTATTTTACCAAGTGTTTGGCACACTGGCACCATCTCCCTTAATATCAGAAAATCCTGATTCTTCCATACTGATTCTGCAAAATTAATAAATGGAAATGTCATAGGAAATTAAATGACATGACATTAAGAGAAGAAAACAAGGCAGTGGGAAGATGCCCCAGTGGTTGAAAGCACTTGTTATTCTTCCAGAGGACCCAGTTTTGGTTCCAAGCTCTCATGTCAGGTGGCTCACCACCATCTCTAACTCCAACTCCAGGAGAGCTGGAGTCTCTGGCCTCCCTGGGCATCTGGTATTAATGTGCATAAGCTCAAGTGTGGACACATATACCTACACATGATTAAAATAGCAAAATTAAATCTTTAAAGCCAGGAGGTAATCATGGTGCCCACTTTTAATCCCGGCATTCGGGAGGCAGAGGCAGGTTTGAGGCCAGCCTGGTCTACAGAGTGAGTGGCAGGACAGGCAGGGCTACACCGAGAAACCCTGTCTCAAACAAAAACAGATACAGAGAGAGAGAGAGAGAGAGAGAGAGAGAGAGAGAGAGAGAGAGAGAGAGAGAGAGAGAGAGAGAGAGAGAGAGAGAGAAAACCAAATAAATTTGTACTCTAAATTGTAACGAGGTTTTAGGTCGATTTAAAACCCATGTGGGGGTGCAGCTCGGTGGTGGGCTGTTTGCCTACCATGAATGACACCCGAAGTTTGCTCCCTAGCACTGTAAAATGTGTGTGGACTCGGCAAGGGGAACATAACGTCTTTAAATTCAATGAAATATGTGTTTTAAGTAATTTACAAAAGCTTAATCATAGAGAGCGATGAGATAAGGTAATGGTTTCTTGGTGGGGGTTGTGTGTACGTATGTCTATGTGCTGTGTGGGTATGTGTATCTATGTGTTGTGTGGGTATATGTGTGTGTATGTGTTGTGTGAATATACGTGTGTGTCTATGTGCTGTGTGGGTACCTGTGTCTATGTGCTGTGTGGGTATGTGTATCTATGTGCTGTGTGAGTATATGTGTGTGTGTATGTGTTGTGTGAATATATGTGTGTGTCTATGTGCTGTGTGGGTACGTGTGTCTATGTGCTGTGTGGTACGTGTGTCTATGTGCTGTGTGGTACGTGTGTCTATGTGCTGTGTGGTACGTGTGTCTATGTGCTGTGTGGTACCTGTGTCTATGTGCTGTGTGGTACGTGTGTCTATGTGCTGTGTGGTACGTGTGTCTATGTGCTGTGTGGTACGTGTGTCTATGTGCTGTGTGGTACGTGTGTCTATGTGCTGTGTGGTCTATGTGCTGTGTGGTACATGTTGTCTATGTGCGTGTGGTACGTGTGTCTATGTGCTGTGTGGTACATGTGTCTATGTGCTGTGTGGTACGTGTGTCTATGTGCTGTGTGGGTACGTGTGTCTATGTGCTGTGTGGTACGTGTGTCTATGTGCTGTGTGGTACGTGTGTCTATGTGCTGTGTGGGTACGTGTGTCTATGTGCTGTGTGGGTACGTGTGTCTATGTGCTGTGTGGGTACGTGTGTCTATGTGCTGTGTGGTACATGTGTCTATGTGCTGTGTGGTACGTGTGTCTATGTGCTGTGTGGGTACGTGTGTCTATGTGCTGTGTGGTACATGTGTCTATGTGCTGTGTGGGTACCTGTGTCTATGTGCTGTGTGGTACGTGTGTCTATGTGCTGTGTGGGTACGTGTGTCTATGTGCTGTGTGGTACATGTGTCTATGTGCTGTGTGGGTACGTGTGTCTATGTGCTGTGTGGTACATGTGTCTATGTGCTGTGTGGTACGTGTGTCTATGTGCTGTGTGGTACGTGTGTCTATGTGCTGTGTGGTACGTGTGTCTATGTGCTGTGTGGTACGTGTGTCTATGTGCTGTGTGGTACATGTGTCTATGTGCTGTGTGGTACATGTGTCTATGTGCTGTGTGGTACGTGTGTCTATGTGCTGTGTGGGTACATGTGTCTATGTGCTGTGTGGTACGTGTGTCTATGTGCTGTGTGGTACATGTGTCTATGTGCTGTGTGGTACATGTGTCTATGTGCTGTGTGGGTATGTGTATCTATGTACTGTGTGCCGTCTGGAGATCAATCTCAAGAGTCATCCTCATTTGTCGTCCATTTTACTTTTGAAGTAGACTTTGAGATCTCATTGATCCTGGAGCTCACCAATTTGGCTGGACTGGTTAGCCAGAGAATGCCAAGGATCTGCTGTCTTCGTTTCCCCAGGACTGGGATTTCCAGGCACGCACCATAACACCAGGTTTTTTATGTGGGTACCTGGGATCCAAACAAGGGTGCATGTGTGATGATGAGTTTACCAACTGAGCTGTCTCAATTAGGCCCAAGTAATATTTTTAATTTTAAACCACAGATTCAGACTCCAGTAACTTTATTTTCTCCTGAGAAGCTATTCATGTAATGGGCAAAAGAGTGAATGAGATGGCGGAAGGGGACTTCCTCTAGGATGATGAGGGATTCTGGAGACCTCAAGCTTTAGGAAACGCTGGGCATCAGCAAGCACCATAAAGCTGCTCCGAGAGGAGAGAACTGGCTCACAGTGGTGACACAGGCTGTGGTAACCCAGTGAGCTCAGGGAATGTGCCAGGTCAGCGAGACATGCTAGTGCAGAAACAGACAGGGCAGCCAGTGGGGTGGGGGGGGGGTGGGGCCACAGCAGGCAGTCTGGGTTCTGGTTGAATTCTTAAGTTGAGGAAGGGAGAAGCCAGGGAACAGTGCAGCAAACTCACAGCCATCTGACATCAAGGCAATGGGCAATACTGCCCTAGCATACCACCTTGAGTTCTAACTATGAAAAAGGGGTCCCAGGGAAGTCAAGTCAGGTGGAGCTTTGGGCAGTGTAGTTGCCTCCTTCGAGCTAACACATTTTATCTGGCACCTTGTATGTGGCCCAGTGAAGACAGGAAAGAAGTCCCCAAGGTGGGAGGTAAGATACTCTGCAACCTGATTCAGGTGTAGGAGGAGCTAAAAGAGGGGAAATGTCACTGAAAACCACATGCTGTGATGGAGGAGGGTAGGGGTCAGAGGGAAGAGGTGAATTAAGAGGCATGGAAAGTGGAAAGAAAAAAAGAAATAAGCATCTGGCTGGGGAGATAGATGGCTCAGTGGCTCAGAATTCTGGCTGCCTTTAAGAGGACCACAGTTCAATTCCTAGCACCCATGTGGGTAGCTCACAACTGTCTTTAACTCCAGCTCCAGCGGATCTGATGCCCTTCCCTCTCATCTTCCTGGGCACTCACAGACATTTGAGTGCACATGCACGTGCACACACACACACACACACACACACACACACACACACAAAATTAAAAGAAAAAACAGATTAGAAGACTTTGCCAGTGGATAGTCAGATGACTGAGGATTGTGTGCAAATGATGAAGAGGCAATGTGCCTGCGCTGCACAGATGCAGTAGCCCAGAGGTCAGTACAGCTCAGAAACATGCACACAGCCTGCTCAAGACCTCTCGTGCTTAATTTGATCCTTCCTCGGAGTGCATTTTTATCATTGGAATCACCTGAAGCACTTTTTTAAAAACCCAGATTCCTAAGCACCACTCTGGGTCAGGTTGGTGAAGGGTGCAGGTGAGACATAAGGTCGACCTGTGAGCATGCAGACTTGCAGGCTCCTCAGCATTCCTCCACTCCACCTTCTGCACTATGCAACTGACCAAACATCAGGCGCAGCCTTGGGGGCTCTTCCTTTCCAAGTCAGTAAGCAGAGACTGTCTTCTCAGGTCCGTTCTGGCTATCGCAGCAAAATGGCATTGCCAAGGTGGCTCATAAACCACAGAGATTTACTTCTCAGGGTGCTGGAGGTCAAGGTCCTGAGCATGTACAGACTGATCTCTGTTCATGGCCTTCACTACCATGTTCGTAGACTCAAAAATGAGGAGTCATGTGGCCAAACCCCCCTTCCCAATCTTGTACCGCAATTCTCCCTTCCAGAACATTCTCTGAGACTTTCTATCTCCTGAGTCCTGGATGCTAAACTTAGCAGGCATGGCTTTAAAGTGAATATTCCTGGAATGTTGAGAGTTAGAAGTCTAAGATGAAGGCATTTGGGATTTGGTTTGCCCTTCAGCCCCCCTCTTGGCTTGCAGATGCATGCTTGCTCAAGGTGTCTTCATGGGGTCTTTATTCACACTCCTTGGTGTCTTGCTCTTGGTGATGGTCCATTCTTATGACCTAATTTATCCTTATTAAGCTTACTAAAATTCCTATATAGTCAGCCATGTCCCTGGGTGTGCCGTGAGTTGGGACTTCGGTGTCTGCAGCTGGCAGGATATGTCTCGGTTACTGACACCAAATATTTGGACAACTACTTGCTCTAAAATCTACTTCGTTTCTAGCCCTGGTTTCCTTCAAAACTCAGTTATGTTATGTAAACATGTTTTTGTTTTAATCCCAGGTGTAGGATATTGGGCTGCTTTAGGTTGTCCACCACAGCAGATTATTTGCCTCGTGAAGGCTCTGAGAGGTGTGATCTTTACCAGCTGCACCAAGGTTAATACTGAGGACTCTGGAGGGACAATAAATGCCAGATCCCAGAGAGATAGATGGGGGGGGGGCGCTCCTAGAAAGAATAATACTGGTGCTTCCCTGCCCCCCCCCCACCTGCTGCTCCTGGTTGCTGTGATGCATTTTAAAGAGAAGTTGGAGACATCCTGAAATGAAGATTGGACTTGCTCCAATGTTCTCAATGACCCTAACCAGCAGGAAGTAGCTAAAGAGAACTCTGCCCCCTCTCCCCACTAATCTTCTTTTTCTCCTGACTGGTGTTGGGGTTTTGGAAGGGATAAGGGGTGGGGAAGAGAGAAAGAGATTTTAAAACAACAGATAAAACAGATTTTTAAAAATACACACCTACATTAACTAGCCCTGTAATGGTACTGTCATCCACTGTGCTGAGGGGTCTTCTCTTTCCCAGCATTCTCTTAGGCCGCTTCCATGAAAACAAGGGTAGACAGTCTGGACAAGCCACAGGAAATTATGCCAAATAGAACAGTTTGCTTAAGAATAGAGGCTATCATATCTGGTTTCCACACTGTCCTGGCCTACTGAGAGTCAGTTCTATGTATCCTACTCAGAATCCAAAAGAATGTATGTCACAAAGAGAAAGCAACTATCTAATTTGTTTCCAAAATCCCAAACACAAAATACATGGAACAGTGACTTCTCTGAGGACCACTTGTTTGAAGGCACAGCCAAGGGTCCTTTACTTGTAGTAGACTTACATTTCTTAGCAGAACTGACCCAATCCTAATACTTATGTATACGGGCCTCTGTCTAAGGCCACAATAGCCCTCGGTATATGAGGAGCTGTGTTTACAGATAGCCTGCACTATCAGGAGCACAGCCAGTAGTTGCTCTGGAATACGTGCCATTTGTGTCTGTTATTCAATGACAAAATCTTCAGTAACCCACAGACCAAAACCAGATATGGACACTTGTCATCAAATTCAGAGCACAGTATCAAGATGGCCCTCCTGGGTCACAGTCTTTGCTGGCAAGGCAGCTCTAGGATATGGGATTCAAAACTGAAGCTAATTCCTGTTGAAGCAGCTGTCCCAACCAACACAGGGTGAGAAGTAATGTCGAATAACAATACAAAAGCAGCCACAGCACATTCAGGGGACACCCTCAGCTGCAGGCATGGAAGAGGGGAACCAGGGTGCCTCATTCCTCTGCACACAGACAGAAGATGACCTGCCACTTTACAGACAAGAAGGGGCAAAAAGAGGCAGATATTAGTCACTAATGTTACATATGAGGATGGGACACTTGGTGCCAGTGGTCACATTACATCACAGTTGGTCTGTGATTGGCAGGCCTGCCTAGGAAGGAAAACATTCTCTTGTTTGTTCTTTCCTATGGGGTCAAAATTAAAGACAGTGATGTACAAGTGTGTGAATCTGCCCTTATGTATCACAGCACCATACACAATGAATACATGTGATTTAAAAAGTTTTAAAATCATTAAAACACACAGAGAGAGAGAGAGAGAGAGAGAGAGAGAAATGAGAAAAAGAAGGGAAAAAACTGACAACTGCTTCCAGGACCTCTCACCTCCAACTTTTATGGTGGTGTGGACTTGTAGAACATACTACTTAAAGATGTAAAAGTGGGTAAGAATGAATCTCTTCTGATTGTTGTTAATTCTCGAGGTTCTTCTAGACCCAGGCCCTGCGTGCAGACAGGCTACGCTTCCACTCTGACAGAGACAGTTGCAAGCCTGCAGGGTTCTCCCTCCACTTCAACAAACAGCCGCTAACCACAACCCTGCACAGAAGAAACTGAATCTCTACCTCCACATGCGGTCAACAGACTGCAGAGCGGACTTCCTGCGGGTGGACAGGTGTCTATGTTTGAGATCATATTCTGATGTCCCACTGTATGCTTTACCATTCTAAAAGTAACCTTCAATACATGGCTCAAGACACAGAAGAGGAAGGTTCATACACATTTTGAAGCAGGAAACCAGGATATGCTGAAAGCACCCCAGGGCAAGGCTACTGTCCTATATGTGACGGGAAGGCCACACATTCAGATGGACAACATCTTTGAAGTGGACGGTAGCCACTGGGTGGGCTGCAGCTGTGAGAAAGCTCTGTAAGTCTTTTGTGTTTCTTTTGGTTTTTCTTACTTGGTTTGAGTTTGGGTTTTTTGTTTTTATTTACAAATAATACAATGGAAGCTCAGAAATATGAGTCATTGGAATGGGTTCATCTTGCTAAAAGCTACCTCACCTGTTTCCAGAACCTCTCCTAACTATACACACGCATGCACAAACATACACATGCACACACATATGTGCACACACATACACATACAAACACATGCACACTTGTACACATGCACACATACACGCACATATGTGCACACGTGTACACATACACACATACACATGCACACTTGTACACATGCACATGTGTGTGCACACATATACACACACAAACACACACATGTGCACACTACACACACATGCACACTTGTACACATGCACATGTGCACACACATATGTGCACATATGTACACATGTACACTTGTACACATGCACACTCATATATAAGAACACATGCACAAGCACACACTCACATAACTTGCCAGCTTCTATGAGCATTCATATCTTCCATACCTCTGTTCAAGCAATAATTTAGAGAGCTTAAAAAAATCTATTACACAGCAAAAACATAAAACTGTTAGGCAAAGAAAAATCCAGCCACAGAAATGAAGATGACTCAAAGTGTAACCCACAAGATTCAGACCATGGGTTGAAGGGCATGTAGACAGCCACAGAGTTGAGAAGCACCGCCAGGGTGACAATTCATTATTAGTGGGGTGCATTCTTAACAGAATAGAAGTCAAACTAACACAGGAAACTGTTCCTGTCTTGTCACTTTAGAAAAGATTCCATGGACAAAGCAGAGCAACCCTAGAATCTGAGTGTGCGTGTGTGCGTGTGTGTGTGCGTGTGTGTGTGTGTGTGTGTGTGTACCTGAGTGTGTGCCTGCATGCGTATGTGCCTGTGTACAGCTAGGAAGAGATTCTGGAAACTGGTGAACTAGCTTTTAGCAAGGCAAACTCGGTCCAAGGAGCCTATGACAACCTCAGGCTCTCTGAGCATCTATGAGGCAGAACAATGAACAGAACGGAACCACCCTGACTGCTCCACCGCGAGTCCCTGGGGAGCTAGTTCCTGAGAGCAGTGACCACCTAGGAAGAAGGAAGAAATGGTTAAAAGTGTTACAGGAGGGAGCGGAGCCACCCCCTCCAATAAACACAGAGATAAGAACCCACATGGGTGAGCCACAGTGGAGCCTCCGCCCAGCAGGCTTGCCCATTCCCTGATCCCTTTGTGTGCACACATGTGCAGTACACAGCAGAACAAACAACCCTAACAATTCTAATTAAACAGGGGAGACAAAGCCCTCCCTCAGCACCAGTCCTCCCCAAGCTCCAGTGGAAAACATATGTCTCTCCTGGTAATCCCACCTGAGATTGCCCACACCATATTAACTTTCCAAACAAAACAGACACAGCCCATGAACACAGCGCACAGAAGAAGAATGAAAGAAAAAGAAACGAGGAGAACTAACTGCTCTTCTTTAAGCTCCCCAGATGAGCGGCACAGCTTCTGCTTGTAACATCTGACATCAAACACACAAACATGAAAAGGAACCAGCTCAATCAACAAGTGGCTCCCTGCCACAATCAGCACGGTGAGCCTGGAGTCTCCATTCCAAGCCCAAGCTTTCATTTTGAGCAGATGAAGAGAAAATGAGAGACAAAGTTATGGGTTTTAATACTACAGAGACATGACCTCCATCAAGCAAAGTTTGTTGAAAGCAACCCAACCATAAAGTCTGTTACATCAGAACTTTAAATCCATATGTCCAAAAGGAATTGACTCTCTTGGCCAATGAATGAATACCCATGCTCTCTGGCAAAAGGCAATCAACAATGCACCAAAGCCTGACAAAGGCACAGTTGGGAGTGCCTGACTCACTACCAAATGCACACAGTGGTCATGCTCTGCAGCGACACAGCCGGGGAAACGCCAACCAGGCTGCGGACACCCACTGCTTCCCCGGAGTAAGGTTTGCCCCTTCCACACTGCTCCTCATGTTTCCTGCCTGCATGTTTATTTCCCTGTTCATTTCCTTCCCATTTCCTCCTCCACTTTAAACTATGAGCTTCACACAGGATGGGCCCAGTTCTCCAGCATCTCCCCAACTTGAGGCGCTGCCTTGACAATAGCTATTTCCTTGGTCTTGCAGCTTAATGACTGACTGTCAAATGACTGAGACAATTAACATAACTCACTCATCCCACATATGACCAATGTAATTATCAGTCTTGAATTTCCTACAGCACATTACCATAACCGTAACATCTCACTGAATTGAAAAGAGTGACCATTAACACTTCCACGTCATTTTTAAGATGCTCTTAGAAGTGGTGATTGGTATGAAAGCCCCATGGGTTCTGGCTTAGAAGATTTCTTCTTGCATAGAGGACCTGGCTTCTGACAACTTCTTTGCCTTAATAACTGGGTACGTAAAAAGGAAAGAGATGTTTTAGCTTACACCTAAGAGATAAGGTCAAAGGGCTGTGTCTAGTGGTGGCTCTCTTGCTGGCAGAGGCCCAAAGGAGTGCAGACATCACATGTTCCAGACAAAGACTGTGAATTTAAGAGTCTAAACCAAACTACTGTCCAGACGGTTCATTAACCCATTAAACCTCTTATAAGCAGGTTAGTCTATTCTTGTAGAACCCTAGTTACCTTTTACACATCCAGCCACTTATAGTCTCATGATGGGCATTAAATTCCAACATGAGTTTCAGAGGGACGTGTTCTAGTTATGTTTCTTGGGGAGGAGAGCATTTATTTCAGCTCACAGATTTGATCCATCAAGGGAAGTCAGAATAAGAGCTCAAGGCAAGAACCTGAAGGCAGGAATAAAAGCAGGGGCCAAGGAGAAACACTGCTTACTGGCTTGCTCAGCTTGCTTTCCATATAACCCAGAACCACCTGCCTAGAGTAACAGAACCCATAGTGAGCTTCCCTGCCCCATTCAATCAAGAAAATTCCTCACAGTTTAATCTGATAGAAATAATTTCTCAAGGAAGGGTCCCACCTCCAAGGTGACTCCATTTATGTCACGTTGACAAAAAATATAGTCAATCCAAAGCACCATCCATTGAACAACAGTCTGGGTTCTCATAACATGCCATGAGTTTTAGCAGCCATGTGGCTGGGAAGATCACAAGAGGGACCTCTCGCACTTGTTACCAGTGGATCAGCAGCGCCTATAGTCACAGCAAGGCAAAGCAGCTAGGTTTACACCCAAGGCCACCAGATATATCTGGGCTTCTCTGTAAAAGATGTTCTTTGACTTTTAAGTCATCATTAACCTTCCGGGAACTGTAGCCCAAGACTGGTTTGCGGTGGTCCCCCGCAACGGCTAATGGGGTGGTCCCCTGAGATGGCTGATGCTCACCAGGCGTGCTCTTGAACGCAGCGCACAATGCAATAAGGATGGGATGCATTGAGGCCGCATAAGCAAAACTCACACAGAAGACATTCACAGGGCCAACTTCAGATTGAAACATAGAGCTGGTACCTGAGTCACACAGAACACCAAACGTATATAAAACCTGCCTGATGTATTCAGTGGTACTATTAAAAATAGAGCTGCATGTGCTTTTAATCTCAACATTTGGGAGGTAAATGTAAGAGGATGAAGTTCAAAGGCCACCTGAGCTACACAGCAAAATTGAAAGCAGATTGAACTGTAAATAATCGTGTCTCAAACAACCTGAACTAAGATGTTGACATGTGGGTTCCATTCCCATTTTGACTAATGAAAGCTACTGTTCACTGATGCTAGTGGATTTAAGGGACCACAAAAGCAATTCTGAAATTCCATCCTTATTTCCACTGAATTGTGTTTAAATACATATCTAACACAGTGATAGCTTGAGCCCAAATTCAAGTTTCACTACTGTCTTTAAGTATTTAGGCAAGTTGTACAATGAAAGAATGAAAATCTAAATTGTTTACTTTTCATAAACAATGAAAAAGGCCAAAATTCTCCCACTAAAAATTCCCATTGTGGGTTTTAAAAATGATACCACTGATTTTTAAATTACTCTGGAGGTATTCTGAGGTTAAAGTCAACAAGATATACATTCATTCCTTAAAAGATGAAGAAAGGGATGAAGATTTGCACAGTCAGTGCCCACCAGGTTGCAGGAAGAATGTCCCTATAATGTTCCTCCTTCCTCTTAGGAGCCATTTCTCCACACAGGAAAAGATGCATTAGGATTTTGTGCAACTGATGAGCAAATGGGCCCCAGGCCTGAAGCCATCTCTGACTCATAGTTTAATTTCCCCACCAAGCTCTGGCTGTGCGCAAATCCACTGCAGTTACAGTGCCTACACGGTGCCCCTAAAATGTGTGTCCTGGTGGGCTTCTCTGGTCTTTGGTCTTTGTTCTATTCTGGTTTTGTTTGTTTCAAAATAAAAGGCCAAAGTATTCAGGCACTGGGTGCATAGAGGAGCTCTCAACGGTGTCCAACCTTTTGGTTTTTCTGGGTTACGTTGACAAAGAAGAACTGTTACTCATGAACTTCACAGGCAAGTTACAAAGATATCACAACTATATCATCTCATAGTGTTTCAATGAGTTATAATTTTGTAGGGCTCTCATTCATCACGCTCCTGGGCTGTATGTGGCCCTGCAGTCTGTGAGTTGGGCACTCCTGCAGGACTCATGGAGTTTACCCATGAGATGTAGAGAATATTCCATTACAAAAATTAAATTAAGTCAAGCATTGATGATTCATAGAGCCACCAAAGTGACCACCATGTCCATGTTAACAGGTCTTCAGGTTGCTTCAGTAAACACCAATGTAAATTCAAAATTAGAGCAGTAAAGTGTTTCCTTTGGTGAGCAAGTGTGTTCTCAGCTGCCAAGAATCTCCAGTAGAGAAGGCCTTTCAAGGAAGGAGCCTCCTCCCTCTTCATTTGAAAGAAGGTCACACTGCCATGAGCCTCATTTCAAGTAGAGTCAAACTCAAGCCCTTGCTACTCTGTGCCAGAGAATGCCCTCCACTGTGTGCTTCTATCGGTGTGACAAGCTGTTCCGTGTGTCCAGGAAGCAGGAAGGATAAGTGCTTGGCCTGAAGGGCACAGCTGAAAGCTCAGAGGTCTTGGCTTAATGTGGGGACATCTGTAAAAGCATCCACTCTAGACCCACAAAAGGCTCCAAAGGTGCCTCTGCTCTTGTAAGCAACCCTAATGAAACTCACTAGGTCATTTAAAAAAAGATAGGATAAAAAAGTAGAAGAGGGGTAAGCTGAGAGGGGAAAATTATGATGGGGGTGGAAAGGGGTTGGAGAGGGTAATGAGAGGCAACTACAAACAAAATACTTTATAAACATGCATAAAATGTCATAATAAATGCATTATTATGTATAATAAATACATGATAATAAAATGTTTATTTTAAAACCCACACAAACAAAAAGGTCCAGACACACAGTTGGAGCAACACTGTCAAGTTCCCACACAGATCGATCTGGGCACTCTAGAACATTCTTACGTCACTTCCTGAGTTTTGTCTCACTCACCTGTTCAAGAATTAGCAGCACAGTTTACAGAAGGGTAGCATTCTGACACTGACCATATTGTCAGTGGCTTCTGTGGGACATGAAGACCCAATTTCTTCATCCATATGCTAACAAAAAAAGATTCCTGCTCCCTTTCTTTCATCACAGAGATGCCTTCTTATGAAAGGTTTGATTGCCAACCAACAACCCACTTTACTAGGTCACTGTTGGTGCAACGCAGGAGTGAGCACCTCCCACGTGTCAGGAGACAGGAAGCAGGTTGGTGCCCTTAGAGAGTTGGGCAGTCCAATGTCCCCAGTAAGCCTGTCATTCCTTGGCAGAAATCTGTTCATCTCAGATATATTTTGTTCAGGCACAAAGATTGGCAAAACAACCTTAAAATGCCAGGGTGGCATTTGGAAGCCTGGAAAGGTAAAGTGGCTCCTTTGTGGCACTAAGCTTCAAACCAAACCTAGAATACAAACAGCAGTGACCTTCCATCGGCCCAACGCACCCTGAACACTGACAGGTTGGAGTGTTTGCTTTGAACGGTGTACAACCAAAGCCTGGCATGACTTTCTCTCCACCTTGTACAATGTTCAGAAACAATCTATTTTAGAATCACATAAAGTTCACAAAAAGTCAGGTCAGTTGCCAGGCCTCACTTTGACCCCTCAGGCTCAGTCAATCCAAAATAAGAAAAAGGAAAAAGAAAACTGCAAGCCAGGGGTGCCTTCCAGCACAACTTCAGGCTTACCACTCTTACAGGCAACACAGATGTTCCATTCAAGCTATCCACTTGGACAGTGGACCACAGAGGGCAAACAATTTAAGCTTGCTCTGAAGACCTAAAGAATGAGAAATCGTAACACAGGAACTCATCCAATGTCTGCTTCCCTAAGTATTAGAAGTTGCAGTCAACAGCTATACCAAATGCAAAAGAAAAGCATCTATACATGACATCCAAAGAATAGTGACAAGCAGGCTAGCAAATGGTCCTGGATAAGCAAAGTAGCCCCAAAAGTCAAGGGCAAGCACTACGAGGCAATCTTAACCACACACAAGTTATATACTCTTGGTAAGTCACTTCTCTGGTCCATGGCATCATCCATAAAGTGGGAGTATTAGTAACGATACTTAAGTCTTCTCATTCAGCCAGTGCATACAGGGGACAAGCTGCCTAAAACAGCTGGCACAAGCATCTACACATTGGCTGTGAAGTGCAGTGTTATCGTTTACTGGTTTCTCACCATGTATTCTATAAGGACCAATCCTCTATTAATGCCCAAGCGATGAGCTGTAACCTTGGAGCAATGAAAAGCACATTACCTTTCTCTACTGGAATGTGAGCACCTGCCAAAAGACCTAGGGACTCCCACAGGTCCTTTCTGGGCTGGGCTCAGAAGGGCCTCAGACTTTGGTGGGATAACAGTAACCATTCTACAGTTCTACCCAGCAAGAGGGTCACTTCACAGCTGCTCTGCCCTGTCACCTCTCCTCATTACACAGTGACCTCAGACCATTCCAACCAGTGCACCCTTGTGGAAATCTGTGGGCCCTCACAAATAAATATCCTCCCAATTTCCCATTCTCTAGTCTCTAAATGACCTCCATGCATCCCACCTTCTTGCCTCTGAGCATTTCCTGTCCCAGAAAACATCATGTCAGTGTCAAACATTATAAAAAAGCCCCTACAGGCTCACCAGGTCGAAAAGGGGTTGGTCCCCATAGTTGGACCAGTGCCTAAGCACTTGTGGGTCTAGGCTAGCTCCTCTCCACATCATCTCCTGTCACTTTAGGAAGAAGTAGGGACCCTGCTTCGGAATGGGGAAAGCCTGGCCCCTCCCTCCGCTGCAGAGACCTTTCATGGCTGACCTGACATCCACTCCTCTTCAACTTTGTCACCTCACCCTGTCACTGCTCCACACCCGTACAGATTGCTCTTTCCTCTGGACTATTGCACACACTGTTTTCCTTGTCTGGAACAACTCCTTCTGGCTACACCTGATGACCTGGCCAGTCTACTGATCACTTAAGATCTAGGTCAAACCATCACGTCCTTTAGATCATACCAGCTACGTGGCTGTCCTTCTAGTTGCCCCTCATGGCCCTGAAGGACCATATCAGAATGTCATCTTCAAGTCAATACAACCAGCAAAAAACAATCACGCCTTATACTTGTGATGCCTTAGTCTTCAGGGCGGCTGGCTTTAGAACGATGTGGCAAACATCTACAATTCCTTTACTTTAGTTTCTTCCCAGAGTTCCAGGAAAGACACAGCACAGCTAATGTCAGACTCAGTGACTTCCACCTTGCGTGTCTCCACTAGACATTTGCTAACGGAATGAATCACCAATTTGTCTTTTACCATCCCCGCTTCTGCATCCTTCATGGCAGTCCTATAGCCTTGGAAGGCCCTGCTTACCTAAAGCACTTCTACTTATCAGTAGCAACTCAGCTATGCTGTAGCTATCCCAACAGAATCCTACTTAGCAGATAGAACCCTGTTCCCACATCCAGCTTGGGGTACATGTCATACGCATACTTTATATCCCAAGAAACCTGCTACTTACTCTATTTTCTCCCAAGAGGCATCAAATGGTAAGATCTATAGATTCTGGTGGATCTCTGGTTGTAAAGGGAACCCAAACTATTTGGCCCTCCCTTTATTAGACTAAACTTAGGTTATCAAAACCTAATGACACCTAAGAACTCAATGTTGGGGCTACAAAGATGGCTTAGAGGTTAAAAGCTCTGGCTGTCCTTCCTAAGGACCTGGGTTCAAGTCCCAGCACCAACATGAATAGACATACATGCCAGGAAAACATACATAAGATAAAAAATGTTTAAACTCAATGTCATATCTAAATGACCTAAAAGTATATGGAGTTTATTTTTTATATAGGGTCCCTCTATTCATTAAATTATGTTCTATTTGCTTCATTTAATTTTTTAGATATAAAACATTATGATGTGTAAGATGTCATCTTCAAGTTAATACAACCAGGAAAAACCAAATACACCTTATATTGTGACACTTACTCTTCATTGTGATGGGGTTTAGAATGATCTAGAAGACATACACACATATGGCCATGTATTTGAGGGCATTTCCATGGGTTTAACAAGGGGGAGGCCTATGGTGACATCACCTCATGGGCTGGCGGCCTGGGTAGAAGAGAGAAAGAAAGCCAGCTGAGTTCCCCCATTTATCTCTACTCTACTCTCGTATTGAAGACACAGTGTAACACACTATGCTACATTCCTACAGCAATGGCTTCCATGTGTGATGAACTGTATCCTCTCACACCACGAGCCAAAATAAACCCTTCCTTCCATAGGTTACTTCTCGTCAGGTATTTAGTCATAGCAATGAAAGTAACCCACACACTCATGAGCATTCTTTGTGAAACCTCCAAACCATGGACACAAGTAACTCAGAACCGAGTGACTGTTAGGCCAATTTTAAATCTAAAATATATGAAGTGTCACATACTCTAATTGGGAAGGATTTTTCATAAGAGCAGAGCCAGTGATGGAGGAAGAAAATGACAGACCAGACTGGCCCTCCAGGGAGAGAAGCAGAAGACTTGCACACATATTTCTTCCCATATTCATGGAAGCTACCACTCCGGCTTCCCCTATATGATTACTGAGCACCCACTGCACACTGCCTCTCAAATACAGTGCCCAGAACACAGCCAGGCTTCTACTATGTCTATGCCCGGCCCTGCTGTCAAAGGAGGCATGCACGAGTCAGCTCATTTCAAAACTGGACAGGCCAAGGCACTGCTTCAAGATGCAGAGAGAAACTTCATCAGATGAGACACAATAAACCACATGGTGAGGTCACAGCTTGGCCCACCTTGTTCCTTTTCAGAGTCACTCACTGTGAAATGGGAATAGGAGTCTAAGGCTTCCTATTAATTATTTAGAGAACGCCTCCAACATCTAACAAAGTTCAAAATATATAGAAATAGGAAACACCAAATGAACATAGGAAAACCTTAAATCAGCTCCTCCCCCTGAAATTCTCAAGGAGAAAAAGCCAAAAGCCCAAATCTGGAAACAAAAACAAGAACATTCTAAAAGGAGAAATCAAAAATAAGAAAATGAAACAATAATCTTTAGGGTTTTGTTTTTTTGTTTGTTTGTTTTTGTTTTTGGGTTTTTGGTTTTTTTTTTTTTTTTTTTTTTTTTTTTTTGAGTTAGGGTTTCTCTGTGTAGCCCTGGCTGTCCTGAACTCAATTTGAAGACCAGGCTAGCCTCGAACTCATAGAGACGCACCTGCCTTTGCCTCCCTGAGTGCTGGGATTACAGTCGAGGTGGCAAGACAATAAATTTTAAGTGACCGAACGATAAAAGACCAGTGGAGAACTGAAAGCAAAAATAAACCCAGAGACAAATGTTGAGAAAATCAGTAACACACCTCCCCAAGTCCAATGGTTGACAGACGCAATTTCCAGAAAACAAAATAAAGTAATAACAACAGAAACCAAGTCAGTGCTTTAAGAAAACCTCCTGCAACTGAAGGGGTAAGTGTGCGAATGAAACCTAGGACAATGAAGTAAACAGAACCGGTGGTGGCTGCTGTATCAGGAAACCGAGAAAAGAGAAAAGCTCCTAGAAACTCTCAAAGAATAAGAATCAAGAAGTCTCCACTCAACAGGAACAGTCATAGGGGAGGGGAATAATGGGAAAATGGGGGAGGGGGAAATGGGAGGATACAAGGGATGGGATAAACATTGAGATGTAACAAGAATAAATTAATAAAAAAAAAAAAAATAAGTGAAAAAAAAAAAAAAAAGAATCAAGAAGTCCAGCCCTGGACGCCTGCCTATCTATTCCAACGGAAACCAGGTCAGGCTAGTGGCTGTGGACCTAATGCCTGCTGAAGTTGGTGTCATGAGCTTTAGGACTTCTGGGGCACCATGGCCAGACCCTGCCTCAAGCTGAACTATCCGTGGGAGAAATGTACATAAAGCTCAGTTATAGAAGACTTGCCCAACACATGCAGAGCCTGGTATCCAACTCACAGAAGTACACACACGCACATAGACAGAGAGACAGAGACAGACAGACAGACATACAGAGGCAGGGAGACAGAGACAGAGAGAGAGAACACGCAAATGCTTCCAGAGAAAGAGAGCAACGCTTCCAGTTTTGAAGAAAAACTTGTTTTTGACCCAGAATTCTAAATCTAGTGAAAGCATCCATCAACAAAGCTGGGCTAAAGATATTTTCTGCCCACATGTGGCTCCTTTGTGCTCTCTCAAAGCTAAAGAGTACATGCTCCTGGCGCAGAGGAAAGCACCAAGAATGAGTTTAGTATAGGGAAAAACAAACAGAAATTTAAAAAAAAAAAAACTTTGAACAAACAAGTACAGGGAAGTCTTAAACCACCGCAATACTCTCCTGCGGTTGGGGAGAGAAACGTGGCCACCTGTGAGGCCTCTGACCGGCTGATCCCCAGTTGCATCTTGGGTCCAGTAAGAGGCTCCGACAGAGGAGAGAACAAAAGAGAGGAGGACACTGATGTCCTCAGTGGACAGCAGGACCAGGGACCACTAAAGGACCACAAGATAAGATCAGAACAAGTGGCCCAAGTGCCACTCCTCCAAGAGTCACTGACAAGTCAGAATGCAAAGCCTGACTGCAAGGGGGGTTGGCATGTGGAGATAACAGAGAAAAGGCAGTGTGTGACACATCAGCCAGGTACTTGCTCTTTATCTGAAGGCATTTTCTATGTATGCTGGAAAGCTTAAGAGATCAACTAGACAACACGAACTTGCCTAAGATGCAAAGGGCTGGGAGAAGAGCTCTGAGCAGTACTTGTCCTCCATGTGCGAGGGCCTGAGTTCAATTCCCAGAACTCACTTTAAAAATGCCAGGGGTAGGGGGATGGGGACGGGGGAGTGCACTTAGAATTCTAGCCCTAGGGAGGTGAGAGACCCTGTTTCAGAAACCAAGATGGAACGTTCCAGAGAAATAACACCAAGGTTATCCTCTGGTCTCCATACATGCGCGCGCGCGCGCGCGCGCGCACACACACACACACACACACACACACACACACACACACACACACACACACAAAAACTATAAATATGACATCTACTTAGCTCACCTGAAGGGATTTAACCAAAACCTGTGATATGAATGACCACAGTGGAAGCAGGGCAGGAAGAGTTTATGTGGATAAATAGGAAGAGCGTAGAACAAACCAGCAGATATGCCATTCTCCAGAAGAAATGGGGCCCCCATTCTCTCCTGACCCCCAATTCAGCCTGGGTCTCCCTTAGATTCCCAAGATGCTGCATTTTAAGTCTATCACAGGCATATTAGGAAAGAAAGCTGAGCATACGGGAGCTGAGAGAAAGAGGGTAGGGAAAGTGGAGTAAAACAGAAGACCATCACAGTCTTACCGGCTCCAGTGAAGTTAGCTGATGTAAAAGGTGCGTGTGCGTCTGTGGGTATCTGCGCATGTTTCTGTACATGTGCATGTGTATCTGTGTGAGTGCATGCAGACCTGTGTTATATGTGTGTGCATGTGTCTGTGCATACACATCTGGATGTGTGTTTGCACATGTCCGTGTATGTACATGTACATATGCTGGCACACCTGTGTCTGGTTCTATGTGTATATGTGCATGTATATGTCTGTGTGCATGTGTCTGTGTGTATTTGTGTATTTACATGAATACACAAATATATTCATTTACATGAATATATCCCTGAGTATTTATCTGGGTGTTCATGTATGTGGGGCATAGGTGTACGTGTGTATGTGTACATAAGGCAGAATTAGATTTTTACATGCATTATTCTCCATATCATATGTTCAGTCACTGCAGTTTTAATTTTGTTTTTGATCTAAGTCAAGTTGACAAAATTGTAATTCTGTCTCAAAGACTTAGGGAAAAAAATCACAAAGAGAAATAAACAAAATGCCTTCAAATTTTTAACAAATTTTCTGAAGCACTGAAGCAAGCTGAAGTTGAAATTCATAGAGGCTCATGAGTCTGGGGCAGGAGGATGGCTATGAGGTCAAGGTAAATCCCAGGCTAGTCTGTCTCAACTTCTTTCCCCAAAAATCAATTTCTAACTGACCTATTGAAAGGTTTTAAATAGTATTAATATATATTTTACAGGAATAAAGTATAAAGTAAGTAACTAAGACCAATGAAGTCTTAATGGATACATTCTTTTTTTCTTAGTTTTACTTGATTGGAAAAAAAATATATCTTCAAAGAAAATGTCGGCATTCTTTATCCCAGTCATCTGAGTCAGGGACAAGTGAGGAGGAGAGAGCGCTCAGCTCAGCTCTGCAAGCGCCTTCTGCACCAGGGTTTGAGCACAAAGCTCCTTGGTGCTCTAGTGCTCAGCTTTGTTTAAAATGGCTGACCGCCCTCTGCATTAGGCAAAGGTCATCACATTTATTCATGAGGTCCAATCTCATTTTCAGTATAAAGTCTGTATCCTTATCAGCCATGTCCTCCACTCACCATCAGAGGCAGGAGCCTCGCTGACATTTATTGATATATTCAATTCTAGTGTATGCTGAATTTTACACATTGTAATTTAGATTAAAGGAAGCACTTCTCCAGATTCATATTTACCTTGATTGTTAAATATGACCTTAAATTAACTTCAAACAACTTTGTTTACCAGCCTAATTTCTGAAATATTTATGAATTCTATAAAATATGTTTTTGAGAAACAGTTTATTAGTAGATTACACATAAACATTATAAATAAAATATATTCCTTTTGCAAAAAAGCAAGACAGAAATTCATAGATGTTATTGTTCAGATGTGTATCTCAATGCTCATATGCTGGCAATTTAGGGCATATGGGGCAACAGAACCGATTTAGGTCAAGACTCCACCCTCGTGAATGAATTAATGCTGCTCGCTGGGGAGTAGTTGGTTATCACAGGTCTGGGTTGTCCCTCGTTTCTGTTGCTTTTCCTTTTCCTTGCCTTTCCTCCTTCTACCATGTTCTGAGACAGCACAATGGCATTTGTCAGATTCTAGGACTTCCCAGACTCCAGGATGTAAATCAATAAATCCATGATATTGTCAGGCATGGTGGTACACACCATAGATACGGTGTGTACAGGAAGCTCTCTGTCAATTTGAAGCTAACTTGTTCTACACAGTGTGTTCCAAGCCACCCATGGCTACATAGTAAGACCTTATCTTTTTTTTTTAAAAATCCTATTCTTTATAAATACCCAGTTGTGGGCATTTTGCTTTAACAATAACGAATGTAAGGGGCAAGCCCTAGATGAGGTGGCCGGAAAGATCTTGGCTGAGGAGGTGACTGGGAAGTCTGGTGACAGACGAGAGGCTATTCAAGAAAGACAGCGACTGGCAGAGCCTTGAAGCAGGAGACAGTGGCCACTTGGTGTCTTGGCTCAGAAGGACCAACACCCTCTTGTGCCCTGTCAGTGCAAACACCTGCATGACAGCCCAGCAGTCCAACTCTGCCCAAGGCATTCCAAACATCCTCCTTAAAGGCAGTGTCACCTAAGGCAGCATCCCAAACACCCCACCCTACCCCACAGAGCCACAAAGGCATCTGGACCAGCGGGAGTCCACATGACACTTTACCTGTACACAAAGATCCATTTCTGGGTCAAAAGGGCAAACACAAAAAGGAAGTGAAATATGATGAAACTGGGTCACTCAACAGCTAAAAAAAAAAAAAAAAAAAAAAAAAAAAAAATGTAACCCAGCCTGGAGAATGGAAGCCTGAAGCAGAAAACAAAGGCTGCCTCTTTGGAGGTGAGGCTTTCCATGGGGGTGGGGCCTTCCATGGGGGTGGAGACTTCTGTGGGGGTAGGGGGCTTCTGTGAGGGTAAAAGTTCCATATGGGAGTGGAAAGTCACTGTGAGGGTGGGGGTCCCTGTGGGAATTAAGGCCCTATGGGTGCTAGGAAAAAACTCAATTTCCTTCTCTAAAAGCTTGGTAGGAAAAGCAAGCTATGTGGGAAGAGAGCTGGGATTTCTGATGGAGGAATGAGCTGACCTTGCTTTCTAAGACACTGGCTCTTAAACTGAGGGGGGGGGGGGCGCTGCATGACTGAACGTGAGGGTCATGAAAAGTCCGGCCATAGTGAAGGCTTTCTGAACACACGGCAACAGGAAATCAATTGAGGGTCAAAGGCCTAATGAATCCGAGGTGTTTCTTGCTGTCTCCCCTGATGGCTCTCCTCCTTTTAGGGAGAGGTCAGACGCCATGCCATGCCTGCCTCCCACCCCCACTGTGAGCACACCGGTCTGTACCTTGTTCTCAGTACCAAAGGAAAAGGTACCCTGGAAATTCAAGCCCTTCAGTTCTGCTCCTCACAGGTCATCACAGATCTTGCCCATCCCCTGTTCCCTTCTCTACAAACTCCACTATGCTTCAGAGCACCTACCCAGACATCTCCAGGACTTTGCAGAATGGACAGAGAGTGCTAGGAGGACACCAGAGGGTTGCGGGGGGGATGTAGGCCATGCTGTCTGACTGAGCACTGAATCAAGAGTCTTGCTTGGCTTGGACTGCTAAGCAAAGAACAGCATAACACTCTGCAGCTTGGAAGTCACAAACTTGGCATCCAGGACAAAAGACACCAGCAGATGTAGCATCTGTTGGGGCTCACTTCCTGGTTTGCAAGTGGCACCTTCTTGCCCTGTCCCCCCATGGTGGAAGAAGAAAATGAGCTCCATGGGGTCTCTTTTGAAGAAGCACTAATCGCATTCACCAAAACTCTTCCTTCAGTGACCCAGTGGCCTTCTGAAAGCCCCAGCTCTTCCTGTCACTACCTGATGATGACCCCACAATGTTCCTCTCCACAAGACGCTTCTTTGAGTCACCCAACTCGGTAACGCTGGCTTCCTCAGCACCTTCCCCTCTCACCATTCCCAACAAATGCTCCCCAGAAACTTCACACACTCAGAAATCTGGAAGATGTGAACCCCAACATGCCCAGCTATGTACTTCCTCTCAGCCCAAACCAGAGGCAGCAGCCTGTGGACCAACCCCAGATCTGCCTGGGAGGTCACAGGCCCACCAAACTCAAAATCCCCCCAAACTGGACAGAATCCCTCCTCTCCCCAGCCCAAACATGGCACACCTTCAATGACCCTCAAGATTACTGATGTTCCCAGCCACTTCTCACACACTGGGGTCATCTAAGCCACGTCCCCTGTCCCAAGTTTTACCCCCTGTTTTGCCTGAATCCGTTCCCTCTTATGCACCCACACTGAAACCCCCTTTATTCAGCCCTCCTGCCACCAAGCACTCTGCAGTGGTGCCCTACCTGGCCCCATTTCTCTGGCTCTTGTCCTGATTCATACGGAAGAGTGAACAGTCAGCTGATGGGCAGAATCTGACAGGACTGCAGCATAAAGTTCTAAGCTATAGAAATACTTTCTCTCCCTAGAGAAAAAAAGAGGGATACGCCAAGCCTGGTGGCACAGGCTTTAATGCCAGGTTGTTAAGAGCTAAGGTAGGATGGTCATAAGTTCAAGACTAGCCTGGACAACTAATCGAGATCCTGTCTCAAATGTCTTTTTTAAAAATATATTTTATTAATTTATTCATATTACATCTCAATTGTTATCCCCTCCCTTGTATCCTCCCATTCCTCCCTCCCTCCCATTTCCCCCTTACTCCCCTCCCCTATGACTGTGACTGAGGGGGACCTCCTCCCCCTGTATATGCTCATAGGGTATCAAGTCTCTTCTTAGTAGCCTGCTATCCTTCCTCTGAGTGCCACCAGGCTTCCCCATCCGGGGACGTGGTCAAATGTGAGGCACCAGAGTTCGTGTGAAAGTCAGTCCCCACTCCCCACTCAATTGTGGAGAATGTCCTGTCCATTCTCAAATGTCTTAAAGGGCTGGATATGTAGTTCAGTGTAGACCAGCACTTGGCTGGCATGTGTGTATGCTGTAGCAGCTAGGCTCAGCCCCAACTGCTGTGAAGTGAGAAAGGCAACGAGGCTACTGAATGGTCCAATAGTAACCTCTCCATACACTGCCGCCCCGAACGTCTGTCTCTTTCTCTATATGAGAAATTCGTGACTGCTGCTGCCTTCCACAATTCCATAAATCGACTCAGCCATCAAAGCAATATAGTTCAATTGCACTTTCTACGTACTGACCAACCTGTGTTCTCCATGCCCTCAACCCAATACCTTCTTGTCTTGCTCAAACTGAATAAACCATAGATAGGAGAATTGTTGAAGAGGAGACTATCACGTGGCTGTGCTGCTGGTAGCTGGGAAGTCCCAAACACGATGCCATCATCAGGGAGGGGCCTCTTGCTGCATGTGACAGGGAAAGCACACCAGCTCTGGGTTTTCTTTCCCTCTCTGGGGTCTTGTCCTATGACCTCACCTAACCCTAATTACCACCTCTCAAAGTTTCCACTTACAAATCCCATTAAGGTGAATTTGAGGATTACATTTGCAGCATGTGAATTTTTAGGGGACACGTTAATAGCATAGCATCTCTTCATCCACTGCCTGAAAATCGCCGCTGCTTTCTCCTGGCTCCTGTGTGGCAGTTCAACACTCACAACATAACCTGCCTTATGCATGGTCACTCACTTGGCTCCCTCCTGGTCCCCAACTCCCATGGATCAGACTGTCTCCATCATCCTTCTGTTCCCAGCCCAAGGACTCACAACAGCCACCCTCATTAACTTATACTCGTTTGGATCAACTGGGCAGCTTGCGAACAGCCACGCGCAGAACAAGACAAAGAGACAGCCAAGCCAAACGGAACCGAGGTAAAGTGATGATATAACTCTGTGCAAAACTCAATGAAGTCACCTCAAAAGGTGGCCGTGAGGCCCGTGGCTGCCACAGCACAGAGGCAATCCCAGCTGGTTTCAAGACTAAGCACTGATCTGCGATCTGCGGGGGGGGGGGGGGGGGGCGGGGAGCAGCCCCAGTTTTGCTGGTACTGATGGGTGAGGCTGCCAGGAAGCTTCACAAGGCCACTGTGTTCATCAGGAAGCCGCTGCCCAAGAGACATTTGCTGAAGGCTCACTAACCAAAGGGCTATAGCTGTTTGTAATGCCTTGAGTCCTTTCTACTTTGACCTTCTCAAGTCAGGTCCACCCTCTTTGGGAGAGAAGAAGACTATCTGCCTCACATAGAATCATCACATCTGGGCATCTACCTTTCAGGTCCTCCCCTCATTTACCCTCCAACCCCCCCCCCTCCCCACTCAATCCCCTGGGAATCCAGGCAAGTCTCCCTAGTTTGAGAGCAGCTAGAGCTTACCTCCCCGCCCCACCCCCCCTGCCATCTTTATTCCTGGTTCATCCTCTGTCAAAAGCTCTTGGCATTAACCTCACTTTTAAAATTGAACTTCTTTTCAACCTATAAAACGCTGCACAAGGCTTTCACCAGCATTGTCAAACTACCCAGCTCTGCACCTTACCCTAAGCTATGAAGTACTGGAGACTGTGACATGCAACTGAGAACCAGGCTGTACCATTTGGCTCAACTTGGTGAACCAGCCATGCCTTCCCCAGCGGAAGGAAAACTCTATGGGGCAAGTGTAGCCCTTGGACTTGGGCTCCATCCCTGGGCCCAGCACCAGACTGGACATAAGCTCATCCGTGTCTTCTTGTAACCCAGGCCAGACAGAAATGTAAATATTTCTTCCTATTGTTCATTATAAAATACAGCCAAGGCACCTTATGGAAGACTCGATTTAGGCATATGTTCCAAGGGCTAAAGTCTCTCCTAGTGGAGTGAAGGCATGACAGTAAGAGTGGGAAACGGAGGGCTCACATCTTGAACCACAAGCAAGAAGCAAAGAGGACAAACATGAAATGGCATACATCTTTAAACTCTCAATGCCAGGCCCCAGTAGCATAGCTTCTCCAACAAGGTCCCACCTCCTAAGTCTCTCAAACAGCACCATCAATTAGGAGCCAGATACTCAAATGTCTGAGACTACTATGGGGAACATTTCTTATTCAAACCATCCCAAGAGCAAGGAATTTGGACTTGGACCCATTACTAAGCTGAAAAGCAAGCCCCACGGATGCAGAAGCAACCACCTCCCAATAACATTCTTCATTCTGTCCTGGATCACCAACAATAACTGTGTTATATTGGAAAACATGACCCAAGTTTTCTCATGGAATTCTTTAGAGCAATGGAGTAGAAAGACTACTGAACTTATGAAAGTGGGCATGCTTCATGACTCATGCCTGCACGGATTATCAAGAACTGCACCTGACAGCCACTAGGCACATGGGGTGCTTTGCATGTGAACTAAATATAAATGAAAGTTCGCTTATCAAGGAGATGAAGAGACGGCTCAGTAAGTAGAGAACTTGCTGTGCAAGCCTGAGGACCCAAGTTCAGATCCCCAGCACCCACAGAGAAAGGCAGGGATACTGGTGTTGGCCTGCAAGCCCAGTGCCAGAGGACAGAGATGAGCAAAGGAGACTCAACCACAGCCAGTCTAACTAAAATGGCAAGCTCCAGGTTCAGCAAGACACCATGTCTCAAAACCTAAGACAGAGAGAGCTTGAGGAAGACATCCAATGTTGACTCTGGCTTCCACACATACCCTCATCACAGGTGAGTGTGTCACACACACACACACACACACACACACACACACACACACAGAGGGGGTCACATGCATTTATATATGAAAAGCACTGCACCACTCTAGCACAGTGGTTCTTAACCTTCCTAATGTTTCAACCCTTTAATATAGTTCCTAATGTTGTGGTGACCCTCAAGCATAAATTATTTCACTTCTACTTCATAACTGTAATTTTGCTGCTGTTATGAAACGTAATGGAAATATCTGTAAAAACTGCTGTCCTATCCATATTTCAGGTGCTCAACAGCTCCCAAGAACCCACTGGTCATGGCAATGCCCAAAGCAAGTGCAGAACAATTTCCCTCATGGCAAAGACTCTACTGAACAGTGCACAGGGACGTCACCCGCGGTAGTTCTGTTCACTTCAATGGGCTAGTTCTCTTTTGTACAAAATTACGGTAGTATGTATAACAAATAAGATGTAAATGAAGTGCTAAATGTGAAAATCTTCTAGAATTATAATCACTCAACTTTGACAAGTGACCAGAGCTGTAGTTTTCTGACTGTTATAGCCAGGACTTGGATGCTGGTGACTGTAGATTATACCAAGATGCAGCCATTAGCTCAAGGTAAGGATGTAAAGGAGCTGGAGTCATCCAGCAGTAGAAATGATATCTTATAGAGAAGAGGACTCACAACTCCAGAAAAGGCTCAAGCCTGATGCTGCTCAAATGTCAGTCACCTGGAGAGCTAGAGAAGCCCGCCCCGCCCCCCCCACACATACACCCCTCTCCGGCATCTCCATCCCACATCCAGGGAGTCTGCTTTGGTAGGGTTGGAGAGGGCTTGGGTATCTGCATGGCTGACCAGCAGGAAATGCTGCTGCTACTGCATGCTCACTCTCCCTGAGTCCTGATCCACTAAAGCTGGAGGAAGCATCAGAGCAGGGGAGGGGCACGCTTGACACCAAGCGGGAGGTTGGGATGGGCCACTCCCTGAACCTACCCCACAGATGGCACCCAAGGTCTCTCAGTGGGTCCCACCACCATGCCAGAATGTACTCCAGATGCCTTGAAAGTGAAAGGGCCCAAGGTCCCCTACAAGGTGTGCCCCTGTGTAGCCATCTCAAGAGTACTAGTTCATTGCCTTTTAAGAGTTCCACATGTGGGAGGAAAGATGTTCACAGAACACTTAGACATGAAGAACAACTCCTCTTCATAGACTTTTAGATGTCATGGTTACCAACAGTGACTTCAAAGTTCGATCTGAGCAGCTGCGGAGACACGTGACTCAGAAGAGGGGCTCCATCAATAGTTACTGCATTTCAGAATCATAGCCCGCAAGACTTGTAAGATGGGCATTTTGTTCCATTCCTTCCTCATCGAGGACCACTATCATGAGTCTGTAGCAAAACCCAGATTACCATCTACTACTTCCTACTACCCAAACAAAGCTTCACGCCCAGGCTTGTAGCTGAGCTTTCTGATAACTGTAATAACAGCAAATAACAGGCGAGCGTGACATGTCTTTATGTGGATATCAGCTTGCTAATGGAGAAGCCAGTTGTGACACTCTCCTCCCAAGTAGCACAGTGCTCAGCAATAAACAAAAAGGACAGCTATGCAAAAGAAAAGTAACTGAGACACAAGTTGACAGAGTACTTTAAATCTTGAATGCCACTGTGATCACATATATATGTACACACAAATACATGCATGTAGATATTTAACTATCCGCATCCAATATCTTCTTCTTAGTGTAAATTAACGAAATCATTCTCTAAAACCGAAAGTATTCAGCTGGAGATATGGCTCAGTAGTCAAGAGTGCCTGTGGCCCTTGCAGGGGACCTACATTCAGTTCCCAGCACCTCAGGTAACCCACAACCTCCTGTAACTCAAGCTTAAGTGGATCCAGTGGTCTCTGGCCTCTACAGGCACATATATTCACACACACAAACACACACACACACACACACAGAGAGAGAGAGAGAGAGAGAGAGAGAGAGAGAGAGAGAGAGAGAGAGAGAGAGAGAGAGAGAGAGAGAGAGAGAGAGAGAAATTAAAACATCTTTTAAAAACTAAACCATCATGCCTGTTTCACTGCTTCGCTCCAAGCTGTGTTTAGAACTGTAATCTTAGCTGCCCTTGTGAGAAGGCTGGGTGCCAGGCCCAAGAAAGGTTTCTAGAATGTTTTTCCCCCCTACTTTTCAATCTTTGCAATTGTGAGGTTATATAAGTTATTTTAAAAATTAACAAAAAAATCATCCTGAAAACACGTTCTTGTAAAGCTAAGCGAGTAAGACCATGCAGTCTTAAGCCTTGTCTAGTTCCAGGACTGCTCAACTGTGGCCCAATTTGTTTTCACTGTGGAAACCTTGATTCTGGAGACTGGCACTGTATGCAGCCTACACTTTATCATACTTCTCCACGCTATGGCTAAAGATCTATTGTTGGCATTTCTTCAGCATTTTTCATAAGTACATAATATATGAAAACATGTATATGTGTCTGATTAAAGAATGTTATGTCTGCGGTTTTATCTCCTTTGTGTATGTCCTTAGAGCGGTCTGGTTTATTTTCACATAGAACTGTTAAGTCAGTGTGCAACATCATGAGACCCAGCAGACGTACACATGTCACTTTGTGCATCTTTTATCCCAAACTATACTTGTAAAACTCATCTGTGCTATTGCCTGCACCCACTGCTTATCCTCACTGCTATGTAGCTGTTCATGGTGGGAATAAACGAACACCACTTTGCTTGCCCATTTTAATATTTGAGCACATTTCACAGGACATTTGTGTTGCCCTTTTTAATTAAAGAAAAATTACGTCCAAACACCAGCCATAGCATTTCTGGCAAGCGCTACATCCCAAATATGTCCCCACAGCACCTAGCCAACCTCATCTACATTTGGTCTGAGTATGCCTCTGAGATGTCTCTCTCATTCGGTGCATCCCTTACAGTGAGACAGTTGTCCAGGCCCAAGACCCACTAAGACCACCCCTGCTCATCCAGTTTCAACACAATCCATGAAGACCCTAAGTCTCTCCCATCCTCAGTGACTCTGTCCCACCCAGACCATGGCAATGTCAATTACCTGTCCCTGAACCTTCCATGTGCTTGCTGAATGCCGAGCGGAGAGAACTCCCCAAGACCCATTTCAACCCCGGTTTTCAGTGCACAGCACTGCTATTGATCATGGGCAAATAGTCCATGTTCAGTTTCCTGAGTCAAATCCAAAATCCTCAAAGCATTTTTAGTAGCAGGTACTAAACCATGCAAAGTGTCCATAGACAATGTTGACTTCCACAAGAATGGAGAAACAACAGCCATCAACAAAGTATCCCACTGCTTACGCTAAAACTTGGGCTTTTCCTTTGTTTTTGAGACATGTTCTCATTCTATAGCCTATTATGTATTTAACATATTGACTTTATTTTTTCATAGAAAACAAAGACTTTAGCATTCCTGGGACATGGATCATCACAGAACCAAATGAACTCATCTATAATCTGGGGTGATGGCTCATCCCTTTAGTCTTAGTGCTAAGGGGGTTGTGGCAGGAGGATTGTCATGATTTTGATACCAGCTTGGGAAACAGAGTAATAACCTTTTTTTATTTAAAAAAAAAAAAAAGCTGGATGGTGGTGACGCATATCTTTAATCCCAAAATTCAAGAGGCAGAGGCAGGCCAGTCTCTGTGAGTTGGAGGCCAGCCTGGTCTACAGAACGAAAATCCAGCCAGGGCTATACAGAGAAACTCTGTTTCAAAAAAACTAAAAACAGAAAAATAAAAATAAAAGGAAAGAAGGAATGAAAATAAAGATCAGATCATTTGAGAAGAAAAACTAGATTTTCTTTTTAAGTTTTGGGCTTTGAAAAGCACATTTTAACCCTGGAGAAACAAAAGGAAGATTTCAAAAATGTTATGGCACTAATAAAGGAGTCATAAAGTCCAATGGATTATAACACAAAAGCAGCAAGTGCTTCAGAATTCTGAGAGCAGGACGGTTATCTGTCAGAGGAAGTGCAATAAGACGCTACTCAGGTTCAATGTCTGGCCACTCACTGTCTTTCCATCAGAGCGATAAATAAGATGGATGGGAGACAATACTCATGAAAAAAAATATCAAATACAGTTTGTAATTATTTATACAAAAAATAATTGCTGTTCTGAGAGAATATGTCCCAGGGAGGCTAGAGGGGTGGCTCCGCCAGGAACGTACCTCCACACAAGCATGAGGACCTGAGTTCACATTCCCCAGGACCAGGTAAGAGCCAGGAGTAATGTATAACCCCAGCACAGGAGGACTAGAGACAGGCAGATCCCTGAGGCTCGGGAGGCTCGTGAGGCTCGGTGACCAGCCAACCCAGCCATATTTATGAGCTCTGTGTGTAGTGAGAAAGCCTGATGAATGAACACTAATGAGAATGATTAAAGAGAGCCTTTTGCCTCTACTACATGCACAAACATAAATGTGGACCAGAACACACATAAACACACACACACATACACACACACACCAACACACACATGCACACATCCAAGAACGCATCATAGGGAAAATGTTTGCAACTCTTTACATTACTATGCTAGACCCCATCATATTAAAAAAAAAAAAAAAAAAAAAAAGCTCCAGTAAGTCAATAAGAGAATCAATGTCTAAACTGAAGAAATAGACCAGAGTTATTATAGATAAATAAGCACGCAGAGAAAAGATAATTATAGTGACCCTGGACACAAGAAAAATAGTCTCAGGCAAATGCAAATTTAAAACCATACGAAAGTACCCTTTACACCTACTAGATTTAAAGATTAAAACCTTTTTCAAAATCTTCTTGGCAAGAGTACATTGGAGCACGCACCCAGTCATATAGGTGACTGTAGGTGGGTTAATAATCTGTAAAACCCCAACAATACAGCCACAGGCATTAAAATGACAAGGGCACATGCCCTCTGACCTAACAGTTTCACTGTGATAATCAGCCTATAAAAATGTTTTTATATATGCAAAGTGGTACACATTAAAAGATGAGACTATTACCCTCAAAATGCACATGCTGGGAACTGTGTCTGAGCCCCCTTCCGAGGCAGACCCAAGACAAAGGAACTATGCACTGGAAAAACAAGGCGTGCTCAACAGGGCACCCACCCTTAAAGGAGGAATCCTTAGTATGCCAGCTCAGTCTGCACAACATAGTGTGTTTCTCCTGAAACAGTCACTATCTAACCTCTAACACACACACACACACACACACACACACACACACACACACACACACACACACACACACGCCAGCCCCACAGAGAGCTAGTAGCCCCGGGGGAGGGGGGGCAGCCTCTGGGAGGAAGCTGGGGATGGGCGTGGGAAAGAGATTTTCAAAGGCAAAAGATTTTTCAAAGGCAAAAGATTTTCCGAGTGTTTACATTTTTTGTACCTTCAAACTTTGGAACTGTGGTGTTTTTAAGTAAATAAAACTTAAAAGACATTTAAAACCTGCTGCTTATTGGTAAATGAGACACAGCCCTAAGACTTGGTTTCCTGCCCAGTCTAGCTCAACATAATATAACCTCTTTAAGGGCTCAGGTAAGTTTACAACAGAACTGAGAGTTGGGATAAACTCCAGAAACAGCAAGAGCTGAGAGACCCAAAGTTAATTGGCATCCACAGACAGCAACAAGATGCAGCTCGTTTTCAGAATAAACCAGGACTAGCAAGGATCTAAAGACTATCCTTCACGTTGTCCAAGTTAAGCCAGAAAAATGACAGGGTATATATGTATCTCTCTTAGGCATTTATTTATTTCCCAACTTTGGGGTTAAGAAATCTATGTCCTGTAAATAGGCGTCTGTTAGTAAAAACTGCTTATTCCGAGCACTGCGAGGGCCATGTCTGTAATGAAGACACTTAGCAAACAAGGTTTTTCTCTACCCTTGGTGAACTAGTACCGGGTGATATAGGGCACTTCCTTCTGTAATGGAGCCAGACCCTGTGTGATGCTTACCTAGGCAGAACACATTTTGGTGAGGCAAACCTGTTGATTGGGGGCTATCCAAAGAACGTCTCTCACTCATTCCCTCTGGAGTTCGCCTGAAATTACTCTGCCCCTCCCCCGCCCCGCTCCCGTCTCCTCCCCCCCCTCCTCCCCCGTGTGCAACCTTGGGGCGGGGCGATGTGCCTAATCCACCTGTTTATTTACCTCCAGCTTTCTCATCTGGGAGCAAAGACAGTAAACCCTACCCTCTAGGGAAGGAAAAACAAACCATTCACTGCCCATCTCTGGTGGCTGATGAAGGCAGCGGTGTTTAAAGTGTACCTAAGCTGGTCCAGATATGCCTCTGCCGGTGCAAAAATTAATTCAAGCCCAAGGGCCTCTGCACAGCCATACTTGGAAGTATAGGTCAAGATCTCAGAGTTGACAGTACCAGGGTCAAAGTTTTTAAGAGCTCTGGAACATCCCTAGCTACGGGAGCACGTGGGTCAGCTGACCATCACCAGGTCAGCTGGAGACTGGCCCCCACAGCAAAGGTGACAGCCACTCACCGGGAAGTGCGTCTGGAGGAAAGTTGAAGTGGGTGACTACCTGTTTCAGACAGGTGACCAAGCAAGGGGGACTGGGGCTGTCACTTCCACCGCAGCAGCACCCAGCTCACCCTAGCCAGGCCACATCCGGCCCTAGGCGCCCCAAGGTCACCTGCCCTCCGGGGCGCCCCCACCCAGCCCGTGCGCTCACCAGAACAGCAGGTTGGCACCCAGGAAGGCGAGCAGGCTGCTCAGCGGCCTTTTCCAGCTCAGGAGCTCGTCGGCGCGGTAGCCCAGCCACACCACGGGCTCCCCGAGCAGCCAGGTCAGGGCGGCGGCCACCCTGCCCGCGGCCTCCTCCACCTGAGGCCCGGCGACCTCCGGCTCTGCCTCCCACGCCGCTTCCTCCCCGGGAACCCCGGGCCGCGGCGCCTGCTCCTCTGTTGCCGGGGCCGGGCATCCTTGTGTGCAGTGTTCCTCCTCGGGCGCCCGGCTAGCCATCTTCAGCAGTGCTTTGCTGGCGGAGACAGGGATGGGGACCCGGACGGGGAGGGGCGCGGGCGGACACGCGCGCCTGGCGGTGAGCGCCCGGAGAGCAGCAGCAGCAGGGACCGGTTGGGGTGCAGGGTGAACACCGTGGGGTGCTGGCTGCTGGGTGCCTTGTGACGTCAGGCCCCGCCGCGCCAGGGAAGAGGGTGCGGTCAAGTTCGTGTAGGGGCGGGGCCGCCCAGGGCCTGGCTACACATCCTGCGCTGGGCTCTGTAAGTGCGAGCGGGGCGGCGTCCCTAGGGAGCTGGGGACGAACAGAAAACACTCCTTTTTCCCTTCCAGCTGAGGAAGCCAGGTAAAGGTCTCTTCTCAAGGGAGGGGGGATGGAGGACATTATCACTTTATTCAGCCACAGCAGGCAGCCCGCCATCCTTCAGTATAGAAGAAAATATCCCAGGAGGTCGTGTATTTCAGCACTCAGAACTCAGCACGCCCCCCCCCCCCCCCCCCCCCGTCCAGATCCCTTGCAGGAACACCCAGCCTAACTGTGTCAGATAGAAACAAAAAACAAAACAAACAAAAATCTGCTGCCTTGGAAAAGGAAGAAAAGGAGTCAAGGAAGGACCTCTGGTCTGGTCCTCTTGATTTTAGGAGTAAAGACTGCTCAGGCCGCAGGGCATATGCTAGTGAAGACGCTTCTGATTAAGTGAGCCCTTTGGCTCAGACGTGAGAGTTGCTCTTCAGTGAGGGTCAGTGAACTGATCAGGAAGCAGAGAAACTAGACAGTGACCCGTGACCCGACTCTGCTAGTGTGCCAAGCTTTGGAGGCGGTTGCTTCAGCTGATCTGTTCTCAAGGGGGCCTCGGATGGAAATCCTCAGCGCCAAGATATCCTTCCTTTAAACTGCATGCAAAATCAAGTTTCAGAAGGGTTACCCATGAGGAACAACTTGCGTTTTTTAGGGGCTTCCAGGTGACAACTACATGCAAAGAGGTCCTGGAAGCAAATGAAAAGGAAATGTCAGAACCATTCAGTCACACACACACACACACACACACACACACACACACCAGCAATGTGGCACCACCTTGGCCTTGGTGGAGGAGCTTTGGGTTTGGCTTTGTTTAGCACTTGACACAAACCTGAGCTAAGAATGCCAGGTAGTGGAATTCCCTGTGATCCAAACCCAGTATTGACAAGCTTTCAGAAACCAGTTTACTAAATTCTTAACATTCCTCCTCCTCCTCCTCCTCCTCCTCCTCCTCCTCCTCCTCCTCTTCCTCCTCCTCCTCTTCCTCCTCCTAACTTCTAGCTATTGTCGCCTGGAATCTGTGGATGCAGTAAAAGCTGTTGGCAAGGGAGTTACCCAAAAGCTAAGCTCAGGTTGCTGTGTCTGCTTTTCAGTCTTCATTATCTCCCTTTAATGATAGATCTTTCTAGAACAACTCAGCTTTCTGAAGGGTTTCCTTCCCCTCTCTCCAACTGCTCAGACAAAAGCTAAGAACTTTAGGACAGGGGTAGACCCTACTGGAGGTACATAAGTTGGTACTACTGGGTAGGTATTCTTTGCAAAGTTATCTTTATAATGCCTGAGGGATTTACTCAGGCCTGAGCACAGAAAACTAATGTTGGGTGGATGCAAGAAATCTTGCTCCCTACTTGCAACAACTCTGATGTTTAAAAGCATGGGGAGTGCAGGGGTGATAGAGCATGGCTTTAATCCCAGCACTTGGGAGGCAGAGGCAGAAACAGAAGCAGGCAGATTTCAGTGAGTTCAAGGCCAACCTGGTCTACAAAGCGAGCTCCAGTCAAGGGAAAGCTATACAAGGAGACCTTGACTCAAAATTAATAAATAATTAAAAGCAAGTCTGTAGTTTTAATTGAAAATCCCAGATCGTTCTATTTTTACCAATAAAGACTCAGGAGGCAGGTGCTGTGGTGAAACCCCTGCTAGCTCAGAGAGGCAGAGAAGACACCCAGCTGCCCTTCCTATTCAGCCTTCGTCCTGATGGAAAAGGCCCAAAAGGCTCACTAGCTTAGGTGACATCCCAGAGGAAAAAGCCGAAGAAACCAAGGCCGAAGACTTGCTAGCTCAGAGAGCCAAAGGCCAAGGAGCTGAAGAGCTGAAGATCACAAAGCTAAAGAGAGCTAAAGACGCTTCTACTTCTATACACTGTCTGAAATACTCAACTCCCAGCCCCTCCTACTCTTTAATCCCCGTCAGCTGGTGTCTTGCTCTGCCTCTTGACCTAGGGTTAATTTGATAAAATTCTGTGTACAGATAGCTCTTAGATTATAAGCATGTGTTGGGGCTCAACCTTGCCAAACAAAAGACAGGTTTTTACAGTTCACAATCTCAGGGATCACATTTAGGATCAACTATCCTGCAACATAAGTCTTGTTGGGTTTTTGTTTTGTTTTGCTATTTAAGATTCCTTTCTGATTTTGACTTTGATTGTTGGGAACATGAGTCATGTAAGTCATGTCTATACAATTAGACTATATAGATATATAATCAGAAAAGAGTAAGGAATTCATGAAGGTATTCCCTCAAAAAAAAAAAAAAAGTCAAGGGGAGGAAAATATTGTAGCTGCCAGATGGGGGAAAAAAGAATAGTTAAAAAGATAACAGGTCTTGAAAAGGCTAGCACAAAGCACACAGGGCCTCTTAGAGGCCACTTGTCTTTCTCTTCTAAAAGTTGGTAGAAATATTGTAAGGAAGAGAAAAAGAATGGATAATTAACTCCTTTGTGTGCAGAGCCTTGTTGGGCAAAATCAAACTCAGCACAAAAAAGCAGGAAATACGCCAGCAAGACTGGTTTAGTTTGTTTGTCTTGTTGTTGTTGCTGTTGTTGTTGTTTTACATTTTGGAATCGTGCATTGGGCCCGGGTCCTCAAGATGAAGGAGACAGTGTCCATATTGTATCATTGTCCCCAGATAGACCTTGTGTGGCTTAACATTTTTCAGGCGTTTGTATCCTTGTCTTCTTTCCTTCTCCCTAACGTTCTGGGCACTTTCAGTCCCTGAACCAACACTCCCGATCGCTCCCTCTAATCACAGATCAATAAGAACATCCTGTGGCAGTAACCATGCAAAAGGACAAATCCCACCCCCAGCCATCTTCCGACCTCATTTCCTAGTCCAGTGCCTGAACCACAAAAGTGATTTGCTCTCCACATGCAGCTGCATGTCTGTGGTGCTTGTAAGAACAAGACCATCCAAGCTAACAGTGTCTGTCTGACAACCTTCTTCTAAGGGATGTGTTTACCACAAACAGCCTCACATGAAGGACTGGACTCTCAGACACCTATTGGGGAACACATTTTGGGGTATCACTGTCATATTTTTTTTCTGTCGGAGAAGAGATCCTATCTGCAGATAGTATGCACATAGCAGCCCAAAGCCTTTTTCGGGACTTTGATACGTGCAGTGACCTTGTGCACATTGGGAAAGGCCCCCGTCACTGAGCAGACGCATTTGTGTAGCATAGAACACAGCTTAGGAAACAGCACAGGCTGAGCTTCACCTTAGCCCCTTCTATAGATACCCTTGTGAAGAAACTGCCCAACTTCCCATTGGAGTGTGTGTGTGTGTGTGTGTGTGCACGCGCGCGCACATATGTGCACGTGAGAGAGAGAGCTATTATAAGTACTTGTAGTAACCAAAAGAGGACATTAGATCCTCTGGAGCTGTAGGTAGTTGCGAGCTACCTGACATGGACCCAGGACTTGAACTCAGATCCTCTGCAAGAGCAATGCAGGCTCTTAACCACTGAGCCATTGCTCCAAGTCCAGAGTGGATTTTCTTTAAAGACCTCAACATAACTAACTATAAAGACATGGGGATAACGAGGTACCCCTGCAAGGTAAGATGCATGCTACCAACCCTGATAACCTGAGTTTGGTCTGCGAGATCCATATGGCAAAAGGGAACTGACCCTGCAAGCTACCCTCAAACCTCCCTGCACGTATACATGTGTGCATGTATGAGCATGTGATGCATGCATGCATGTACACACACACACTGTAATGATAAAAAATTTAATAATAAAAACTAATAAGAACTGAGGCCACACTGTCAGGCCATCATCTGCTTCTGTAGCAAAATACCTGAAGCCTGGTAGTTTATAAAGAACTGTGAATTATTTGCCTCATAGTTCTTGACTCAGGGAATCCAAGAGTTTCTGCCAAGTGCCTTTTAGTTGTGTTGCCTGACAGTAGAGAGTTGCAGAGCACAAGCAAGGGGACGACAGGAACCTGCCGTGTGGAGTCTCTTATCCTCTTCTCACAAAGCCAGCGGTTCTATCACAAGGGCCTCCTTTATTGTCTCACATATCTGAATGCTGGCTCTCCAGCTAATTGGGTGCTGTTTAGGGAGCCTCAGGAGGTGTGGTCTTGTTGGAGGAAGTGTGTCACTAAGGCGGCTTTGTGGTTTCAAAAGCCCACACCCTTCACAAGTGTTTTCTCTCTGTGTCTCTGTCACTCTGTGTGTGTCCCTCTTTCTGTGTGTGTACCTCTGTGTCTGTGTCTTTCTCTGTCTCCCTTTCTGCTCTTTCACTCTCTGTGTCTTCCTATCTCTCTGTGTGTATCTCTGTCTCTGTCTCTCTCCCTCTGTTACCCAGCCTCATGGTTGTGGATTAGTTGTAAGCCCTCAGTTACTTCTCCAGCTCCATGCTTGCCTACCATCATGTTCCTGTTCATGTTGGTCATGGACTCTATGACCCTCTGGGACCCTGACTGCTTATTCGGAGCTTTCTTTTTATAAGTTTTCTCAGCCATGCTGTTTTGTCACAGCAATAGAAAAGTAACTATGACATTGGGAGGGGGGAAAAGTGGCTGCTTTGGGAAGGAGATGGTTTCATTTGTGATAGACTTTGGAAATGTCATGTGAATGGACACAGTTGCGGTAGCTCAAAGGCCAGCAGGCGTCTTGACCAAGACACAGATCCAGGCACATGGAATATCATGTATGAGAGCCTGGTGTGAAGAACAAGTTGAATTCAGAGACACTGGCCGGAGTGACTGCATGGAGCAGTGTGCCAATCGTCCATGCTGGTGCTTGCTCACTTTGAAATGGATGCCTTTTGATAATATAAAAAGCAAGGCACACTCAATAGAAACCACCTTGAGTTTTGCATTTGCTAGCAGTATGCAGTCTTGTGCTAGGGGAGTAGAAAGCTGCCTCTAGCTACATCTTGCAGCCGACTGTATTATCATGAGGGAAATCACAGAGATGGTCCATCCAGTGTGCTGCACATGAGCCAGGGTGTGCAGTGGGCTGAGCATATTAAATGGACTTAAAGGGTTTTAGCCCCCACTTAACCCCTTTATAAGCCAAGGAATGGTTCTGTATGTGCAAAGGCTTTCAGATAAACATCAGAGAGAAGAAAGTGTTGACTCTGTGACCAAGATTTGGTCTTGTGGGCAGCGGACTTTCTCAAGATAGTGGGTTTCTTTGCTGCTGTCACTGTTTTTGTTTGGCTTCTGTCAAAGATGTGACAGAATCAAGACACCAGCCTCCTAAGGTCACAGGAACTCCGATTCAGCTTCTATCACCCAAGCAAAATCAGGGTGTCATTATTTCCAGATCCAGGTCTCAGAATCAGGCCTCTAGTCTCCTGGGGTATTTCGTGTGCTAAAATTAAACCCGTGGAATGTAACGAAAGAGCGGTGAAAGTTGCATCCCACGAGCAATCCTTTAAAGTACTCATTTGGTTTGACACCTGTCTGGTGACTGCAGACCCTGCAGGTTCACTGTGATATGTGTCACCATAAGCCAAGAATAAATGCACAGTCAGTGTTAACTAAAGGGCTAGGGCATTGCAAGATGTAAGCGCTCTCTGTACCGTTGAAGCCGTATTAAGCTTCTGTGTTGTTCCTGGGTCACAGGCTTGCAGATCATTTCACTAATGCTTGCTCTCTCCACCACACTCCTGACATCAAAATGGGTTTTTCCTGCCTCCTGACACTTGCCACCAGGGTACCATGGATTGACCACACAATCTGTCAGACTGCCCCTTTTTGTAGGCTAATAGAAGTCCTTGGTTTGCTATACTTCTGACTTAGCACCTATAGAACAGGGACTCCCACAGCCCTGGTTTGACAGGTTGCTGGGATGGCTCTCAGAACTGGGACCCATTTCAATTACTGTTGCCAGCTTATTATAAAGGATATAAAGGACACAACTGGAGTTCCAAGGGCAAGGTCCCAAACTACCCTAAACAGGAATTTCTTATCCCACTGGGCAGTTGGCATGTGCCAGCATCTTGGCATAGAACAGCATTTGTCCACCAACCGTAACCTTCCTTGTAACTCTTCACTTAGAGGGGCTGACTGAGGTACCACAAGGTAGGTGTGTGTGTGTGTGTGTGAGGAAACCATTGGTTACTGGAGAGTAACGCAATCTCTGCCCTTTTGTTTTCTCTCAAAGTCTAAGTGTAGCGCACAGGTTCCTCCAGTCTAGTCACAGGGTTGGCTTCTCTGGCTACCAACTTCTGCTCCAGGGCTAATCTTAGTGGCCTGTAAAGTCACTTCAGGGAAATGAAAAGGTTTCCTATGAATAACAGAGCTGTACTGCTTTCACTTTTGGTGCTCGGGAACTTCCAAGAGATGGAAAAGTCCTATGTCGGAGTGAAGGAGGAGGATGAAGCACGGAGTTCTTACTCTGTTCTACTGCCCCACTTGGACCCCTCATCCTAAACCAGGTACTCCACTGGACTGAGCAAATCTATCCCCCAAAATGGCCTTGGGGTTTCACTCCAGGTTACCAGGATATGGTCCTGACGGCCTTTCTCCTTTCTCAAGGAAGATGAGATGTACTTGAAGCCAGGACCCCTCAGCCTCAGTGGAACCTTCCCGAAGCCAGCTTCCCACTGACCCTCAAGCTTTCCTAGGCAACGTGTACAAGTCATTGACACCTATCTCACTTAGGGACTCTTCTCCCACAACAATGCTGTTGGGGGGGAGGGGTGTGGGGTGGGAGGAGGAAATTACAGTGTATTGGGTGGGAGTGCTCCCTGCCTAGAAAAGTTCATCCCAACAGTCCCACGAAGCATCCTGGTCTCACACTCTCCTCTGTGTGGTTGAGAGGAGTGTCAAGATCAAGTAATTTAAAAATTCCAACCCGGAGGAGGGAAGGACTCCCCAGGCCCTGCCCCTAGCTGAGGAAGGATTGATGGGTGGGGCTTTCTCTCAAAGCACCTTGCTTATTAACCCAGTGCCAAAAGAAGGGCTTCTCTTTAATGCCATTGATCTTGTCAACAATTACAGGTGCTTTGTTCATACTTGTTTTCTCCTCGGCTTTACCTGGACTCACATGCCTTGCCTTTGCCAACCCCTTTGCTCTGCTTTTTTGCATTTTGTACTGTAAAATGGGTGTGGGTCTTTGGAGGGTAGGATCAGACCATCACTGCTTGACTCTAAACTGTCTGGTAGACTCATATTTTGGAGACTCAGTCCCAGGCTTAGTACTGTTTTAAAGGTTGTGGAGCACTTGGGAGGTGTGGTCCTCACAGTTGAAATCACTAGTGATGGGTCTTTGAAAACTGTAGCCTGGGGCCTCTTACCAGTTTCATTTTCTGCTTATCAATCTGCCAAGGTATGAGAAGCCTCCACCACTTACTCCTGCTACCCCAGATACCCTCCTGAGTGAAACTGAGGGCATGACTGCTCCTAGCTATGGTGGGGGAGAAGGGTTTATTTATATGTGGGCGAAAACAGACGGAAGCATCTGGAAGGGTCCAGACTGAGCCAGTCTGTGAGAGGAGGGGAAGGAGTGGTAATGTGAGAGATGAAGAGATGGGGGCAAGAAGAAGAGAGGAGCTGAGGACCAAATGTCCAATAGTGAAACAAGAGACCAAGAGAAGCAAGACAGCACATAGGCAAAATGGCTGAATTATAGAAATCAGAAGCTGTTGGAAGAGGATGAAATCCCAGGCGCTGGGCAGGAGAGGTTTCCGTAGGGAGTGAGGAGAGAGGAACTAGGAAGAGCCACATATTGAGTGAGATGTGTTCCAGGGTTTCTTGGAGACCTGCCCCTTATCACAACAGATACCACCCTGCCACCACAGATACCACCCTGCCACCACAGATGATATCACCCTGCCACCACAGATACCATCCTGCCACCATAGATGGTCCACCCTGTTACCACAGATACCAACCACCTTGTCACAGATGGTCCACCCTGCCATCACAGATACCACCTTGTCACCACAGATACCACCCTACCACCAGAGATACCACCCTGTCACCTCAGATACCACCCTGCCACCTCAGATACCACCATACCACCACAGATACCACCCTGTTATCACAGATACCACCCTGTCACCACAGATAGTCTACCCTGTCACCTCAGATACCACCCTGTCACCACAGATACCACCCTGTCACCATAGACGGTCTACCCTGTCACCACAGATACCACCCTGCCACCTCAGTTACCACCTTGCCTTCCCTAGCACAGCTGAAAGCTCCCCAAAGCCAGAAACCAAAGCAAACCTTTTCTCCCTAGATTCAGTCAGGCATTCTGTCACAGAAACAAGAAAAGTGACTGATATAAACCCCACTGCTCTCAATCAGGCCTTCTAGAACAACAAAGCTTCCCTGAGCCTTGCTCTCTCAGAGGCACTTCTCATCTGAGCACCCGACAAGAGGCAGAGTCAGTTGCCCTCAATCCATACTCTAAACACATTTCTCACCTGTGTTCTTGATGAAACTGTAAAGCCCTTTCCTGGCTCCTCAGCCTCTTCACACCCCAGCTACTCTATCTTCGGTGCTGTCCACACCTCTTCTGTGGACGCTTGATCAAGCAGAAAGCTTATGGGCTTTTAGAAAGAATGTGGTTTGATCTGAACGGCCCATTAACCATTCTAGTGCTTCAGAGAAGCTGTTCTCTCCCTCCTCCTCTTTCCTCCTCTTTCTCCTCCTCCTTGGTGTGTGTGTGTGTGTGTGTGTGTGTGTGTGTGTGTGTGTGTGTGTGTGTTCGTGTGTAGTGTGTTCACGGATAGATGCACATGTGTATGTGAGTGTGCATGCACATATGTGAATATGGAGGCCGGAGGACACAGGGGTCATTACTCAGATGACAGAAATTACAAAGAAGGCGAGGCTGGCTGGCCAATGAAACCAAGTGTTAGGATTGCAAGCACACCAGCCCCAGGGTGGGGGTGGAGAAAACTCTGGAGATGTACTCTGATCCTTGTACTTGCAAGGAAAACTCTTTTTAACAAATGGCCTCTTTTCCGAACCTGAAACACTCATTTTCCTCCACATTTGAGCAGGCCTAGAAATGGGACACACTCCAAAGACTTAGGCATGTCGGACTCAAGAGCTCTGTAATTTGTTGCCGCAACAGACTCTCTGAGACCATCCTGTCAACTTTACAATGTGAGAAAACAGCATATCTGACTGGTGTATGAGGGCACAGCTCATCAAAACTGACGGGGGCTGGAGCCACTGCACCATTGAGTCTGAAAGAGAAACCAGTCTTCTCTCCGAGGCACAGCTTAGCCACAGTCCTCTGCAGAGCACTCATAGGCAAAAGCTAAGGAGATGTTTCCCTAAATGTAACTGGGTTCAGCAACTGTGTTGGAAGCATCTTCATGATAAAAAGTCCAAAAGCTGAACTGTCCTTAAATAACTCCTGTAGAGACGGCCCAGAAGCCACTGGGAAGGAGCCCCCAGTAGGCCTCTTAAGAATCAGCTCACAGTGTGTGTTTGGATATTGTTTAATTAGACAATCACCTCCCTTGGGAGAACATCATCACTATTGTGAGTAAAAGTCTGCCCATCCTTGAGGACCCGCATGGAAGGCCTCATAGCCAGGGTGCGTTCTAGCAGGCTCACAAGGGAACTGGAACCTGCCCTCTCCTGGCCCCACCCTTACCACTTCCAGTGAGAAGCCTGGCCTCCACAGAGAAGCCCAAATTAGTGTCTTGAGGGTTCCTTTAGCTCTGATCTCATGAAGGTTTCCGGCATGTACTGAGGACTTGTGGAGCACCGTATAGGGCAGGACGTGAAAATGGGTAGAGTGGCACTCTAATAGTCTTTGCCTGCTGAAAAAGCTCACCATCGATAACAAATCCACAGGGACCAGAGGGTGCATTCTGAATATCACTGGCTGCTAAAGAGGACCAAAGTGCCTTAGATGATGATGCTAGGTCCAACTGGGAACATCTTTGGTACCAGAATGCAAAGGCATCCTCACAGGCTCCATAGTAACTCGTGTCAAGGATACAGAGGCCAGGTTGGAAGGGATCTCCCTGACCTCAGATCCAAAGTTTCAAGGATTAAAAAAAAAAAAAAAATCCTGGTAAATGATTGTAACACATTGACTTTTTAAAAATTATGATTCCGAAGGCTACATCCTGTGACCAGGCAGGACTTCAGTGGAGAGAGAGGGACACCAAACCACCCACAGAACCTTCCAACCACAATTTGCCCTGCCTACAAGATGTGCAGGGGAAAAGATGGAGCAGAATTAGAGGGAATGGCCAACCAACGACTGTCCCAACTTGAGACCCATGCCATGAGAAAGAGCCAATCCCTGACACTATTAATGATATTCTGCTCTTCTTGCAGACAGGAGCCTAGCATAACTGTCCTCTGAGAGGCTTTACCCAGCAACGTATGCAGAGACCCACTGCTAAACATTAGACAGAGCTCAGGAAATCTTGTGGAAGAGGGAGAAGAAGGACTGAGGGGGCCAGAGAGGTCAAGGACACAACCAGAAAACCTATAGAGTAAACTAACCTAGGTCCATAGGGGCTCAGAGATTTAACCACCAACCAAAGAACATTCATGGGCTGGATCTACGCCCACCTACACATGTGTAGCAGACGTGCAGTTTGGTCTTCATGTGGTATTCCTAACAACTGCAACAGGGACTGTCTCTGACTCTGTTGCCTGCCCATATCTGGGCTGCCTTGTCTGGCCTCAATGGGAGAGGATGTGTTTAGTCCTGCTCTTATTTGATATGCCAGGGTGGGTTGGTACTCATGAACAGGGGGCCTTGCCTTCTCTGTGGAGAAAGGAAAGGGGGTGGAGGAAGGGAGAGGAGAGGGAGGGGAGAGGGAGGGACCGGAAGGAGAAGAGGGAGGGGAAGCTGTCACTGGGATGCAAAGTTAATAAATAAATTAATTTTTAAAAAGGAAAAAATGATCCCAGAATGATTCCAAAATGATAGGATTCCAAAAAGATCTGGTTATGGGAATATATTAAATGTATAGATTAAATTTTATATCATTTTGTAACTCTCTATATAGTAATTTATTTAGACAGTGATAATCAAATGAATCCCATAGCCCACTGAGAAGAAGATTGCAGGGAAGAGGCTATTTCCATGACCTCACAAGTTACCTGTTAATTCTGAAGGCAAAATGGCCTTGGCATCGAGGAAATCTGCCAGGACCCACTGTGTCTACGTTGGCAGCACTAGCAACGGGACAGCCTGACTCTTAAGTTCCTGATCCAAAGATGCCAGGGGAAGGGCATGTCGGGACAAAATATCCTGGAAACATTTCACCTACATGAAATCTTGAGGTAACACACAAGGATGCACTAGTTAGTTGGGCTTTGTTTTGTTTTGTTTTGTTTTGTTTTTCTAACTTGACACAAACTAGAGACACTTGGGATGAGGGAATGTCAATTGAACCGATTGGCCTGTGGCCATGTCTGTGGGGCATTTTCTTGTTTGCTGGTTGATGGAAGAGGGCCTAGCCCACTCAGGGGCAGTGCCATCCTGGGCAGGTTGGGCCTAGGAGAAGGCAGTAAACAGCAGTTCTCCATGGTCCCCACTGCCAGTGCTGTCTCCAGATTCCTGCTGGAGCCCCTGCAAGGTGATGGAATGTGACTTGGAAGCATAAGCCAGTAAAACCTTTTCCTCCTAGAAGCTGTTTTGTTCTGGGTTTTGTCACAGCATCAGGAAGCAAACTGGGATGCAGAGGAATCCAGGAAGGGCTCATTTTACAGGTTAACTGTGCTGGGTTTGCAGAGTCAGTGATAATATTGGCAAAGTGTATGGGGAGATGAAGCCAGATCACTGTGAGAATCTTGATTGGATTCTCAGTGAAGACAATAGATGTAGTCAAGGTTAATTCCAAAGACAGCTGGGGAAGACTGAGTCCAGGCAGCATGAGAGATGATTTTGTTGAATTAACATTGATTGTCTTCTTTATAATAATGATTTTAACCTGCTGTACAACAACATCTCTCTCTCTCTCTCTCTCTCTCTCTCTCTCTCTCTCTCTCTCTCTCTCTCTCTCTCTCTCTGAGGTAAGATGCAGGCAGGGATCAAATGCTATGAGGACAGTTCCCTGCTGTCAGAGAAGAGAAACAGGAAGTGTGTGCATGTGGGTATGTGGGTAGGTGGGTGGGGCTAAGAAAGCTGGTGTGGCCAGGCACAGTAGTGCGTTCCTGTAGCCTCAGCATTTGGGGAGCACTCAGAGGCAAGTGGATCTCTGTGAGTTCAAGGCCAGCCTGGTCTACAAAGTGAGTCCAGAACAGCCAGGGCTACACAGAGAAGCCCTGTCTCAAAACAAAACAAAACAAAACAAAAAGCTGGTGTGGAAAGATGTTGGTGTATGTGTGTGAGGGTATCCGGGAGGTCATTATGTCAATCTACAAATGTCTACTTTCATATGGGTTTGGAACATCTCAAAACAACCAAAAATGGTGCTTTTCAGAAGACTGAAAGAATAGGAAATAGAGTAGTTCTAAAAATAATAATAATAATTTCCTTTTATTTCGTGTTCCCTAAAACAGTTTCTCATAGATGACAGCAAGTTCTCCTTTTTTGTTAACTCTTGCTTAAGATAATTGTGACACAGCTAGCTTAGCAGGGCTCTTTCTGGATTTTCTGGCAGCAGGGAGAAATGAAATGTTTACCTTCTCCAAGAACAAAAGTTCGTTTCTTTTTTTAAAAAATAATTTATTTTTATTTTATGTGCATTGGTGTTTTGTCTACATGTAAGTCTGTGTAAGGGTGTCAGTCAGATCATGGAGTTACAGTTATGAGCTGCCATGTGGGTCCTGGGAATTAAACCCAGGTCCTCTGGAAGAGCAGTCAGTGCTCTGAACCACAGAGCACTTTTAAATATTGTCTTTTTTTAATGTTATTTATTTACTTATTTATTTATTATGTCTTCATATACACCAGAAGAGGGCATCGGATCATAATACAGATGGTTGTGAGGCACCATGTGGTTGCTGGGAATTGAACTCAGGACCTCTGGAAGAGCAGACAGTACTCTTAACCACTGAGCCATCTCTCCAGCTCCAAAGCCCATTTCTTAACTTCCTTTTTTTTTTTTTTTTTTAAATTGAGCTTTAGCTGTGCCCAAGACCTTGGAAGTGAAGTAACACAGATGAATAAATTCCTTGCCATCAGTGGGTATAGAATCAAATCTGGAAATGTGGATTCAACAAACACTTACTAGTGGCTAATAGGAGCTAAATGAATTCTAGGAGCGGGAACTGTACTGGTAAATGTGAGGCCATCAGGGACCCTCATCTAAATACAGAGGAGTACACTAACTTCAGTAAGTCATCTGAGGAGGAGGAAAAGACTTTACCACTTCCAAAAAACTGTAACTAAGCATTTGCAACAAAGGATGCTTCTGAGCCAGAGCCTAGAGACTGCACCTGGAATTAACTAAAACCCAAGCAGCTGGATACACCACTTCATTTGAAGTGGGAAGACCCACTTTATTTTTTAAATATATTTTATTAATTTATTCATATTACATCTAAATTGTTATCCCATCCTTTGTATCCTCCCATTCCTCCCTCCCTCCCATTTTCCCCTTACTCCCCTCCCCTCTGACTGTGACTGAGGGGGACCCCCTCCCCCTGTATAGGTTCATAGGGTATCAAGTCTCTTCTTGGTAGCCTGCTATCCTTTCTCTAAGTGCCACCAGGCCTCCCCATCCAGGGGACGTGGTCAAATATGGGCACCAGAGTTTGTGTGAAAGGAAGACCCACTTTAATCTGGAACTTTTGAGGTGGAAAGATCTACCTTTAATGTGAGCACACTTTGTGCTGGGAGTCTTTATAAAGGACATGGAAGAAGGGAGCTTGCTCTTTGCCTGCTGGTTCTCACTCTGTCTGGCAAGTCCGTTCATTCCCTGGCATTGGGGCCTACTTATTCAGGATTCATACATATTCATAAATATATATGAATGAGTGATATATCCCATATATAATAAATAACAAACCCCACTACATGAAAATAATAAATTCCATATATGTGTGAATATACATTATATATACACACACACACACATATATATATATATCACAGATATATATTTATTCTATAAGCATTGTAAAGAACCCAGACTAATACAAAGAATATCAGGCTTTCCAGACAAATGGGTAGCCATCCCAATGAAGGGAACAGGACATGTAAAATCAGGTGAGCATGGTATTCCTAAGGACTGACAACTAATTAGCTCTAGCTGGAACATAGGATACTTGCACAGATAGTGTCCCTGGTAAGGTTTCTATTGCTGTGACAAACGCCACAACTAAATGTGACTTGGGAGTAAAGGTTCATTTCCACTTAAAGTTGTAGTCCACCATGAAGGCAAGTCAGGGCAAGAACTCAAGGCAGGAACCTGAAGACAGAAACTGAGGCAGAGGTTGTGGAGAAATGCTACTTACTACTTGGCTTCACATGCTTTATTATAGCCCAGGACCACGTGCTTAGGGAGGGTACTGCCCACCATGGACTGGGCCCTACCATGTCAGTCAAGAAAATAGCCCACAGGCTTGTCTGCAGGCCATTACAATGGGGCTATTTTCTCAATTGAGGTTCCCTGGTCTCACATGATAAACACAGACACATAATCACACACAGACACACACACACACACACGAAACAAACCCAACAACAGCAAACAAAAGCTGTCTTAGTGAGGGCTCTGCAGAGATGTAGAAGCAATATGCTGTTTATGTTTTTGTGTGCACATGCTTGTGTATCCATAGGGAAGAGTTTAAGAACTGATCCATTCTGTGGGTGTAGGCGAGTTTCAAACATGTGGTGCTATTGCCGGGCTGGGGAGTCCGAGGGAGCTGATGCTGCCGTTTTGAACCTGAATGCATTCTAGTGCCAGAGTTTCTCTCTTCTCCTCAGATGAATTTAAGCTTTTCCCTGCATGCTTTTCGTGGACTGGATAAGACTCAACCCAGCTGAGGAGAAGAAACTGTTTTACTCAAAGTCTATTGCTTATGTTGATCACATCTGAAAATACTTTCACAGCAACACCTAGTCTAGAGTTTAACCAAACCACCGAGCACCACACTCTGGCCAAGCTGTGAAAATTTTCACTATCAGCACCCTTTGAAAGATTGGTTACTGTCTGAGTTTTCCTCCTTGTCACTGTGATCAAATACCCTGGCAAAAGTAATTTAAAAGAAATGGCTTACTTGGCTCCCAACTCCAAGTTACAGTGGGGACGCCATCATCTGTGTCATGTGAAAAGAAGCCATCACCCCCTCGCTGGGGGAAGTCACCCCCAAGATAGCCAGTACATTACATTACATTATATCCAAAGTCCAAAGTGGAGAATCAAGGCCTACATGCTACTGCGCAGCTTCCTCCCTCTTCCCTGGTACCTCCCCAGGGGATGCTGCCACCTACCATGGGCTGGTTTTTCCCCTCAATTAGCATAATCAAGGTGATCACTCACGGACATCCTCACAGTCCAACCTAACCTAGGCTACCCCTTATTGAGTGAGACTCTTTTCCCTGGTGATTCTGTCGTTGTGTCCAGTTGAAAGCTAACTGCTGGCCTGCTGAGATGGCTCAGAGGGCTAAGGTTCCTGCCATTAAACCTAATAAGTTGACTTTGATCCCTATGACATGCATCATAGAAGGAGAGAACCAACTACTACAGCTTGCCCTCTCTGACTTCCACACGTACACTTTGGCATGTGCACACCCACACATGCACAAGCACAAGCACACACACATAAATAAAAACAAATATAATTCTAGAAAGAGTCTAACCGTCACAATTACACCCCAAGATGTGGGGTAGAGAGGAAAGACAAGCTCAGAGAAATAAACTTGACTTTAAAGATGGTGCCTTTCAGCCAGTCATGCACACTAGGACAGACACTCAGGAGACACCTTGCTATTGAGTCAATTTTAGAATCCCTGTGGTGGTCCCAGGTATGTTAGTGTCTTTGGCACTAAGTGACAGAAGCTGGGTGGCTTCATTTATGTCTTCCAATTGGCTGGGCCTGTTGGCTGGTGTGCCACAGTGGTCCTCTATACGGCATCTCCCAGATATTGTCTCATCTTACAGGTAAGGGTTCCACCAGGGCAAGCCCTACTATGCAAGAGACGTCTTTAGTTTTCTGCTTCAGGCTTATTTCCCAGTGTCCTAATGACTGTAGCAAGTCACATAGATAAGCTCATGTAAAAAGTGGACAACACAAAAGCCTGGCATTCACTGGGGTCTATTAATAATCTAATACATGTTGAGTGCAATGAGGGAGAATAAAGTGCAGGAGAAAGATGGACATTACATTGAAAGAGAGGCAGGGTGGTCAGGGAAGTGACGTTTTGAGTAGAGACATAAATAAAGTGATGCAGATAGTCATGTGACATTCAGGAGGCAAGGCCATGGGACACTGAGTGAATGGGGAGTGTCAGAACCATATAGCAAAGACTGGTTTTCAAGTTCTCAGGAAACCATAGGAGTATTATAACAGGTGAGTGGAGTGGGCAAGGGCTGAAGGCAGCAGAATGGTAGAAAGGATGCTGAAGAGCAAGCCGAGGGTACACTTACATAGAATTTGGCAAGCCATGGCAAAGAGTCTTGATTTTATCCTAAAGAATTACAACCAAAAGCACGAGTGAAACAGTGTGACATGTTTGTCAGTCTTCTAGCAGTGTGACAAATCCCTGAGAAAGCCACTGCAGGGAGGAGAGCTATAATTCACTCACCGTTTCGATGATTTTGATCTGAAGTCAGCTAGAGCCGTTTTTGCTTCTGAGCTATAGCAAGACAGCACAGCAGTGTGAACGGTGAATACTGCAAAGCTGCCTGCCTCGAGGTGGTCAGGGAGGAGGCAGAGCAACAGGAAGGGCCCACTGCATATGCCTTTGAGAGTAGGGCCTCCTGACCTATTTTCTCCAATTCAATCTCACTTCCTAATTTTCCCAATAATGCCTATAAATTACTAATCTATCAGCGTATGACTCCACTGATATGGTACAGCCCCTGGTATCTCCGCCAAGGCCACACCTCTAAACACTGCTGCATTGAACTTCAACACATGAGGCATTAGAGGGGACACTTCATCCAGCAGATGGCTTTTCTACAAGTGACTTGACCTGGCTTTCATCTTTTTTGTTGTTTGTTTTGTTTTTCTGAGGCAGGGTTTCTTTGTGTAGCCTTGGCTATCCTAGACTCACTTTTTTTTTAGACCAGGCTGGCCTCGAACTCACAGGGATCCACCTGCCTCTGCCTCCTGAGTGCTGGGATTAAAGGTGTGTCACCACACATGGCCTGACTTTCATCTTTAAAAGGATATTTTGGTCACTGGTGAGGAGACAAGCGTGGGATGGAGGATACGGTCCAATGTCTGAGTGGGATGTGAGGGTGTGAAAGAATCCCAAGCATTCTTCTTTGAATGTATTGTACCTCACATATGTCATACACAGACAAGCAGAGATGGAAGGGAGAAAACAAGACATAAAACCCCTATGCTGGAGGGAGGAGAAACCCACAGCTAAATAACCCTAACGGTCCAGGAATGGATGGTGAGCTGGGATATGTGACAGAAAGATGCAAAGAGATACTCATGATCCTTGGGCTTCCATGCTGGTATAAGTATGGACTGAGTACAAAGACTTAAACAGGGAGAGTTTTGACACAGGGGTTTGGGGTATGCAGGATACCATGAGAGTTGAATTCGCTACAGATATATGAGATGATGACTGTGGAGGGGCTACTAAGCTTCAGAAGACTATAGTGATGCACCTCAAGTGTGGGTTGGAGCCTGTGTGGCACCTGTGTACCTATAGGCTCAACTACATGGGCGGGGGGGGGGCGGCCCTTGGGTAGGACTGCACAAACTCAAGAGGAGTTTGAGGCCAGCCTGGACACTACAGCACAGCCCTATTAAATATATAATAGTCTGACTTAGGTGGGGGTAGCTCATGCCTGTAATCCTAGCACTCTGAAGACTGAGGAAAGAGAGCTGTAATTTCAAAGTCATCCCGGGCTTCATAGTCAGACTCTGATCCTGAGAAAGAAAGGAAGAAGAGAGGGAGAGGGAAGGAGGAAGGGAGAGAGGGAGGGAGGGAGGGAGGAAGAGAGGGAGGGAAGGAAGAAGGAAAGTGAGTCATTATGTTTGCCAGCTGCCTTCAATTTTTCATCTACAGAGTGTTAGTGCTGCCCAGACAAACAGACCAATAGGAGCTGTGTATATGTATGCAGCTAGAACTATATGCATTGGTTCAGAGTTCTGAAGACTGAGAAAGCTAGCGCATAAACTGTTGTCTTCAAGCTGTAAGCTCAGGAAAGCCAGCAGTACAGGTCAAAGGTCTGAGGTGCAGAGAGCTAGGTCGCACACCAGCTTGTTTGCAAGGCCCGAGAATCAAAAGCTCTGAAGGCAGAATGCCAGGGATCCTGCTCAGTCAGCCAGTGACCTCAACTTTGTCTCTGCTTTTGGTAGTCTGCAAGCCCTCTGCAGACTACGTGCTCCACTGGGGAGAGCTGTCTGCTCTGCTCACCCACCAATTTAAGTGCTAATCTCTTCTGGAAACTCCTTCCCACACACACCCAGAAATCATGGTCAGCCAGCTGTCTGGGCCTCCTGGGGCTCAGGGAAGCTGACACGGGGAATTAACTGTCCCATATGAACTTGTAGAGACGGGTTGATCTGTGGGTGGGATTATTCAAGTAAGGGGTGCAGAGGGGAGTCAGAGGTGAAGTGGGAGTTGGAAGTATATAAAAATAAAAATTTGTTACGATTCTGAACCACAGAAGGAGAAAGCAATGGACAGTGAAGAAGGTGGTGATCTCATTTGTCCAGAGGTCAGGTGGGGGTTGGAGGAGTGATCATCCATTGAGGCGACAGAGTTTGGAAGAGGTGGGAATAGAGTGCTTTGGGAGCAGAGACTAGAGTTTGGAGGATGAAAGAGGTCAAGGAACCAAGAAGCCAAGTGAATGGATGGGTTATTCATGAGAGGAAAGTTGCTAGCAGGGCCTCAGATAAAGGCAGTATCCAAGCATTTGTTCTGTTCTTGCTGGTCAAAAACCACTGGTTGGTCAACAGCACCTTAGCAGAGTGTGGTGGCTTAAGGGAGAAGTGCCTCCTCAGGTGGTGCTGCATGGAGGATGCTGTGAAACCTTTGGGAGGTGCTGCCTTGCTAGAGGAAGTGCGTCATTAAGGGGGTAGGCTTTGAGAATTTATGGCCTTGCTCACTTTCATTACTTTATGCGTGTTTGAAGACGTGCTCTCAGATTCCTGCTCCAGCCGGCTGCCTTCATGTCTCCAGAGCCACCAGGACCCTCCCCTGGGACCAGAAGCCTAAGTAAACTCTTTTATAGGTTCCCCTGCATCATAGTTTTGAGGGAACAAGGAGCTAGACACATCCTAGACAGGCAGGCAGACAGGGAGAGGTACCACAGGTAGATAATAACTTCAGGTGTCCCTCTTACCCTCCTGATCTGAGACAAAAGTGGGGGGGGGTGTTCCTCGCACCAGAAGGGCCACCCTTCCAGGCTGGTCAGATATGTTCAAGGCTGGTCCTGAGCTTGTTTACCTGAAGGTGTGGGCCTGTCAGCTTCCTTCTTTTTCTCTAGGTTGACCACCCCAAACCCAGAGAAGTGTTTATGCCACCATAAATAGATAAACACAGGTTTACCTGAAACTGTGCCCTTACCCATTTCTTTTGCTTTGTTAAAGCTGACCTACCCAAAATAAGGGGGAAGGAGGCCTATCTCAGGCCACCAAAGCCACTTTGAAACCTCAGCCCTCCAGGAGAACAGGTGTTGATTTCTTAGTTCCAGCTCTTCTCTATGAGGAGTGTTTTTCTCTGCATTCTCTCTCTCTCTCTCTCTCTCTCTCTCTCCTCCTCTCTCTCTCTCCCTCTCGCATCTCTCTCTCTCTCTGTGTGTGTGTGTGTGTGTGTGTCCTCTCTCTCTCTCTCTCTCTCTCTCTCTCTCTCTCTCTCTCTCTCTCTTCTGTTTCTCTCTCTCCTCTGCCTCTGACTGTGTGTGTGTTTTTCTTTACTTTTAATACAGTTCATTACCTGTTTCTTCCTGCTGTGCCTAAGATTTTTCCAGCCTGTTAATCAAGACCCCTAAATGGTAAAAGTATTTTGTCACAAGCTGGGCATGGTGGTGTATGTCTTTAACTGAGGAGATAGAGGCAGGTTGATCACTGTGAGTTCAAGGCCAGCCAAGATAACACAGAGAAACCCTGTCTCAAAAAACAAACAAAAAACAGCAACACAAAAAGTATTTTGTCACAGCAACAGAAAAGTAACTAATATGGGGAGGAAAGAGTTTGTTTTGGCTTATCCTTCCAGATTGCAGTGCATCATTGAGAGGAGCTTGGGCAAGACTTCAAGGAGCTTGAAGCAGAAACCCCAGAGACGCACTGCTTGCCAACTAGCTTGCTGGCTCATGCTTGACTAATACAGGATTGCCTGAGTAGGAAATGGTACCGCCCACAGTGGGCTGATCCCTCCCCCGTCAATTACAGACAGTTCCACAGACCAATCTGATAAAGACAGCGCCTCAATCACAACTCTTTGTCAGGTGATTCGAGGTTCTGTCAAGTACACAGTTGAAGTTAGCTCTAAGAGGCTGTGAGCCAGACACTTGTGAGAAGGCAAAGTAGATTGTGTGGTCGGTAGTGGTTTGGATGAGAATGGCCCTCACAGGCTCATAGATTTAAATGCTTGGTGACCAGGGAGTGGTCCCATTTGAAAGGATTAGAAAGTGTGGGTTAAGGATACCAAGAAGAGACTTGATACCCTATGAGCATATAAAGGGAGAGGAGGTCCCCCTCAGTCACAGTCATAGGGGAGGGGAGTAAGGGGAAAATGGTAGGGAAGGAGGAATGGGAGGATACAAAGGATGGGATAACCACTGAGATGTAATATGAATTAATAAAATTAAAATTTAAAAAACATATGGTATAAAAATGAAGCTTATATGAATGCAGACATGAAAAACGAAGTGTGGCTTAGCTGGAGAAAGTGTGTCATTGGAGGTGGCCTTTGGGGTTTCAAAAGCCTAAGCCAGGCCCAGGGGTTCCCTCTTCCTTCTACCTACAGATGCAGATGTAGAACTCAGCACCATGTCTGCCTGCATGCTCCCTTTCATGACAATGCACTAAGCCTCTGACACTGTAAGCCGGCTCCAATTAAATGCTTTGCTTTACAAGAGTTGCTGTGGTTATGGTGAGTTTTCACAGCCATAGAACAATGACCAAGATATGTCCTAATGAAGTTTCTTTAAGGAGGGTGTTCAAGAAGGAAGAAAGGTCTGGAAGTGGCTTAGCAATCAAGAGCACTGTATGGGCTTGTTGAGGACCCAGGGTCATTGTTATCACCCACATAGTAGTTCACAGCCCTCTGTAACTTCAGTTCCAGGAAATTGAACACCCTCTTCTAGCTTTCATGGGTACCAGGCATGCACACGGTACACACAGACATACACACAGGCATGCACACGGTACACACAGGCATGCACACGGTACACACAGACATACACACAGGCATGCACACGGTACACACAGACATACACACAGGCATGCACACGGTACACACAGGCATACACACAGGCATGCACACGGTACACACAGACATACACACAGGCAAACTTTTTTAAAAAAGATTTATTTATTATTACATATACAGTGCTCTGCCTACATGTACACCTGCAGGCCAAAAGAGGGCATTAGATCACATTATAGATGGTTGTGAGCCACCATATGGCTGCGGGGAATTGAACTGAGGACCTCTGGAAGAGCAGCCAGTGCTCTTATCCTCTGAGCCATCTCTCCAGCCCCAGGCAGACTCTTAAAGAAGAAAGACGCATGGACTGGAAGCACAAGGGGAGAAATCATCTCATGCCCAGACCCATGACATGAGAGCTGGGAGGCAATCAGTCCTCCCCTCCCTGGGGGTTCCAGGAGCACAGATGTGTTCTGTAGAACTAGAAGAGACAAGGAACTTAAAAGAGGTGGAGAGAAAGAGAGAGAGAGAGAGAGAGAGAGAGAGAGAGAGAGAGAGAGAGAGAGAGAGAGAGAGAGAGAGAGAATGTATGGAGTGTGTGTATGTGTGTGTGTGTGTGTGAGTGAGTGTATTGTGTATGGAGTGTGTGGTATGTATGTATGTATGTGGATGTGTGTGTGTGAGTGGATGTGTGGTATTGTATGTGTTTGTGAGTGTATTATGTGTAGAGCATGTGGTATATATGTGTATGTGTGAGTGTATTGTGTGTAGAGTGTGTGGTATGTATGTATGTGTGTGAGTGGAGTGTGTGTGGAGTGTGGTGTATATGTATGTGTATATGTATGTGTGTGTGTGTGTGTGTGTGTGTGCTCTTGAGTGGATGTGCAAATGATAGATCAAGCATCACAGGAACCTCAGGCCGCAGGTAGAGAGGACTGTACTGCTGAGTGAGATGAACAATGAGAAAAGTTTTTCTGACTTTTGGGGCAGAAGAGCCAGCAAAGCTCAGGGGGATGATTCTTATTTACCTGGAACCATGTTTTTCTTCCTCACAGATTCTTGGCCATGTTCAACATTATTAAGTTTGCCAAGTAAAAAACCACACGAATACTTTATTATATATGACATTCATTAAGTTTTAATTATAGCACTACTGCAGGAAGTAATCCCACATATCTCGTTTGCCTTCAGATGTTAGTTTTCATTTTATGTTCATTTAAAATTAGTTTGATCTCCTAGAAACATCAGAGAGGCTGCACCCGTGAAGTCTCTTTAGCATGTTTGCCTAACAAGACCTGAACAAACAAGCCATCAAGGGGCATGCTAACATGGGTGTGGGAAAGCCAGAGGGGCCTCAACCCTAGACAAAGAACTCCCATCAACTGGGGAGTGCAGACAGTGAGAGAAAAAGTCATTTAGTGAATAGGAACAAATACCCTAAAAGGGAAATCTAGTCTATCATGGTTTGGGAGGGGTAAGGTGTCATCTTAATCCATGACTATTTCACACACCTTATAAATATTCATGAAGAATATCCACAGTGTAAAAACCCTTGTGCTGCTATGCCTTTTCAGGACAGCCCACTCAAACCTCTGTCTGCCACGCATGCTTTGCTTTGCTAAATAAACTTTGGCTTAAAGAGTTGTCTGCTGAATTCTTTAAGAAGACAGGAAGTGAGGAGAGCTGGGTGTGGTGGCACACGCCTTTAATTCCAGAAATGGAGAGACAGAGGCAGGTGAATATCCGAGTACAAGATTAGCCTGGTCTACAGAGCTAGTTCCAGGACAGCCAGGGCTGCCCAGAGAAACCCTGTCTCAAAAAACAAGCAAACAAACAAAAAGAAGAAACAACTGCTCTTGCAGAGGACCTGAATTCAACTCCTAGCACCCATGTTGGGTGGCTCGCGACCTGTAACTTCAGCTCGAAGGGACTCAAGGCCCTCTTCTGGACTCTGCAGGCACTTGCACTCATGTGCACATACTCACATGCAGACATACCCATTTCATTTTTATGATGAAAATGTTCAAAAAGAGAAAAAGAAAAACCTGCTATTCTACATTTGGTGGTTAGGAAGGGCCCCTTTGGTAGTGACATTTAAGTGAGACCACGATGACAAAGAATCATTTGTGTGGGATGGGGCAAGGAGAGGCATTCTCGGCCGCAGGTGTCAGTTGGCAATCAGTGCCCCTCTCCTGGGAGACTCCAGGGGTCGGCACATGCATATTCACGAGCGGTAGGGAGGAGGCTGATGGCTTAAAGTGGAAAACAGACATGTCAGGCAGCAGCTCTCCGCTTACCGGTGAATGGGAGCTTGTTCTGGTCCTGAAAGGATGAGTCTGTTGCCTTGAAGAAGTCATGTGATCTCATGATTTATATCCAGCTTTGAAGGATTCTCAGAGGAGAAGTCACAAGGCATTGGCTTCCTCTCTGTACTAGCACTAGGTGGGTTCTGTAACCTGTATTTTGCTGTGTGATTTGCTGCCATTGCTTCTCATTGCATGTGCTTGTGTGAATCAGCCTGTAGCACAAAGCTGTTAGGGGTTGTCACATCAGAGGATGCAACATTTTTTTTCTATGACTCTTTTTCAGGATTAAATGTTATAGTAAAGAGACTATCTGCAATCACCCAACAAAACTGGACCTCACTGTGTAGACCGGGCTGGCCTCAAACTCCCAGAGATCCACCTGCCTCTGCTTCCCATGTGCTGAGATTCAACGTGTGTGCCACCACACATGGTACATATTAAGCTCTTATCTAATTCTTTCTTCATTCATTCTAAGGCTAAGAGAAGAACCCAAGAAGACCAGCTGAGTGAGTGGGTACTTCACAGATGGCTTCTTTCTAGTCAGCAGTATCTTTCCAAGCTTGGTCCAGTCTCTTTACTGGAAGCAGCAGGAAGAAGGCAACACCTCTGGAGTGCGAATGACCACAGAGTGTTGGTAGACTTTCTACTGAATCACAAAGGTGTCCTTTCTTCTCTCTTCTCCACCAATATTTTCCTTGCTTTTCTTTAAGTCTGCGTCATCAGCCACCCGACGGACAGCAGGCTACTAATAACTATTTCTGTTTCCTCTAGCATGTTCCCCCTACTCAGTTCCAGGGTTACAGGACAGCTGTTGTGACAACATGCAGTGTCCAGCAGGAGAACAGGTCCTCGCCAGTGTCGTGAAACTAGCCGCCCCAAACTGAGTCATTATTGACTTTGCTCATGAAACCTCAGTTTGGCCAGATCGTAGCAGGGCAGGTTTTCCACAGCAGGGTGGCTGAAAGATAGTGAGCATCAAGGAGGTCTCTTATGGTTGAAGATGGGGTGATCAGCTTCAGATGGTTAGCCTGGGGTGGTTTGCACAGCCTTTGGCCATATATATTAACATATATTTTAAACTATGGCAGCAGCTTCAGATTCTTGAGACCCATATGCTATGTCAGAGTATTGTAACCCAAGAAAAAGCAGTCAGAGGCATTCCTTATTATGACCTTGGATTATAAGCCAGGCAGTATCCTTTACATATGATTCTATTCATTAGAAGTAACCTGTGTGGCTAGCACATTCTTGTGAGAATTAGACTTCACCTTTTAAGTGAGAGGTATCAAGAATTTGCAAGTTGACGCAAAATTGCCACCTGCACAGAACTGCAAATGAGCCTGGGAAACACATCCTGCAGCTAGACTTCTTCTGTGAAGGAAAATTCTGGGTAATTAATCCATTACTGAAAGGTAAACAGAGAGGGTGGTGGATTACTGAGAAGTGGGCAGTAGCCGGGCACAAGTATCTCTGAGAGAAAGCACTAAGGTCTGGACCACATTGTCATGGGTAAAGAGAAAACAATTAAGGAGGAATCAAGAGAGACCAAGAGGAGACACTGAAAAAGGAGACACTCAGGTGGGCGTAGTGCAGGTTTCCACAGAAAGTGTGCCTCACGCCAGGAAGCTAGTGATGGGACAGCGATAGGTCATGCCACCCAGAACGGATGTGGCCATCAGGAAGGGAAGGGAGCGTGGAGAACATGTCCCCTCAGTGTGGTCTGTAAGGAAGAGCAAGACTCCGGAAGAAGGTGAATCTGCCATCTGTCTGTCAAGACACTGTAACTTGAAGGTATGTGTGTAGTAAATGACAAACTGGCCACACCCCTCACCTCTTGCTGAGTGATTTTTTTTTAAATTAATTTATTCTTTGTTACATCTCAATGATTATCCCATCCCTTGTATCCTCCCATTCTTCCCTCCCTCCCATTTTCCCCTTATTCCCCTCCCCTATGACTGTGACTGAGGGGGACTTACTCCCCCGTATACGCTCATAGGGTATCAAGTCTCTTCTTGGCTACCTGCTGTCCTTCCTCTGAGTGCCACCAGGTCTCCCCCTCCAGGGGACATGGTCAAATGTGAGGCACCAGAGTACGTGAGAAAGTCATATCACACTCTCCACTCAACTGTGGAGAATATTTTGTCCATTGGCTAGATCTGGGAAGGGGTTTAAAGTTTACCGCCTGTATTGTCCTTGGCTGGTGCCTTAGTTTGAGCGGGACCCCTGGGCCCAAATCTGCCTATCATATTGTTCTACTTGTAGATTTCTAGGACCCTCTGGATCCTTCTTGCAACTTCCTGTAGGATACAGATTGTTAACTCTCTACCTCTTGATTGCCTCCCTCCCAGCATCCCTTTTACTTGGCTGAAGGAAGGGAGTGGCAGTCTGTAAATGTTGAATCTGGCCTTGCCTGTCTTGTGTTTTTCACACCTTGCCACATGATGGAAGAGAGCCCAGCCATCCCTTCTGAGGATCTAAGCGTGAGGAAAACTGAGAAAAGACCCATCAAGGTGACCTAGGACTTTACTGAAGACGCATGAGGATGAACATCAAGGCTGTCCAGTTCACACTAGCAACCTCTAGAACAATGGTTCTCAACCTGAAATCCTGGCCCTGTCTGTCTTGTGAGTTTGTTTGTTCTTCACAGAAAATGGCCCACATTTACCTTTGTGCGTGTGTGTGTGGCTGGGGAGGAACTGGGGGTGGTGGGGCAGGGAAGGAACTGGGAGTGGGGGGGGCAGGCGGGGCTCAAAGTTCTTTTACTTTCCTTATCACATTCTTCCTTCTTGTTGCTAAATTACTCTTTTTCATTTCCTCATGAAATAAAAAGATACTTTAAGAAACAATAAAATTAATAATCCCTAGAGGTCTGACGTCTTGAGACTCGTGGCATGGCTTAGCACTGAAGAAATTTGAGCAGCTTCTTCCTTAAAAAACGAAACCCCAAAGTTCAACATCAGCTGTAACGAGTCAATTAATCCCAATTTCTTAACTGTGTGCTGTTAGGCTACTGCTTGGATTAAAAAAGCAAACCAGCAACACTGCTTCAGTGGAATTGACAAAGGAAACAGAATTAAGCTAAGCTACCTGGAGCCTAACTGAAAATACATGTACAGATGACAGGGAAACCAAGGCTGTTTAAAGGAAAGGAACAAGAAAGGGAGGGTGGCTGATGGACGGAGAAGATGGACTCAAAGCACATTAGATAATTTTATAAGAATGCCCTTATGTAATTCAATACAATAAAAAAAATTTACAAACATGAACATGTAGAAGTAAACTCCTCACATGGTTAAACTATCCAAATAAGGCAAACACGGCACATTAGCTAATATCTTTTATTGTCAGACTTTTGTGAACCAACAAACACCACTTTCACATAGCTGTCCATACGGGGTAAGGCAAATTGAATGTTTCTTTCTTTGTGAGTAGACTCACTTGGCCACCTTTATAATTTTCCCATATAAAAATAGAAGTCCAAGTCCAGATTCTTGTTCTTCTGGTCGCAGCCGCTGTTACTTACAGGGCTGTGTTCAGGCCACCGTTAGGAACTAGGGACGAAACAACGCCTACGTTTCCCTGAAGCCTCGGCATTCCCATCAGGGTCCTTTAGAGGTTTGTGCGAGGGTTACAGAGTTTGGGACTGCAGCAGCTCCCCACACCCCCTTCTCAACACAATTATATCTGCAATTAATCCAGAGTGATGATACAAGCTACCCTTCAAAGAAAACAAACAAACTTAACTTTTAGAAATAAAAGACTCCAAAATGACTTCATATTGTTCTTAAAAACAGCACTGGAGCCAGCAGTCTAAGAGTGGTTTATAAATACAGTTATCTTTGTGGGCTACGGACCTGTTAGTAATACAGCAGTCACAGGTAGCAGCCCTTGCTACATGTAAAAACGAAACTGAGTCAAAATGTTTCTTTCCAAAATACAGCAAAGACAGGAGCATCCAGGGTTCCGGTCTGTTAAAAAAAAAAAAAAAAACACCTCGGAGACTATAACTCTGCACTATTAAAATATACAGACAGACTGTTTACACCATTGCACATCCTCTTCCCTTTGTGTTTAATGCTCACGAAACAATGATTAGAGTGTTGAGTGTATGAACAGACGCATGCATGGGCAAGCACAGACACTTAAATGAAACAAAGCAAAACGTTAATGCATGTCCGCGAGGAAGGCTGCCAGCAGCTCTCCGACTACCACGCACTGTCCCCTTGCGCTCTGCTCCGTCTCCCTCCCGACTCCCTCACCTTCCCTCATCATCAGGGAATCAGGCTGGGAGGTTAGTGCATAATCAGTGCATCCAATGGATGCCCTGCTTCCAAGCTCTGCAAACTCCCCTAGAAGAGGAAAGCGCTTCCCCTCAGTAGCACAGTTAAGGTCGATTAGGGTCAATTCTGCAAGTTAAGGCACTTCTGGCTGCTTTGGTGGCAGCATGGTTTTCTCCCCTTTCTTTTGTTTTTGTTTTTGTTTTTTTTTAAGGCAAGTATCACCTACAAGTACTAAAGCTTTAGAAATTGTGCAGACTGTTAAGGTTGACAGACTAATATGTGGTCACTGAGGCTGATGGGGTGAAGGGAGCCCCGGAGACTCCTCCCTCTGACTGGTTTCCAAAAGCCCAGGGCAGCTGTGTTTCCAAAGCTGGGTCCGGACCCGGCACTGGCGTAGGTAGAGAGCGGCACGTTCAGATCTGGAAGACGCACGGGCTTGCATGTCTTCACCTGGAGCTGCCCTGGCTGCTCACAGAGCGTGTGGTGCTGTAGCGCTTTTTCACAATCATACTGATGTAGGCTTTCATGAGCTTGGCCACATCCACCACCTGCCAGGAGAGCAGAACACACACACGGTAACGAGTCGCTACCAGGTCCAAGAACTGGATAAGCCGGTTGGACCTCCGACTGTCCTCTATACAAGAACCAGTAGCTTCCTATGGTAAGTCCAGGCTCCCGACTCATAGACAGCCAGGGAGAGAGGGAACTGGAGCCTTTCTAAATAAAGCGTGCGCCACCTGGTGGCTCTTGTCTAGAAAGCAGTGATTGTATGTGATGCATGCTGTCCAACCTTGCACACTAGTACGCCACCAGCACCTCAGCGCTGGTACCGTTAGGGTTCTGACCGCTATCCTCACTGAAAATGGTGGTGAAATTTGAAGACCACCTGAGCCTTTGTAGGCTACAGCAACTAATTCTGGCCCATTTATCTGGACACAGTTGAAGCAGCGAAGAGAGGCTTGGGGGTTGGGGCAGAGCTATGGCCAGCCCCCCAGAGACCCATTTCCACCCCAAACAAGCCAATCTCCTGAGCTAGAGCTCTTCACTGGCAGCTTGCAAGGATGCTCTATCACTGTCCCCTTCCCTGGCCAGTCTGTCCTCTCAGCCTGGCCACACAAAGGCATCATATAGGCTTCTATTTCTCCTTCTGCCATTCCAGCCTCACCCCATACCAATGTTGGTAAAGCGCTGCTGGACTGTCTTACACAATCCCGGATTCCATGGTAGGTTCCTACCTTCCATGGGATTCAACTCAACATCACAGCTCAGCTCTGGGACCTCCGGGAGCCCCCCCACCCCCCGCCACAGTCTTGAGCCCTTTCTTCTCTCTGCATACTTTCCCCTTAGACCTGCTAAACCTCATCATTCGCTTTCCTGCCCCCCAGCACCCTGAGTGCCCACCTACCCCCCATCATTCCCCTTGGCCACTCTTTCCTGGGGGCAGCCCCCTTGTGGAGACCTCAATTGACTTCTCTTATTACACTTGCTCAAGTTTGGAGTTGCTAGTTCAGTGACACTCCTGAATGTGATTTTGTGACCCTGAATCAACTATGGCCAAATGGGAGGCCCCTCAGCTTCCTCCTGCTCTGTAGATGACATTGGAACCTTCGTTATCATTTTATTTATGTGTGAGCATTTTGTTTGCATGTGTGTTTGTGCACCATGTGTGCGACTGGTGCCTGAAGAATGGTTGGGAGCTACCATGTGAGTGCTGGGAATTGAACCAGGCTCTTATGTAAAAGCAACAAGTGTTAACTGCTGAGCTATCTCTTTAATCTCCAGAATAGAGTCTGATTGCCAGGGTTCTTTGCAATAATCACCTACTCTCTGCAAGGTGTCACTGCCAACAGTGTGCTTTTTCACTGTATCGCTTTTCTGGCCCTCTTACAAAAGAAACAAATGTCCGTGCTTAATAAATGGGACAGGAGAAATTTGGAGCCATCTGACTTTGGCTCTAGAAGAGGGAGGGTTCATCACAGTGTGCTCCAGACAAGACGCCTGGAGTGTGTTATTCAAACGAAGAGACTTGGTCAAAGGCCACCAGGAGATGAAGGCACTGCTCCCCTGCTTTGCTGTCTGCCTCTTACCTCACTGGTCTCAAAGAGCAGCTCCCGCTCATCAACCACGATCTTGTACGTGTTGGCCAGAGGTGCCCCAAAAGAGAGGATGTGCTCGTACTGAAAGACTTCTAACGGTTTGCCCTCTCCACGCTTGTAGACAGACACGGCATCCGCACTGACACCCAGCCAGAGTTCCTGGGGGAAGCCGCCTTCTTTGCACTGTTGGGGCAAGGGAGTCACTATAAGCAAATGTTGGGTAAGGACGATGACCAGAACACATTTTAGAAGCCACAAGGCAGGCACCGAGACCAGTGCTTGGCAGGTGGTGCTGACTGAGGTCAACACGTAAACACAAGAGATGGCACCTCAGTGCATACCCTGGGTGATTTGATTTCTGACTGGGTAATCAATTTTAGGCTTCTTAGAAAACAAATGGGTAAAGTAGAAGGCCTTGCTCTGATGCCCTTCTTTTTCCTGATGCCTTATCTCCACCGTGAACTAGCTGGTCTATTACAGCCACCTGAATCAGCCACATAGAAGAAACCAAACAACACACAGGCTGGGCAAGCAGCTTAACAACATGGTCAGCCATCCTGCATAAGCCAGACCCGCCCCAATCTTGTCTGGGCTGGTTTATCTAGGATCATAGAGGTAAATTCTCCCAGTCACTCTTGCCTTCTCTCCATAGGGACCCGATATCCACTCAATGTGAGCATACTTCACTGCCTGGGCCTAACAACTGCAGATGCTGGCACAGAACGACGGGAGGAGAAAAGAGCTTGCGTAGGGAGCAGCAACAGAAACGATGGGAACCAGAGCATAAAGGGGTGGTGCAAATGACGCTCGTCAAAGAGACCGTGTACAAGGCGCAGAGCACCTCACTTATGCATCAGAGCAGCGGTTCTCAACCTTCCTGATGCTATGACCCTTTCGTACAGTCCCTCATGTTGCGCTGACCCCAACCATAAAATTATTTTTGTTGCTACTTCATAACTAATTTTCCTACTGTTATGAATTGTAACCTAAGTATCTCATATTTCCAGTGGTCTTAGGTGACCCCTGTGAAAGGGTCATTTGACTCCCAAAGGGGTCTGTCTGGACTCACAAGTTGAGAACTGCCGCATGACAGCAAACATAGCCAACTAATGTACTATGGCCAGGACAGCACCTTACCAGAAGCAATGAAAGAATTGTGGGATAAGATATTTAGATTTTTTATAAATATTCGATTTAAAGTTGTCAAAGATCACGTTAAACTGCTGCAGCTGTATGAAATCTAGAAGCTCATCTGTACAACAGGGGCTGGGAAAATCCTTCAGAGCAGGAGTGACTGTCTCAGGCTTTGCGTGCCTTGTGGCCTCCAGGACTGACTAAACCCTCCAGAACTGCAGAGAAAATACACGAGGGAGGTGGCAGGATTGGACCGGAAGGCTTGTTTGACAAGTACCCCTCTGTGCTACGAGGTTGGTAAAGTTCCCTTCTAGTCAGTGGCCGTAAATAAAGAAACGAGGAGCTAGCAGTGGGATGAGGCAGTGGCTAAATTCCAAGAATGAAGCCGAAATTCCACTTTATAAGATGCTGTTCTTTCAAGCTAAGGAACAAGCAAACAAAACAAGTGCAAGCTCAGCATTTCTAACCCGGTCTCTACAACGTGAACCATCCCTAGGTGCTGACTCCACGTACAAAACATGTAGCCTGGACACTGGGCATGCAGCCAAGCGGTCGAGTGCTTGCCTTGTATGCACACGATCCTGGGTGCAAAAAAGAAAATACTTAAAAAACAAAACAAAACAAAAAAGTTGGATCTTGCTGCGAGGCCGTGGTGGTGGGTGCCTTTAATCCAAGCAGAGGCAGGTGAATCTCTGAGGCCAGTAGGGTTTACAGAGTTAGTTCCAGGCCAGAAAAAAAAAAAAAAAAAGGTTTTATTTTGGCTTTTAATCTCAGCACTTGGGAGGAGGCAGAGGCAGGTGAACCTCTGAGTTTTAGGCCAGCCTCTCTACAGAGCTAGTTCCAGGCCAGCCAGAGTTACACAGTGAGACCCTGTCTGGAAAAATAGGGGTGGAGAGATGGGGTGATATGACTTTTGAAATATTCCGGATTCTGGATTATCAGATCAGGGCTGCTCAAATAGAAAAGTTTATATAGAAATTCTAAAAATCTGAAAAACTCAATCTGGAGAAATTTCCCTAAGTATTCTGTGTAAGCAGTACTTAAATCTGTGTGTCCAGAGTTTCTAAGTGTGTGTGTGTGTGTATCTAAAAACAAGCATTTTTTTCAAATGCAGATTTCATTAAGTATTTTAAAAATTTGAACAATAGCTTAATTGAGGGAAAGAGATTGGCGGGGGAGATAAACATGGCAGTGGTGGTGCACACCTTTAATCCTAGTACTGGGGAGGCAGAGGCAGAGGCAGGTAGATCTCTGAGCTCGATGATACTAGCCTACTCTATAGAGCATTCCAGGACATTCTGGGCTACACAGAGAAACTGTCTCAGAAGGGGATGGGGGGGGGGGGGGAAGAGGAGGAAGTTATTTACCACATGAGATATCTGAGGCCTGGTGTGGTGGTCATGTTCATAATCCCACTTGGGAGGTGGAGGCAAGGGGCTCGAGACTACTTTCAGCTACAGAGCAACAACAGAGTCCAGCCAGCCAAGCAAACACACAAATAGAGAAAGGTCCTCCTAGCGGAGAGCATCTTATACAAACATTTGCTACAAAGGAACAGAAAAAAAAACATTGAGGAGGGCTGGCAACATGGCTCAGTGGGCACGGTGCTTGCCTGCAAGCCTGAGCACTTCAGGTCACTAAGTTCAGTGCCTGGAACTCACACACTAGAAGGATGGAACTGAATGACTTCTGTCCTCTTCCACATCACACACACACACACACACACACACACACACACACACACACACACGGACAAAGTTAAAAACAAAAGAAACTACTTAATAAAAATAAACAGATGAATTACCAAAAACCAGAGGAAGGCACAGAGCCAAGTGGTCTCTGGTGACCACACCCCACCCCCACCCCACCATGTGGACCTGGCAAGGTTCAGTTTCTGACCGTGTGGTCAGGACGCAGCACCTGTGTGCTCACAGCTCTCACCTCCACATCAAAGAGCGTTGATCCATAGCCAGGCCACTCCTTGATCAAGGCCATGTACTTGGCCATGGCCTGCTCCTGGCTCATTCCCTGCAGTTTCTTCCATTTGTCAATGATACTGGCTCGAGCAGAGCAGACTTCCTCCTTAATCCACATGTCCAACATCTGCTCCTCCTCCACTTTCTGCCGAACCATCGTCCCGGTCCGGAAGCTACGCCTCAGCGTTCCCTCCAGGAAGCTGGTCCGCCTCTTCTCCAGGCGTTCATAGGGGGTGAAGGTTTTGGTCGACTGACTGATGCGAGCTTTGAGTCTCTGCAGAGAATAAACCTCCTCGAGGGGTGGGACTGAGGTGTGCAGAGTGTAGTCCCCTTGTAGGTACTGGAGTCTCAAGGCGGCCAGCACTTGGAGGTTTTCTTCAGGGGCTGGATGGTGGCCATGGATGACTGCTTCATGGGCCTGAAGAGAGGGGACAGCAAGTACGGTCAGGGAACTCCTGAGTAGAGAAGACCCACAAGGGTGATTCACTCATGCCCGAGGACTGCACCCCAGCCTTGGACTGCACCACAGCCTTCCTTCAAGCTTAAATTCCTCCTGGGAAGAGCACAGCCACCATTTTATTTATTCATGTATACTGTGGTTCTGCCTGCATAGACTCCTGCAGGGCAGAAGAGGGCGCCAGATCACGCTGTGAGCCATCATGTGGTTGCAGGCAATTGAATTCAGAACCTTTGGAAGAGCAGTCAGTGCTCTTAACCTCTGAGCCACCTCTCCAGCACATATGCCACCACTTGCAAGTTGGATTTCTCCCTCGGAAAGCACAGCCCACTGCTTTGAAGCCGAATTCCTCCCCTTCAGGGTGTCATCCCCACACTGTATTATCTTTCATTCCTATGGCTTCTCAGCAGCGGTGTTGAAATCGAGTGTGTATGGTTTCATTCTACAGTGTGAGCCCCTAGATTTTTCTTGCTGGCCACTCTACAGCCATGCCTAATCCTAAGGACTTTAGCAGTTAGTTCATTTACATGGCGTAGTAATGGGCTTCACTCCTGCCTCCAACAAAGGAAACTGTTTCTCAAAGTTCCTTTTACCTGTTCAAACATAAACGCAAACTCCACGCTGTCTTTTGGCACACTGTCGGTGTCCAGGAAGCAATAAAGTTTGAAGTAGAATTTCCATGGCGAGTCCCCGGCTTCTGACGTGGCAGCTAACCTACAGGCAGAGGTCACAAAAGACTCAGAGCAAAACTAGAAAAACTAGAAATGGGCCCCTGGTAGCCCACTGAGGGCTGATTTTGCACAGCTCACTCTGAGGACGTCTACCCATGGTGGTGATGGTAGGATGGTGGGGGCAGAGAGGAAACAAGGGACAGTCACACAAACAAAACAGCAAGGCTATTTGTCAGGGTTCGTCGGCAGGCTAACCAGAGGGAAGGCGCATGCTCCCAGCCTGGTCTCACTTTAAGACAACAAAGCAAAAGCAAAGCTTTAGGCAAAGCTGGCAGGCAGGGGTCATGAGGACCCCAGCTGAACTGGCACCATCTAACGTGTGCCTGTTCCACAAAGGTTGTCTGTTTGTGTCCTAAGCTTAGCCACTCTCGACTAAATTTTCTTAGTTGAAGCTGCTGTGAATATTCAGGGGAGGAAGGGTGCTGCCTTCCTATGCCAAGTCCACATAGGGAATGTCAGTCAGAGATCCAACAGTGAAGTGCCGAAGGGGCATGGCAGACACGAGAGGCAGTTTCAGTAACTGGGGTGTTGGCTTGAGCCCACCAGCTTCATTTCCAAGCTTATCGGGAATAAGTGAAAACTTATCAGTTGTTAGAGAGAGGGAATACAAGGCAGCGAGACAGGGAGAGAGGGAGAGAGGAAGAGGAGGAGAGGGAGGGGGAGAGGGGAAGAGGGGGAGGGGGGAGAGGGAGAGGGGGAGAGGGAGCTGAGGATGAGATAAATCAACGTTGAGACCATGGCTTTGTCTGAGTCAGGACACACAGATGGCAAAGAAGGTAAATAGATGAACACAGGTAAAATAAAACTAACACAAACATACAATGGGGCCAAACAGGGAGCGTCAAATGTTCTTCCGGCTCTTGGGAGAGGAGGAACTTACTTTTCAAACTTTGCCAGAACATCAGCTACAATGGTCCGGCTTTCAATGGCCTTGTCCACGTGTCCATTGTACTCAAACAAGGCAAACATGTTCCTGCTATCCTCCATGGCGAGGCCCCGGATCAGCTTCTCCACCACCTGCAAGATAAATTAGGAGGCCCTCACCTCAGAGGCTGTGTGAGGTTCACATGCGTATGATCTCATCTGAACTCAGAGGGGGCGGCTGGCACGAGAGGGTCCACACAGCCTCTTCAGACTGCTGCCTACATGGCACGTTTTTCTCTTACTGTCTTGGTAAGTTAGCCTTTACTTTCTTGTCCCCGCAAACCTCCATAAAGCTAGGCAGCCCCCCACCCAGAGTTGAGGGGAGATGAACGCTAAGTTACTTTTTTTCCCCCTCAAAACCACAGCAGTTGGAAAAATAGATGAGATCCCAAAATCCTGTCTTTTCTTTGATATATTAACGAACCTGATATAAGGAATGAAATAAGTTTGAACGATGAGCTCTCCACTCAAAAGGGCTCCCAGGGCTGTATTTGCAACACTACTATTGCCCAAAGCTTTTGTTGGGCTAGACTCTAAAGTCCAAAGCGACTTAACGCACATTCTTTCTTACAGTGCTTTTCTGTAGCAGATCTAGACATGCTTTAAGATGGGGGATTAATCTCAGAGATGAGAGCTTGAGTTGACCTTTGCATTTTCATATAGTTAACTGCACCTTTAGGCCTTGGTCGCTGGCTATATTTACTTCCTCGTTTGTTGAATGGACACCAATGCAGCTATGCACAACCTGGGTGCCACAGGTGTCCGGGCAGTTGTGCATCAAGCATCCCTACCTCCCCAGCTGTGGTGTGCGAGTTGATGGTGATCTTGCAGGACCCTCCACCGTGGCAATACACTGTGGATGTCATTTCCTGCCGGTGGATCAGAGCTTCAATTTCATCTCGGGAAGGCACAAACTCTCTGCATTTGGTTTTCTTAAGAGATTCGTAGATAAAGAGGGCATATTTTTCCATCTCGGTTCCTAGGAACTGTTCCCGTATCCTGGGAGACAAAGGGGCCTGTGAATTGTAGACAGAGGCTGGCTGGCTAGGAGGAGTGGGGCCGTGAGGAGGGTTTGGCAGCAGAAGTTGACAGGCCACTGTAGCGGCAGTTTTGGTTTGTTATGTAAACATGGTTTTGTTTTAATCCCAGGTGTGGGATATGGGGCTGCTTCAGACTGTCCACAGCAGCAGACTACTTGCCTCCTGGGGCTCTGAGAGGGGTGCAATCTTTGCTGGCTACACATAGTTTACTTCTGGGACTCGGAGAGGGTATAAATGCCAGAGCCCAGAGAGGGCTTGGGGGCTCCGAGGAAGAAGGCAGCTGCTGCTTCTCCTCTGCTGCCTCTGGTTCCTGTTGCTGCACTTGGATTAAAGGCTGGAGCCATCCTGACTATGAAGATTGGACTTGCCCCAAGGAACCCGAGGACCCTAACTGGACCCTAACCAGCAGGAAGTAGTCAAAATAGAACCACACCCGCTCTTCCCACTAACCTTCTTTTTTTCCTACCTGGTGGTAGAAGGGATTGAGGTGGGAAATGGAGGTAGACACACAAGAAACCCCAATAAAGCAGATTTTTAAAAATACAAGCTAGGGCTAGAGAGATGGCTCAGAGGTTAAGAGCACTGGCTGCTCTTCTAAAGGCCCTGAGTTCAATTGCCAGCAACCACATGGTGGCTCACAACCATCTATAAGGAGATCTGTTGCGTTCTTCTGGCATGCAGGCGTACACGCAGGCAGAACACTATAATGAATACATCTTTAAAAACAACAACAAAAAACAAGCTAACAGGTCACCTCCTAGTGGTGACAGGAGCAACAGTCAGTGTCAGTGTCTTCCAGGCTAGGTCCAGCTTTACCTCAAACATGGACAAAGTAAAGAGCCATGGTTTGGTAGTAGTCTCCTGCCAGCTTTCTACGAAACACCTCTAGTATCTAAAATGATGATGCTTTGGGCTCCCTTGCAAAAAGATCTGCCTGCCTCTGCTTCTTGCAGTGCTGGGATTAAAAGTGTGAGCTACCACACCTCGACCTGGCCTTTGTTTTAAGACAGGGGTTCAGTCTATAGCCACGGCTGGCCTTGAACTTATTTCTCCTGCCTCAGCCCTCTAAGTGCTGAGATGATCAGAGTGAGACACCATGTCTCCTTGTGTTCTACAGCTAGGAAAACTGAGATTTTAACTGCTTCTGCCACAGACAAAACAATGAGATGACAAATATTCTACTCAGATTCAAAGTAATCATTTTTTTTTTCCTAAATGTATTTCACAACCTCATGCTGTCAACCTCAGAATAAAATCTATTAGGAACTAAGTATGTGTGTGTGTGTGTATGTGTGTGTGCACGTGCATGCACGTGCGTGTGTGTAAAATATACAAGTTGGGGTTTTCTTTATATATAATACTGGCAATTAAATGTACCCAGCATGAATACATCAGGGTCCTACCGCCACAGTGGCTTGGTTCCTTCTACAGTTTTGTGCAGCTTACAAGGAAAGAGCACACCTAGGCTATACAAACTTGCTCAAGGACCTGTGTATCTGGCTAGAGGTCCCAGTACTCAGTGTTGGAACCTAGCCCACCGTGCCTGTGTGTTAGCAGTGCCCCCTCCCCCACTTTCCCGGTGCCTTACCTTTTCAGGTGGAACTTGAGGTACTTGAGGATCCCTCGGCTTGGCAGGAAGGTACAACTGAGGCATGTGAGGATCTGCCAGCTGTAAAGGTTGCCCACACTGCCAGGATGAGGCACCTTGTTGGTCTGTTTGATGAGCTGACAGTACAACTCATCCCGCAGAGGTCGCAGGTCATGCCCAGTCTGCAGGATGCCCTGGATGATCGGGATGGGGTCCGACATAGACTCCAACTGCTGGAGGGAATTGAATATCTTGATAGCTTCATCTTGAAGGGTTGTGTAGCCTTTGTCTTTGAGCACTAAGAGAAGAAAAGCAACGGAAGTCACTCTAGGGGCAGGAGCCAAAAGGAAGCAAGGGTTTGGGGGGCGACAACAGCCATTTCCTAATGTTGTGTCCGTCCTATTCCCTGTATATTCAAGCCAGCTGAGCGAAGCAGGGGGTGTGCAGAGCGTACTCACTCTGTTAAATTTTAGTACAAAAACCATGCTCACTTAAAACCTGAACTAGAGCTGGACAGCTTCCCCACTTAGAATGTAATATTGTCTAGGGTCCGTTTTCCTTGATTTAAAATGGAGTGACTTTCTCGTAATCCATTATAACTTGAAAGTAAAACTGCATGAAATGCATGTAATCCTCTGTAGAGCACAGCTTTGCCTCATGTGTCTCAGATCTGCTATGTATGTCACAGTCACACCAAGCTACCACTGAGCAACAACATGCTGCGAAGCCCAGTTCACGATGGCGGAATGAGCACACACACAGCCCATTGACCACTGCACTGAGGATTAAAGACAGCAGGGCTGGGCGGGTGCACCTTCACAGCACTGCACTGCAGGCGCCGGACAATCCGAGGACCTCTCTGAGTTCATGGAGAGTGCTCCCATTCTCCGATGCCCCCTTAAATCAGCTGTTCTCAACCTTCCTAACACTGTGACACTTTAATACAGTTCCTCTTGTGTGGCAAGCCCAACTATAAAATGGCTGCTACTTCAAAATTATAATTTTGCTGTTATAAATCATAATGTAAATATCTGATATTCAGGATATCTCATATATGATGCCTTCACCCACCCACCCAAGGGGCGAGATCCACAGGTTGAGGAGAAACACTTCTTTGCATCTTTACTTGAGTATATTTTACTCTCTCCTTCCTGTCTGGGATGACCTGTAGCCTCCGAGTAAGCAATGCTCCCATGTTAGGGCCGAGGAACTCACGGTTGAGATTTATGTCCCCGTAGGGGAGCGGCAGCAGCGGGGAGTGCAGTGGGTGGTGCGTGTATCGCAGGATCGGGTTCCGCTTGTAAATCTGCTCCACCACGTCAGAGTTCAGGCAGTTCTCCTGGGAAGGAAAGAAAGCAAAGAGGCTGCCTGTGAGAAGTGCCCCGACTCAAGAAACGAATCGAGCCATGCTTCTGCACACAGAAGTTATGGGAAATCCAGCCAAAGAGAAGCCGAGCTGCATTTGAACACAGAACACAAACACCTTATGCACGCAGCATCTGTTTTAAGAGCATGCTTTCTCGTGTTATTAAAACTCCCCATTCCCGGAGATGCACACATATACTCTAAAAAATTAACCTTCATGGTTTGACATTAATTATGTGATCTTCAACTATAATTCATTTTAAAGACACATTTTGGTAGACTTTATATTTTGAGTTTTGAGACAGGATCGAGGGTAGCCTAGAACTTGTGACAGTCCTGCTCAGCCTGCCAATCACTGGGATTATAGTTGTGTGTCACCACAGGCTGGCTTTAATTATATTTTGATACTCTCTTTTAAAGGTTGTCTTTTTAGTTACGGCCAGAAGACAGGGAATCATATTCCTTGGTTCAGTTAGAGGAGGCCGTGAACTAAGCAACAAGTGTGCTGGGACTGAACACTGGCCCTCTACAAGAGCCGCAATGGGTGCTGGGATTGAACACTGGCCCTCTACAAGAGCCGCAGTGGGTGCTGGGATTGAACACTGGCCCTCTACAAGAGCCGCAGTGGGTGCTGGGACTGAATACTGGCCCTCTACAAGAGCCGCAGTGGGTGTTGGAACTGAACCATGACCCTCTCTCTACAAGAGCTGCCAGTGCTTAAGCACTCCCTACCCCAGCCCTTTGCCGTGCTTCCTCTGCACTAGAAAATGAAGCATGTTGGGCCTCACTGCTCTGAATTTAAGATCTTTTGACAGAATTCCACCATGTGCTAACACTCTCCACATGCCACCCTGGGATGGGAAGGCAGCCACGTCACTAAGTAAACAGCAGCGCCGGGCCAGGCACTGAATCATGCCTCCCCAGTAATTTCATTTCCAGCATGAAATCTTTTCACCAACACTCCATTGCAGACTGGAAGAAAAGCAGTGACTTAAATTTTCTGGTTAATTAGGGCAACTTGTCTCATTTCTTAAGAAGCATCATTTTATATCTGGAAAACTCTATTCTTTGAATGTCTGAATTTGTAAGTAGAGAATAAAAATAGATGACACAGCTTTGACTAAAAAAAAAAGTGTGGTTGACATGTTAAAAAATGATATAAAAAAAAAAAGCTACAAACATATTTTTTAATGGCTAAAAAATGAGATTATTTGTATGTAGGGCCCAGGGTTCTACAGGAAGCTTGGGTGTACTGGAGAACAATGAATCTGCTGTAGTTTGGTTTCAAACTTCCAGAAAGTGTAGCACATCAGGAAGTCACTTGATCTGAGTAGGAAATTACAACTACAGATGTGTTAGACCCTCTCCAGCTCCACCTGGGTCCACAGTGAGGCTTGTGGCATCTGGCTAATCGCTGCTTCTTTCAAGCAACATATATTACTGAACAGTTACACTTACAACGGGTAACTGCAACTTAATGAAGTCAACGAGATTTGCTGATTCAGACTATTTGGAGGGAGCTGACAGGGATCCCAAGTGTGCAAGATTGATCTGGGCTCCGTTGTCTTTCAGGCGGTGGAGACTGAACCCAGGTCTTTGCACACACCAACGAGTACATGGCCACTGACCTGTTGCCCTAGACCGCCAGTCTGGGCTCTTTGTGATCTGCTTCTAAATAGTGAGAAGTCAATCACTGTTACTTACAGAGGTCCCCAACTTGGGCTGAGGTGACCCTGGGATGGTTTGAGTGGTCCCTAACCCACACCGTCTTCTGTCTATATATAGAATGCTAAATTCTAACACCTCTATAGAGATAAGTCTCATTTAAGTGGAATTTAGACTCTGAACTGAGAAATAACCAAGCATTAGTGAGAACTTAGCTGGTGAAATGCTGAGGCCTTTTAGGGCAAGGGAAGAAGAGTCCATGAGGAGCTCTTGGGTGTCTCATCTCACCTTAATATCTTGGATCAGCTGCTGCGTGGGCGTGTCAATCGGAGCCTTGGTGTCGGTCACATTTTGAATGGCGCTGGACCACCTCGTTGCCTCATTGAGTAGTTTTGTGTAGAGTCGGTAACAGTGTTTGCGCCCGTACACGGTGACATTCCAGTAGCCTGTGAGGCAGTCAGTGCAGCACACGTCAACCTCACAAGGCTTGTAGTACAGGCACCGCCCCCCACAGCATCTTAAGTCTTAACGAGTGATTCAACTCAGTAAACACTGGGGTCCTACATGTGCTTTGTCTGGCACTAGGCACCCAGTGACAAACAGAAAATAAGTGTCCCTCATACTGTCGAGTTTGTAGTTTGTAGCCAAGAGAAGACAAATACTAGAGCGAGATGGCCATAATCAAATACGCTAACGGAAGCAGTCTCTCTTGAAGCGTGGGTGCAAGCTAACACCCTGTCCTAGGGACTGGCACAAGAATGCGGGTGTGTAGCTCATCCTGGCATTCTTTCTACGTCCTGCTCCTTCTTTGCTTTTCCTCAGCCCCTTCCCTCAGCACAGACCGCTGCTAAAGAGTCTGCCATGCTCAGACAATGTGTGTGCCATCACCCTCACCGCACACAACCGGACCAATGGTGTTTTAAAAGCCCCATATCCAAACTAGAGACAGAAATCAAAAGAAGCAATGTTTCAGAAAACCATACGGTGTCACAAGGGAAAAACAAACCAAGCCAGCCTACCTACACAGCTATTTCTTATGTACTAGGCTAAAAACAGAGTCTGAAGATCTTTGTAGTTTTTTATTCTTAGCAGACTCTTTCTGCAGCCCTGGGGGGGGGGTGGGGGGGGGGGTGGGAAATCAACCTGTCTTCACTGTAGCTTTAAATCAAAGCATTTAAAACCAAGCACAGCCAGTCTCAAGAAGCAGACGGAAAAACAGAACTTCATCTGGGTGGAGGAAGCCAAGAGATAAAAATCTCACTCCCTCGCAGGGGCAAGCCCCAGCCTTCTGAGAGCTGTCCCCCTGCGTTTGGAGCCTGGCTACAGCCTTCGCTCGGTACCTGTCTCTTTGAATATCTTCTCGTCCGGGGGCACCACGGAGCACAGGCTGTTGAGGACCAGAGTGCCCAGTTTCAGGGCGTTCTTCTCTGAGCTCTTGTAGTAATCCAGGGAATTGTGCGTCAGGACAAACCACCGCTTCTTCAGTTTCAGGGAGGACATCTTCGGACTGTTCTTCACTTCTTTATGTAGCCATCCTGGAAAGGAAGCTCCAGTGTCAGATGGAAGACTATGAGGAGGGGCTGGCGTAAAGGCTGGTGGTAGAGTGTTTCCGGAGCATGCTTGAGACCACAGGACCCGAGCCCAGCACAGAGAAGGCAAGCACAGTCAAACCGCTAAGTGTCATGCCATCATTGACATCTGCAAAGCATTAAGTATGAGCTGCGCATTTACCTACTGGCTAGGAAATGGCCATGCTTACTGCTTATCATTTTCCAAATTCTTCTGTCCAAGTAACTTGGAGAAGCTGTACAAGGCTGGGGAGGAGGCTCTGTCACACACTGTTTGCTGCATATGCCTGGGAGCATGAGTTTGGGGTCCCGGCACCCACGTAAAGGGTCTGGCACAGTGGCCTCCACCTGTTATCCTAAACAGGAGGGTTCCCTGGACATCAGTGGCCATCTAGTGCAGCTGCATAGAGGAGCTGTAGGTTTAGTGAGAGACCCGGACTTAAAAGGACAGCGAAATACGGCTGGCAGTCACCTCTCACGATGAACTCCTGGCCTTCCACCCTGGTGTCGCCCTTGGATCTCTGCAGCAGTGTTATCCAGTGGTGCATTTCCTCGGGCGTGTCCGCGTTGCAGTGGAGCACCCGGTTGGCCGTGATGATCACGAATGAGTTGGGTCTGAGAGACCGAGACAGGGAGAGAAAGAAGTGGAGCCTCTTAACACCCAGTGTGGGCATCACCTGTCTGCACCAAGGCCTTTTCCTTGGCATAGGGGTCCCTGGGAGAGACTGGGATGCTATTTATATTTCATATTAAGGCAAACCTTGCTCATATTTCTTTGGCATTGATTTTCCAGGACACATTCATCCAGAAAAGGCCTGAGAGGAAAGCCATTTCTTCCACAAGGCTTTCCAGAAGAAACTAATCCCAGGAAGGCAAAATAAGGTAACCACTGGGGGAATCCTGTCTGTCTGTCTTTCTTTCTTTCTTTCCTGCATCTCTAAAACCATTTTTTTTTCCTGCCTCTGGATATAGCTTTGGATATTATTTCTGTGAGTTGAGAATGAAACACCAGACAGTGGTAATAGAGGAAGATTAGCAACTAGGCATCAGTGGAACAGTGTATACCCTTGGTGGTGCCTGGTACAAAAAGCTACTTGTGTCCACGTCTTCAGAGCCACTCAACAGGGGCTCACTTCCCAGATGGGGACAAAGTGATAACGGAAACTTACTTCATGCCCCAGCTGCTGTCTGTCGATGCTCAGAACCTTTCCTAGGGCTGTTCACACACTAATTCCTTCACCTAGCTGCTTAACCTACTGAGTGTGAGTTCTCTCTGTGAGCTTTCAAATGTTCCCTGTAGCAAAACATTACCCTAGTTCAAGAAAAAAAGGTTGGGCTGAAGAGAAGGCTCAGAGGTTAAGAACACTGGCTGTTCTTCCAAAGGTCCTGAGTTCAATTCCCAGCAACCACATGGTGGCTCTCTGGTGCCCTCATCTGGCATGCTGGTTCATATGCAGGCAGAATACTATATAAATATAAATAAATAAATCTGAAAGAAAGAAAAGAAAGAAAGAAAGAAAGAAAGAAATCAAAAGAAAAAAAAGGTTAACCAATTGCTTGCCTGTGGCCAGCAGTCCCTTAAAAAGTGAAGCTGAGCCGGGTGGTGGCAGCACACACTTTTATTCTTAGCACTCAAGAGGAGAGGCAGGCAGATCGCTGTGAGTTTAAGGACATCCTGGTGTTCAAAACAAGTTCTGAGACATGTAGAAATACATAGAAAAACTCTGTCTTGAAAAACCAAACCAAACCAAACCAAGCAAACAAACAAAAACCTGAAGTTGGGAAGAAAGAAAGGTGAGAGAAATCGAATAGTGGAATGCAAAGTTTTCAGAATGGGCCATCTCCTGCTAGGCCTGCTGGGGCAGTGGGTTTGTGAAAAGAAGCAGGCTTAACAAGGTATAACTTAAATAAACACCCAGAGTCTAGACTCAGGTGACTGACAGTACAGGTGTTAAGCACTGCTAAGCCAGGCATAGGATGTGTTGGCTGGCTTCTAGAGACAAAGATCATTATCTCTCAAGGGTCCCCAGAGTAAAGGGGACTCCAGACATCTCACTGTGCCTGGCAGACTTTTTTTTTTTTAAATTATTGTTGTTATTATTAACAGCTATTTATTATAGGTTTTAACACAGTCATATTTACTTTCTGGCTACCTTAACAATGTGGAGGTCAGCTTTAATTCTGACTTTGGACAAGTGAGTCAGCTAAGGACCAATAAAAGAATTTACAAGCAGTAAAACCAGACAGACTGTCAAAGAGGTCAATCTCAAGATGGTTTTGCAAGGTCAAAGCAAGGAAAACAGAAATGTCAAGGACAGGGCTTGTGGTTGGATTTCTATCTATTAGATCTACCTCACTCACATGCTGTCATCAGGGCCCTTATTCTAGAGTAAGGAATGCTACAGATTCCCGGTGCTAAAGCATCATTTTCCTCAACAGCCGTGTTCTTGCTCTAAGAATTCCAAGACTGTTAGGTAGGACAACTCACACATGGAGTCCTAGACTGGGGAGGGTAAGACAGGAGGACAGTCCTGATTTTGACACCACCCTAGGTTAACACAGTCAGGCCCTGTCTCAAAAAAAAAAAAAAAAAAAAGAAAGAAAGAAAGAAAAAAAAAGAAAAAAAGATATGTCAAGTAGGTCCTCCACACAAACACCATCTTCTTGTTGTGGCTGGTATGTGAAAATGGACTGTCAAGACCTGGCTTCTCCTTTACCTTAGTAACCCAAGGTCAGGCTTCTGGAAGACTTTAGATGAGGCAGCTGGCAAGGTTTCATCCACAGCCTAGCAAAGGGGGCAGGGGCAAGGCCAGAGGCCACCCGTGGGGCCTTGCGGATGTTCCGAGTCTCTGAAGACTCACATGGGAGCTTACCTATCAGGGCTGTCCGAGGCGCACACAGAATCAATCAGACCCACATCCAGTGTGCCCTGGAAAGGACAGAAAGGTGAGGGAGGAACCACAGCGGAATGATATCACATGGCACCCCTAGATTATAACTCCAGAGTAAACAAACCAAGGAAGGCAGCAAAATAAGTTATTTAAGGAAGGAAAGCTCCCTTCCTTTTATGAGTTCTGAGTCTCTAGATGGTCACAGTCTATAGTCCACTCCTTAAAGCGCCATGAGTCAATCAGGCAGCCCCGCCTGTTCTTTTTATTTTGTGTGTATGAGTGCTCTGCCTGCATGTACACCTGCATGCCAGAAGAGAGCATCATATCCCAGTATAGATGGTTAGGAGCCACTGTGTGGTTTGCTGGGAATTGAACTCAGAACCTCTTGGAGAAGCAGAGCTCTGCCCCTCTTGTTCTTCAAATATCTTCACTGAAGTCTACTCATCAACTGATCCATAGTGTCCATTTACTGATTTGTACTATGATCCTTTCTTAAGAATTACTCAGCAAAGAAACATGGGATTTTAAAGGTTGCTATGGATGGGGAGCGGAGACAGCTCAGTAGTTAAGAGAGTATACCAGTCTTGTAGAGGACCTGAATTTAGCTCCCTGCACCCACTCTGGGTGGCTCACAAGCACTGGGAACTCAATGTCCTGGGGGATCTGATGCGCATTCTGTTCTTTGAGGGCAACCATGGTACACAAGGACACACCTAACCTCTTAAACACAACTAAGAGTGAAAACAAATATTTTTTAAAAATAAACTTTAAAATCACATATAAGGGGCTGGAGAGATGGCTCAGAGGTTAAGAGCACTATCTTTTCTTCCAAAGGTCCTGAGTTCAATTCCCAGCAACCACATGGTGGCTCATAACCATCTGGTGCCCTCTTCTGGCTTACAGGCGTACTTGTAGGCAAGAATATTATATAAGTAATAAATAAATAAATCTTTAAAATCACAAAAAAAAATGTTTAAAAAATAAAATGTCTTTTAAAAAACATAATGGTTCCTCATGAGGAAAAACAATTTATTTTTTTAAAAAGTACTATATAACTTCCTATGTGTCCACAATACAGACAAAAAATATCATTCACAATTCACTTGATTCTTCAAAATGTTTCAGGTGCTTCTGTAATATGATAAAAATTATTATTTTTTTAAAGAGCTGAGTTGGAAGACGTGTAATGTAGCAAAACTTGCTAGGACTTTTCTAGGCAAGATTTTAAGCAGAATTTAAGATTTAATTAGTCCTGTTTTCTCCCTGATTATTATCTTTTTACTTACAACATGCCCAGTGCCACCCTCTTGCCCAGCCTGACTCTCTCCCACTGCCGCCCCTGGTCACCCGGCCTCCGCCCCGCCAGTGTTCGCTCACCACGGCGTTTTGGGGGTTTGCCTGCTCGTCATGCATCTCTCTGATCTCCTGGTCTGTGGACGAGTGGACCTGACTCAGCACGCTGAACCACTGGCTGTGGAGAGAGGGGGCAGCAGTCACGGGTGGCCAGGCTCGGAATGGCAAAACAACGCCTTTCCGTGTTCCCTGCCCACAAGACACTGCCTCTGAGCTCTGAGCAGTGACTGTTTCCCACAGGCAAGCTGGGGTGCACACTACCATACACAAAGTGAAAAGGAAGCCGCCCTAGGACCTCTAGCAGGATGTATTGTCACATCAAGTCCCTTCTCTGCCAGCCCTCAACACCTTGAGTACTATATCCACATCCTAGAGGATACACCATCCAAGGAAAGTAAGTCAACCTCCTCAGACCTCAGGGCACACACAAGTCTCCATGACCTGCCAGGATCCAAGTGAATAAAACCACGAGGGAATGGGAAATCAAAATAGGTGTTTAAGCCAAAAGCAGAAAATTATTTTGATCAGAATTCTTCCATTTTCATTTCAACTGGGTTTCTCACTTTTTGCCATATCATAATCAGGAAGACCATGAAAAGCAAAAGGCATGGTGATTCCAGAAAAATCTAAGCAGAATGAAAGTCCCATTAGAACCAGAAACCTGAGCTGTGCAGAAAGAAAAGGATCTGGGACATACATATTTATATGCGTGCACGCATACATACATACTGATCACACAAACACACCAGGGACAGAGAAGCCAAGGTACCCCTTCTCCTGTCAGGGCTTTTCTTATGTCTGAATAAGCATCCATTTCTACTAGTAGGGAACTTCCTTCTACTAAGAAAAAGTAAAGGCTGCATATAAATTATTTGCAGCAAAAACTCAATTTACTTCTTAACATTCCTAATGGAGAAAATGCTTGCAAATGCTCAATATTGTGGGCCCTTGGAGGAAACAAAGCTAAGGAGACATTCTCTTTTTTTGTTTGTTTGTTTTTTTGTTTTTCGAGACAGGGTTTCTCTGTGTAGCCTTGGCCATTCTGGACTCACTTTGTAGACCAGGCTGGCCTCGAACTCACAGCGATCTGCCTGCCTCTGCCTCCCGAGTGCTGGGATTAAAGGCATACGCCACCACGCCCGGCTAAGGAGACATTCTCATCTGTCCTTGCTCCATTCTCCCTGGTCCACCAGAAGGTGCCTTGCAGTCCTGATGCTATAACCTCAAAAAACCTCCCCCTAAACCAAACACTGCAGCATTATAACTCAAGATGTATGTCATATGAATCACACACACACACACACACACACACACACACACACACACACACACACACACTCCCACATACAAAAAGAACAAAATTGTGCTTTCATCTCTATTGAAGCTCTTACAATTTATACATTTCTTATGAATCATATATAACTTTAAATCTCTACACAGACTTTAAAAAAAAAAATGTGTTCTACTGGTCAAGGGGAAAAGGTTTTGGCTAAAATGTTCCAAATGTTAAATTTAGCAGGTTCATTATGGCACAAAACAGACAGGGCCGCTGCCAGCTGCCTGGCCTGTAATTCTGCTGAGAACTTGTGGGCAGTCTCTGGACACAGAAAGCCACATGTGGTCTCCAGGAGTTCCAGACAGAATGTTGGGGCTGTAATTTCAGGTTTCCTTGTTTTTCCAGCTTGTGCTGTAATTTATGAGTCCAGCCCGGGGCTTCAGCTCTTTCCCATGGGAAGAATTAACTTTCTGGTGTCTTCACCCTTCATGATGCTGCCATGGTATTATATCAACTTAAAAATACCCAAAGGGCAGGCAAGAGGGAGGAAGCAAGGGTCTGCAGACTCAACAGAGAGCTCTGAACTTCTGGGCTGACCACTGAATAACAGAAGCCACTTGCTGTCATGCTTATAGATTGCCACCTATCTATGCCGAGAGCAGGTGACAACGGCCCAAGAATGGACAGGACAGGACCCCCTCACTGTGTCCTAGGCACTACATGGCCTTTGATACGTCTCACCAAAGAGCAAATGTCACTTTTCCCTAGCGTTGTCTCCTCTCTATGCTCAGTGCTCCGACACGGTAGCTCAAGTCCAAAGACAGGCAGCCTGCACCAGCCAACAAATGAGTTCACATTCCCTTCACCTCAGCAAGAGACTTAAGCCCCTTCAGAAAGACATGCGGGAAGAGTCATGCATCTGTTCACCAGCACAGAGCTCATCTTCCTGTTACAGTCTGTGTTCACCTTCCTCTATCACTGTCTGCAAATAATAATTCCTTAAGCAGATGATGGCTAGGGCAACCGACTGGCCTTTATATGTCTGTACAGATTCTTCTGCAGCCCAGACACATCCACAGGGATGGCTCTCAGTGCTGTTCATACTAGATGGTACCAGCAACGAAGTCTTGAGATTCCGTCTTATCTGAGGCTAGAAAAACGTGAAGCTGCCGTACTTGAACACATCACACATCTCCTATGCCTCTTCAGGTGTCCTGAGAGAAAACCCAACTAAAAAACTAAAACCCCTTTGAAGACAATGGAGTTGAGCAGTGTCTGCGTGAGGGTCGTGCCTGAACTGGAGGGAGGGCACGGTGGGGAGGAGGCCCATCCCACAGACCTCACCTGGCATCTTCAGGGGATTCCGCAATGAGGTGGAAGGTCCTGTCGGCCATAATGATGTCGATCCCATTCTCCTTGCTCGTGTTGTCTATTATCTCCCTGCGAGGCACGAGAGCAGCAAATGGAAACAAGAATGCAAAGTTCTCAGGTACAACTGAGAAAGGTGATTTTACCCAATTAACGACCAATTTAGAAATTATATACCACACCTCCCCGTTTCCCCACTCATGAGAGCTGTCTGTCTTCTAGGTCCATTGGAGGTACCCAAGACTGGAGATAGTAGTAAATGCCACACACACTGTGGGGCTCCCCATATAGTATAGAGTGTCCCTGGCCCAGGACACCTGAGACCAACTGTTCTGTACTTCAGAACAAGACCTAAGTCTAAATATGAGATGTGTTTATTTTTCATACCTACATAGCCTGAAGGCATTTGTTTTATGCTAAGCAGAAGGTATACTATGGAGCGACATTCCAGCTTCCTGAGTGCAACTTTATACAGCGTTTTCCTCATGTCTAGATTTTGACTGTAACCCATCATGTGAGGTCAGAGTGGAATGAATTTTCCAGAGTTTGGGGAATTCTAGTTTTGGATTTTCAGGTTGGGGCAAACAACCTGTTCAAGCAATTGAACTGTAAAGCTTACTTTGCAAATTAGACACATCCAGGGTGATCAATAACAGAAAAGAATTGTAATACCTCCAAATAAAGGTAGGTGAGAATTCTCTTTCTCTATTTTTCTCCCTCTAAATATGAAAATTTTCTAGCTGGCATTTTTTTGACCACAGGGAACTGAAATCCTAAAGATGACTGAGAGCAAGGCCGGGCTCTGCAGATGAATAAAGCACGCTGTCACCGGCCTTCATAGCAACCTCCAGGGGGAGCTCGAGTCCTCCGTGCGCCTAATAGTGGGTCTATGGTAGGGTTAGGAATAGGGCGGGGAGGGAGGAGCAGAGTGCTAGGGTGCTTCCTAGGGTCTCTTCTCACAGCGCACACCCCAAGTCTGGCTCTGCTCAAGGCCCAGAAAAGTCTTCCTGAGCCCTTTGTGATGTAAAATAGGAGGAAACTCTGGAAGGCTGCCTAGTCCAGTGTAAGCTTCCCAGCTTGTCTCAGCAGCTGTGGCTAGAGGATGCCACGCCCAGGCTCCTGTGTTGGATATGTGATCAAAGTGGGTATTGACCAGCAGGACTCTGAAAAAAGGACGAGCTATGAGGCTCCACTATTGTGAACAGATTAAGGTTCTTGGGGCTAAAAAAAAAAATTTTTTTTTTCTTCTTTTTCTATTTTGTTTCTCTATTCCAGCATGCCCGCCCCCCCTCTTTTTTTTCTGCAGTGCTGGAATTGAATCCAGGTGCTGTGCATGCTGGACAGCACTCTACCACTGAGCTACATCACATCCATAGTTTTACTGAGGTAAGAAGCCAGGCTGGCTTCAAACTGGCAAATCTCCTGCCTCTACCTTTACAGAGAAGACTCAAAACATGTGCTACCTGGCCCATTCCCTCTCTTCTGAAAGCATGCTTGCCTTCAGCGCAGTAAGAAACATTCTCTTAATCCTGGATGGCCTAGTATTTACCTGACGGCAACATAAATCTGGTTCATTAGAAATTACCCAGCTGTGAGCACTCATGACTGGCCAAGAGAGGAGCTTCCCACCATGGGCAGAGCCTCTGTGAGTGTGCACACACACACACACACTCACGTGCACAACCCCTACAGCCCAAATACACATACATAAAAATAACAATTCCAAGGAAGCAACCTAAAAACAGATGAATTAAATCCTCAGTAAGATCAGGAGACAGTGAGATGGCTGTGAGGGTGAAGGTGCTTGCCACACAAAATTGGTGACCTGAGTTCAATCCCTAGAATCCACATAAATAAAGGCGGGAGGAGAGAACTGACTCCACACAGTTGCCCTCTGATTTCCACACCTGTGCTGTGGCACGTGTACTTGCACACACAGTGCACATACACATACTGATGATAAAATCTGAGAAAGAGCACGGTTCTCATAATGGATGTTATCCTGGTTTCCCTGGATTGATGGGATAAACACCATGACCAAAAGCAGCCTGGGGCAGGAAGGGTCTACTTGGGTCACATGTCCTGATCGCAGGCCACTCTGAGAGAAGTCAAGGCAGGAACTGAAGCAGAGGCCATGCAGGACTGCGATTTCCTGGCTTTCTCAACATGGCGTGTTCAGCTTGCTTTCTTATGTCACCCAGGACCACCTGCACAGGGTTGGCACTGCCCACAGTGGTATAGGCTCTCTTACCTACCTCAATCATAGTTCAAGAAAATGCTCCGACAGAGCTGCCCGCAGGCCTATCTAAGCGAGGCATTTTCTCAGTTCAAGTTTCCTCTTCCCAAATGACCCTGGCTCGTGTCAAGTTGGCAGAACCCAAGCAGCACAGATCCTCACAGGCAGACGAATGGCCCTAAGAACACAGTCTCTCTCAGACCCGACATGAGTAAATGGGGCGTCAGACTATGACCAGCCTCACAGTCCTGCACCTCAAAATTCTAGGAATGTTCAGAAACACAGGCAGGGCCCCAGGGAACGGAAACGGTGGAGATAGATGTGGTTGACATGGCTACAGTGTAGCTGGGCTCCAATTCTGGACTTTCCCAAACGCTGAGGCAGGGAAGAGTAAAGCAAAAGCCTTCTGTTGAGAGAGCCTCAATCTTAAAGGAGGGCCAAGGACATCCTGTGACACTGAAAACAAGAAGCTCTCAGAAACTGCTGCAACTACATGAACTAGACCAAGGACTACATGGTGACCCCTGCTGGTCCAGACAGGGCTACACTGGGCATCGCATAGGGCTACAGTGGCCGGAACCCACTAACTCTGTTAGCCCCAGGAGTGTATAATGATACTTGGAAAACAAAAACAATATTAAGTCATCGCTGCTGGATGATACAGGAACCCACTCATTTTCCCGGAAACTGGAGGATGAAAGGAAAGGCAAGGACTTAGCTTGACTATACTACACAAAGAGTGCCTCAGGATAACCACCACCTGTTTAGGAAATGTTTCCTTTGTGGAAATTCTTTAGGTAATGACAACAGTCAACATCAGATTGAAAATATTTAGGAAAAAAAAAAAATGACTCCTGAACACCTGCAGGTTTTATCAATATTCCCTTAATATATTTATATAACATTCACATTGTACAGGACTTGCTGGATTCTGATGAAAAGAAAGAGTCTACACAAGCAAGAAACCAAACAGGTTCCTCCTCCCTGTACTGATCAGGCAGCTGTGGGAAGCGTGGACTGTTCCTGGAATCTACTATGTCAGGAGGTGATATTCTCAATATGATGCCAATGGGTTATGTTCCCAATAGAGTCCTTAAGAGCAAACTAACACATTTACAAGAAATGGTGCCAGTGACTTGCTTCAGCAAAATGCACTTGGTCAGAGAAAAGGCCTGTGGTTGCCCTTGAGCATGGGTGGAGTCACTGACACTAGGTAAGGACATGAATTTGGCTACCACCTCTGTTCTTGTGTGAGTGGCAAAGTAAAGGGGACACGATGCTGTCCCTTGTATCTGTGGCTCTAGGACCTGCTTCTGATACTAACCCATGTGTCTACGACCTGAGCATTCTCCTACGCGTTGTTGATCTGCTCAAGAGCAACACTCGGGGTAGTGCAAATGCTGCTGTTCCACACCGTGTAGGCAATAACCAGGAACAAGCCTGCATTTGCACGTTCAGGATAGATGCGTTTTCTTGAATAATTTTATTGAATCTGCAGATGTGGAAACCATGGCTATAGAAGGCCACCTGCATGCTACTTTTATTCAAGGAAAACCCTCATCTTTCTTTCTTTTGCTCCCTCCCTCTTTCTCAGACTCCTAGCATTGTCACCTTATCCTCATCTATGGGATGAATAAAGTGGAGCACTGCGGCACACAACTGACAGTGACACGAGAGCTGGCCGTGCTGTGGACACTTCAGACCCAAACTGGCCCAAATGAACCCCAATAACAGCCTAGAAAGATCCCCAAAATTTCCTGTCTGTTTTTTATGATTAGTCCTAAAATCAAATATATATTAAAGTTTTCCCTCATTTTACTTTCCATATTCCCATGAGTAATTTTCTACGTTGCTGATGCTGGCTTGGGAAAAAAACATCTTCCACGTGCAAGTCTTGTGACTTCCAGGGTTAACTTGATCTCTCGAAGCTCATTTTGCCACTTTTACAAATACTTGTGGTTTCCAAGTTTTAAGCAGTGCAGGTGCAGGTCATCCCCAAACAAAGATATTTTTATGCTCAGTAACTGCTTAACTGAGAAAAACAGCTGCCCCCCAGGCAACAATTTTCTAAAAACATTAAATTTTAACAAAAATAGTGATCCTATGACAGTCCAAAGCCTTAGGTCTAAAAGAGATTATTGACAGGACAGAAGCTTGAATGGGCCGGGTGTGGTGGCGCATGCCTTTAATCCAGCACTCGGGAGGCAGAGGCAGGAGAATTGCTGTGAGTTCAAAGCCAGCCTGGTCTACAAAGTGAGTTCAGGACAGCCAAAGCTACACAGAGAAACTCTGTCTCGGAAAAAAAAAAAAAAAAAAAAAAAAAAAGAAGGTTGAATGGAATTCAAATCCCAGCTCTGTTCTACCACTGCTGGGGTGGAATCGTGGGTGGGTACTATGCACATCATGGAAGATGACGATTCACTTCAAAACAGCCGTCAATCAGCTCTTCCTTTCGCTTGTTGGAGGACAGCCAGAGTAAGGAAGAAATAGAGGGGCAGGATGACCTGCAGGAGCGCTCTCAGCCAAGTGCTCCACATTCACATCTTTATTCTTTCCCAGGTTACTGAGATAAGGCCTCACCATATAGGTCAGGCTGCCCCGAACTCTCTAGTAGCCCAGGCTGGCCTCTACTTTCCTACCGAAGCCTTCTCAGAGCTGAGTGTAGAGGTGTGTAATACACGTGGCTTTATTCAAGACAAATTTCTCTGTATATGCAGCATTACATTTCCAGTGGGTGCATGTCCAAAGACCTATCTTCTAAGTGAAAACCAACAACTGAGTGTAACTGCAACCACAAAACAATTATTCTGAGGCTAAGTCTTGTTTCCCAATTCTTTCACAATTTAACCCACTAAACTGAATTGTTAAGTCCGAGTACCTATGCTAGTCACTGCTGCAGTGAACTTGTGGGCTGGTAAGACAGTTCAGTCTGTAAAGTATGTGCTATGCAAACTCAAGGACCAAGGTTCAAGACCCTGAACCCACTTAAAAATTCTGATGGCAGGGGTTGTGTAGTCCAAACCCAATTCTACTAGTGCACTTGGCAGCTTGGGCCTCTCACCTGCACACACTGTGCACACATGCCCCTGTCCTCACAATGCATCCAGCAACCTGTTGGTAACTCGGGACCCTTGCCTGCCTCTAACCATATGCATTCCCTACTCTAAACATTGAAATACATTTCTCTTCACTTAACTACCATCAAATGTACAATTTTTCATCAGTCATATTCCAGCTCAGTAGAATGGAAAAAGAGCCTATTGGGCCTGAAGTAATTTGGGGTCCATATAGAGTCATGCCCTGTAAGTGAACATGTATGGATAATATCCTATTTACCACCTTATGCCTATACATATGCTTATACATATGGCTAAAATCCAAAATCCAATGCATTATGGAAACGACATATACAGTAAAGGTTATATAACTAAAATCTGTCATTCAAAATAGACAACTGTTCACACTATACCCCTAAGTATATTCCTTTAAGTCCCACAAAAGACTCTCTCATGTAGCCTGCTGTCACTTTGATACTACATTTCTCTATCTGTATCTGCACTATCACTTTGCTTTTTAATAGCATTTTCTTTTCCTTAGTTGCCTGGCGGGGGGGATGGGGGCATGGGGGGAGTGGGCGGTGGCGGGACATCTCAGTGTGTTGGCACATACTAGCCATCCTAGTACTGGGGAGGCGGAGACAGATGGTTTCCCTAGGGCTTGCTGGCCAGCCAGCCTAACCTACTTGGCAAGCATCTGGGCCCAGGAACAGAGTATCTGTAAAAGGCAGCTTCTGAGGAATGGCACCCTGCATTGATGTGCATTCCACATACACATGCACATGTGTACATGTGTACCCTTAAACATACACAACACACACGTGTACACACACACATGTGTACAACATGCGCACACACATGCACACATGCACTTTCCAAAACAAAACAATGTGTATCCGTCAGCACCACCAGGAAGCCGATGTATAGACACATACTTGGCTGTGCGTACTTCCACAGTGCCCTTGAGCTTCTCCTCACTGTCGTTCTCAAAGTACATCAGCTTGGACTGGCGGAGGACAAACCAGCGCTTCTTCCAGTTCCTCCTGGACAGTGTGGAGGAGCCGCCGCCTTTCTTGTGCAGCCAGCCTTGCTTGAGGGCTTCCTGCTTGGATCGGAACCACAGGAAGGTCTCGTCCTTGAGGACGCACCAGCGGCGCTTCCAGGAGTTCATGAGGCCACCTGTGTCCCCCAGGAAGGGGCAGAGAATGGGTTACAAAATCAATCAAACCAAGGGACAAAAATCCGTAGCCCATTTTGAGCCTCCTCTCGGTTGACATGCACTCATGACTTCCGGAGCAGAGGATGGGCTTCTGCTCGGTGTATAGAAGATGACTCAGCAAGGCTGTGCCAATCTGTGAATGTTGTTCCTTCCTGGTATACAAAAATGGCTCCTCCTCAGCTAGCTGGTACAGCCCCTAAAGCAGCTCCCATGGAAGCAGTCAGAGACTGCGGTCTAGCCAGGAGCAACTAACTATAGTGCCATGAGCAATGCATCATTGCCGCCAAGTGGCCCAGAGTAGTTAGAACTACTGAGCCAGCCTTCTGAGTCACTGGGTTAACAGGTGCATGACACCATACCTGGCAGAAAATGTCTTTTAACTGGAATCCGAGAATACATATTGACCTTGGTAGCCAAATTCCCCGCACACATACCAGAGGCATCTTACTACCCTCACTCAGAAATCTTTTTAAAAACAGCACATGGGAGAAGAGAATCTACTACTTCCATAGCTCACTGCGGAACTGCTCATGCCAGTACTTTCTTTGGATCAAACAGTAACAAAAGCAAGGGATGCCCAACTATGGAGACTTAAAGCCAAAACGACAGTGCATTCCTTTCATAGGTCAAAAAACAAATCTAATAGACCTTTTCCTGGAGTGAATGGATGGCCGAGGCAGTCCCTCCCTTCCCTAAATACCCAGACACCCTCCCTCCATAGACAGTTCCAAAGTTCTCCACTCAATGGGCTGAGATCTTTCGAGATGAAGCTGAGATCGAGCTGTTTCCCCAGAGCAAATCTGCCAGGACTCACAATGAAACCTTACAATCAGATCATTTTGATTTGTGACTTTTAGTCTTCTTCTTTCAAAGCAGGTCCAGAAGAGAACTGTAGCACAATTTTGTTCTGTTGTCACGTTATCTTTAAGTGATAAATCTTAGTCAATGTGTCAACAGCAGCCACCGCAGCAGCCCCTCTGTGGCTTGTGGAATCTGGTGCTCCTCTGTTCACAACATACACGTGTACCCGTGTGGTTTTAGAGTGAGCTCTTGGTGTTGGCTAACCAACGGGGAGGCTCTCTCCTTGGAGAAAACATCTTCTCCTGCTGTCGACATTCATTAGTTTCCTATAGCTCTTTGTCTAGGATCGGGCCCTCTTCTGTGTCTGCTGCTGTCAACCGTGTTCAGCTCTTGTGCAGGCAGCCAGATTCTTCCCTGCTTAGTCGGGTATCTCACCGAGTGCCAAAGGGCTCGGTTAAGAAGCCTCCAGCATTTGATTTTGTAAGCACTGACGTCAGACAACAGAATAGTCTTCCCTAAACTAAACCTAGTGAGAAATTTCTGAGCATTTTGCGGGTACTAGGCTCACAGTGAAAACTGAAATGACTGAGCATGGTCATTAGACTAGTGTTTTTGAAAAGGGACCAGGCAGGCAGACAGACACACTTACCCAGACAGACACAGACACACACACAGAAACGTGTGTGTGCACTGCAAACAAGAAAGCCAAGAGAAGGGGTGGAAATAACAGAACACTTGCTGATGCAGAAATGAGGACGCTAGAAGAGGCTTGCAGAATCAAGGGCGGCCCTACTGATGAGGGATTCTGTTCTCTTGCCCAGCTCCCATGCTCTTCCCTCCCGCAGCCTAGGACCCGCCAAGGACCAGTTCCGTCTCTATCCACCTGTAGAAATCTGCCAGCAAATCCTGGTGATGATTAGTTTCTCATTGTGCTGGACCCTGAGAGAGCATCCAGCACCAAACATCCAAGCACAGACATGAGGCCATGATGAAAACAATTCCTAAATGGCAGGTGCCTCAGGGGTTTTAACACTTAATATTTAAGGATAGCGTATTTGATGCTAAATTGCAACTAGAATTAGATGCTGGGACGTCTCGTCACACGGGAGGTGTGCTGAGCAGTTTCACAGGCTGTGCCCCCAAAGCGTTCAACATATCCTTCCAGGTCTTGTGATTGTGGGGGTGAAGTGAGGATGGGGTTATCGTTAGAATGGGTCCCAGTGACTTCCAGCAGTGACTGTATTCACATTTGCTTGCATGTACGTATGTATATGTGAGTGAGAAAGAGGGGGCATAAAACGGGTGTAGAGTGCGACTAAAAACGGATGTTGCATGTTAACAAACTCTTTGCCCTACCTATCTCCTGGCACTCACCCAGGGGAGCGAAAGCCTTATTCATCATGGCAGGAGCAGCCACACTGCACCAACATGACCCTGTCCTCCTCATTCACCTAAGTGACGTATCACTGAGGGGAGGGGTGGGCTAAATTATTTTTCATTGCTTTAATCCAACCCAGGCTGTACCTTTCATATACAGGAAACTGTGGAAATAAGGCAGTGTGACACAGCTATACACCGAGTCTCGCCGGTAGGAGAGTTCATCATCCGTATCAAATCTGGAGTCGAAGTCTTCTTCGCTATCTTCAAACTGCAGAAGGAGACAGAGCAGGCAAGGCAATGGTGAGCAGAGCATAGGACGCAGCAGGCGGTGAAAACACCCAGCGAGGGGTAACCATCAAGTGCTCGACCTAGCTGAGAAAGGGCGCTCCTGATTCACGGACAGGTACTGGGCCTCCTGGGGACTCGGTTACAGAATGCTCAAACACAGGGCCTGACCTGACCTGATACCTGCAACACATTGACTTAATTTAAAGGCTCGATGCTAAAACGGATGCTTAAAGGGTGCCGTCTGAATCAAGCCACAAGAGAGTTGCTTCTTTGAGTTGTTATGCCAAAACATGGCCAAGTCGGAGAAAGTAAAGACCATATTTAATATGTGACAACAACAATAGTAAACATAAAACTTTAAAAAGAAGACACATTTAAATTCCCTCATCAAGATTCTAAGAAATACACCGTGTAGTGTAAACTGCGAAGTTACTGTCAGAAAAGTTCTTCAGTACGCCCCATGGGAGTCTGGGGCCAGCTTAGGCTACCTAGCTTAGGCTAGGCATGTCTGCAGAGAGGCCAAGCTGAGCCTCATCTGAAATGCCAGTTTGGGCCTGTGGCCATACCACCCTGACTAAGCCTAAGCTGATCCACCCAACATGCCAGTCTGCGGCATGGCAGACAGACACTCTCCTAGTAAAGTGTATACATAGGGACATGAGTGGATTCCCAAAGTCCACGTAGAAACAACTGGGCATGATGGCATCTACTAGCTTGTGATCTCAGCACTGGCAAAGTGGAGACAGGTGGATTCCTAGGGTCACTGGCTGGCATAGCCCACTACAGCCTACTCAGTGAGTTTCAGGCCAGAGACATCGACACACACACACAAACACACACACACAAAATGGTGGATGGGACTTGTAGAATAAATAGCTCTTTTCTCTGGGCTTTACACACACGTTCACATACACGCATACATAAAAGTAAAAATCCAGTTTTCCTGTGGGCTGGATGAAGGTGAGTTCTGGGCTTTGCGCTGAGCCCCATTTTCCACTAGTTTAACTGGCCTTTGGAAAGAGAAAGTGGTTTAAGGGCATCTTGAAGAACACGACAGAGATCTTTAGGGGTCAGACTTATTGCTGCTGCCGATGCAGCGGTGTGGGGGATGGTGAAGCATACAACTCTTAGGGACAAGAAGGCAGATACTTACAGAGGACTGCGCCCCTTCTGAGCTGAACCGGTACGCTCCGGAACTGTTGTAGGTTCCCACAGAATACCTGTAGTCTGGGGACCACTGGCTCCCATAGGAGTTGGAGAAAGTCACGCTGCTGCCGGAGGTGATGGCCCCATCCTCATAATCCTCCTGGTCGTAGTCATAGTCGCCATCGGGGGAAGGCAGGTCCCCGTTGTTCTGCGGCATGCAGTAGGTGGACTCCCCGCTGGAGGAGTTGTGCAGGCTGGCAGAGTCCTGCACAGATGCGGCGAGCAGCACTGTGCTGTCGCCACTGGGGCTGGTGGGCACCACCGTGTAGTTCATGTAAGGGTCGTCCTCTGAGGAGTCGTCGCTGGTCCGGATGCCGCTCGTTCGCTGGTCCGAGTGGCCATGCTCACTGGGGTTAGGCGAGTCCTTGAAGGCATCGTCGTCAGCCTCGAAACCCTCATCCACTTCCTCCTCCTCAGGGTAGGGCTGGCTGAAGTTGAAGTTTGGCTTCTCCGCACTGGCGCTCTCTCCGAGGCCACTCCCCACGGACAGCGAGCGCTCAATGTTGCGCACGCACTCGTCGATCTCGTCGAAGTTGAGGGACTCGAGGAACTCCTGCGCAGCACGGCATGCCTCATCCTCCAGTCTGCGCAGCTCCTCATCCCGGAGCTGCTGTAGCTTCTGCAGGGAGGCCTCGGTCAGCGATAGCTCCTGCTGCTCCTTCATGCGCTGTAGGTCCTCGATTTCCTTCTCCAGGCGGAGGATCTCCTCCACTTGCTTGTTCTCTCTCTGTTTCTCTAGCTCCCGGGTCAGCTCCGCTGCCTCCCTCTGGCTCTTCTGCAAGGCTTGGAGTTCCTGCTGCCTCCTCGCCTCTTCCTCCTGGACGGGGGGGGGGGGGGGGGGGGGGGGGGGGGGGGGGGGGGGGGGGGGGGGAGGGAACGAGGAGGGGGGAGGGTTTTAGAATAAGCACCTTCCTCCTTTTTCACACACCGAACTGTGGCCCCACCCTGAAATCCTGCCCCCCCCCTCCCCAGCACCTCAGACGGATGACCATGTGATTAAGTTTAAATGAGGTGAGCTCAGTGAACCTCATCGGATCCTTATAGGGACCAGGGTGTAAGGCCGTGGTGAGGTGGCCACCTGGTCATGGGATGGCCTTGGGAGAAGCCACTCTATGACTCACACTGAAACTTCCCGGCACTCTCTAGGCTCTGCACCACTGCGATGGGTAAGAAAGTGTACCACAAACATCCCTTCAGTCTGCTCTTCCACTATCTCCTACTGGATTACCACTCTAAATCCCAGGATCAAGGTTTGCAGCACACGAGGCGCCTCAACTGTCACAGCACTCCTCACCTGCTGGGCGCGAAGAAGGTCGGCTTCTCTTTGGGCTCTCTCCCTTTCCCTGAAAACAGAAAAGAAAACCACCTAGTGAAAACCAAGAGCTCTGAAACTACTTTTCAATAGGTCTCATTTCTGGGCAGTGCTGGCTGAGGCATGTACATGCTAAGCAAACACTCTGTCGCTGAGCTAGCTGCTCAGCCCAAAGATCTTTGCCAGCTAAAATCCAGGAAGAGGGTTGGGGAGATGCCTTAGTGTGTAATGGGTTTGCTTTGTAAGCATGAAGTCCTGAGTTCAGACCCTCTGCACCCACCCATAGAGCCAGGCACAGCCGTATACATCTGTAATTCCAATGCCGAAAAGCAGAAACAAGCAGCACCATCAAGGTCAGTGGTCAGACAGGCTGTCCCAATCAGTAAGCTCCGGGTTCAGTGAGATAATAGAGAGCAACAACTGAGGGAGCTACCTGACTCCCACATCTGGCCTCAGCACACACCCATGCACGCATGCTCAAAGAAGTATGGGGTGATGTACTTCTTCTGTGTGTAAAGAGACAGAATGGGGACTTCTGTGTTGCCAAGGAATACGGCATCCCAGCTGCCAAGGACTGCAGCCTCACATCAAGATCCGAGGGACCTCTGGAAATTCCTGACAGGGTAGCACTCCCAGCGACCCCTTATGTTTCAGCACACAAAGCACATACCTTTCTTCCTCCTCTCTCTTTTTCTCTTCCTCCCGCCTCTTCCTTTCCTGCTGTTCCTGCTTCTCAGCCAGCAGCTGCCTGTAAAGCCTGCGTGCCAGCCGTCCTCGGAGTTGCTTTTGGAACACGATGGCTGCCTTTTTCAGGTGCAAAAACCTCTTCCTCACCAGGAAAGCTCTGTAGTTCTTCTGTATCGTCACCACGCCACACAGGACCTTTCTATACTGTTTCCTGCAAGAGAGAGTGGCCGCCAAGGCAGTGAGGAGGTGAGCCATAAAAATGAGCTTATATCACAACTACAACACAGAAGTAGAGGACCCAGATTTGGACCCACTCTCTCATTACGGAGACTGGAAGTCACAGGGGGCAAACTGGACCCGAACAAAACAGAAGAAAAACGAAAGAATAACAGCAAACAAAAGAAAGCCAGAGCCTGTCATTATCTTGGCTAAATAAAGAAGCAACCCAATACTGACTTTGAGCACCCTGGCGCAAGCTGGGTAAACACAGGCAAAGAGGAGCCAATACAGTCTTCTGCTCACATGAAGGCAAGAACTCGAAGGCTACTGGAGCAGGGCAGCCCCGTGATTCAGAAAATGGAACGCCTAGTGTTTCCTGTGGCTGCAGAGTACATCCAGCCAAATGACCATGAGTCAGAACTCGGAACACATGTCTTTAATTTCAGGACTTGGGAGGCAGAGGCAGAGGCAGAGGCAGACATACCTCTGAATCTGAGGCCAACCTGACCTACACATTGAGTTGCAAGCCAGCCAGGGCTACATAGTGAGATTTATCACAAAACAACAACAGAACAAATCAACCCTGAAAGATGCGGTCTCATTTTGTAAGCAACTAGGGAATGGGTCTCTGGACGATGTGATACAAGTTGGGAAGTCATCATCTCCAAGCTCAAATCTGCACTTTCTTGAATGCTGATATGATGCTTAGAGATTTGCAGATTCTAGAGCTGGAGGGGTGGCTCGGCAGTTAAGAGCACAGGCTGCTCTTCCAGGACCAGGGTTCGACTCCTAGCACCTACACAGCAGCTCACAACCATCTGTAGGCACATGGCACAAGGACATATATGCAGGCAAAATACCCATATGTATAAAATGAAATAGAGAGATTTCCAGATTCCTGGGGCTAGGGATGTAGCTCATGGGTAGAACGTATGCTGCTCAGCATGCATTAACAAGTTGGGGAGAAATCAATATTCAGCACAGGGGTGTTTTTGAATTTCTGATTGCCAATCAGCAGAGGCCAGGCAGAAAGATATTCCAATATGAATCTGAAATGCTCGTGAGCCCAAGTGTTTCAGATGAGGGGCATACTCGGGTGGCAGTGCCACAGGACTGAGCCAAACTTCAGGAGATGCCGCAAAGCAAGGTCAAACGACAACGTGTCTCCACGAGACTTGTAGGTGAGCTACAGAAGCGGCGAGCGATTTTCCACGTTCTGTCCAGGTCAGACTTACAGGGTTACTGCTGTGATCACCTAACAGATCTGACCTCCGGTACCTCTTCACTCCCACAAACGACCCCACCGGGGTCACAGCCCTTCTAGAGCTTCATGCCCCTCCCTCCCCTAGGTGCGGCTCTTACCGAGCCAAGTAGCCCAAGATGTGAGCTTGGATCACCATGGCTGCACGTGTAATCTCTTCTTCCCGCCTTTTCTCCAGTTTCTGCTCCAAGGATTCCCGAAGGAAGACCTGTCCACGAGAGAGACATGCATCAGAAGGATGCAGTTGAGGGAAAAAGGCATCTCAAAGTCAGCCCTGTCTTTTGGAGACAGTATCTGTTCCTCTCTACTGATGTCTGTTGCTAACTCCCACAAGAAGGCTTTTTAAAAAATATTTATTTACTTATTATTATGTAGACAGTGTTCCACCTGCACGTGCACCTGTAGACCAGAAGAAGGCACCTGATTAATTACAGATGGTTGTGAACCACCATGTGGTTGCTGGGAATTGAACTCAGGCCGTTTGGAAGAGCAGATGGTGCTCTTAACCACTGAGCCATCTCTCCAGCCCCAAGAAGGCTTTTTACACAGCCCACCGGCCACAAACATTCTAGCATCCAGTAAGGATAAGGGACAAGAGACTAGTTCCTTATCCAGGGCATACTAGTTCACATCAGCATTGGTCCTAGACTGAGGACCTCTTGTCTGAGGGACAAGAGACATAGACATTGGCAATAGAAAGAGAGATAAAGGAGCGAATCCAAAAAAGTTCTAAAACATTACAACTTTGCTGTCTTGTGGGAACCTATCTTCTCTCCATACCTGCTAAGCAATAACCTTCTAAGTATCTTGACTTCAAAAATATACAGGCACAAAAAAGTACTGACACCAAGAAGGCAGGTCTGGGCACTGCAGAGATGGCTCAGTGGTTAAGAACACTTGCTGTACTTCCAGCAGACCTGAATGTGACTCCTAGCACCCACAGCAAGTGAATCACAATTGCCCGTAACTCTCAGTTCTAGGAGCTCCCACAGCCTCTTCTGCTCTCCAGAGCCACCTGCACTAATATGCTCACACCCATGACATAATTAAAAACAAAGTCTGTCTGTCTGTCTGTCTGTCTCAATAAAAGGAGGAGGAGAAAAAAAATTCTGAGATGTGGGGCTGTAGAATGCTTGTCACATAGTATGTCTGAGGTTCTGAGTTCACACACACAGAGACACACTCACACACACAAACACACGAGTCCAGTAACATTTTGAAGTTGGGAAAGAAGGGTACTGGTTCAGTGGTTACAAATGCATCAGGTTCAGGGTTAAATAAACTACAGGCCCTTCCAGGCTCATTTTGGTCAATGGTCTCCTTTAATCTCACGCTGGCCAACTGAGCTGCATCTGATATTGGTACTTGGCATCACCATCTCTCAGTTCGAAAAGATGAAGACATGAGGGCTCTTTCTCAGGCAAAGCACTCCATGGTTCTCTCCTGGACTTTGGGGTTAAGGGGCTCTGCTATAGCAGCATGGCAAATGTGGGCTTTAGTTTTCTTGCTCTTTGCTGAGGTTTTGGCAACTTACAGAGTTTTAGGCTGTCTGCTGGTTTCCCACACAATAGCTACTGTAGCAGCAGGGATCACACACACACATGGCATTGAAATCAGAGTTGGAAGGCTTTGAAGTTTCATTTTTGAGGTGTTGGGGGTTGCTTGTAGATCCACAACATTCAGTCCACACTCTTGGTTGTCTGGTACACATCATACACGTACACACACACACACACACACACACACACACACACACACACACACACCATGAACCACTAAGATGTTAATAACAACCACTTAGCATCTGGGAATGCTACACCTATCATCCCCCCACCTGCCACCTCCCCTCTCCCCTCCCCACCCCTGGCTTGGTGGCTATTGCTCCTGTCACTGTACCTTGGTCTTCCCCAGCTGCCACTCGCTGTTAGAGGCGTCGTAGAGCTGCAGGAGCGAAGTGCACTTCCCTCGGATGTCCTCTGGCAGAGCCAGGTTCCGCATCAGCACTTTATATCTGCAGCAGAGGGTGCGTGGTGTTACCTTTGCTATTTGTTCTCCATCCCTCTTGAAGAGACAGAGAAAGTAGGAAGGAAAGAAGGAAGGAAAAGGGGGAAGGGGAAGAATGAGAGGAAAGAAAGAATCCATTTAGCTCCTCCTTGCCTTTTGTAAAAATCCTGAAAGGGTCTTCGGATGGCATACCCTGCTTTGCGAATCCTCACCGTCTCCAGCATCCCAGAGTAACGCAGCTGGTTTAGCACCACTGCCTGGTCAAACTGGTCTGGCATCTAAACCGTGAACAATGGGATAACAGTGGGTTGATTTAGATGATACAGCACTAATAAGGCTGCCCTCAGTGGGGAGAGCATGTGCAAATACACACAGTGATTTAAAACCTACACAAGTCATGCAGTGGGAAAGGAATGCCTGTGGATCCATCACTGGATTCCCCAGTCCCAGCCGATCCTGCAGCGGCCACCAGCCTGCTTGCTGTCCTCCTCATATATATTGCCGATTTAATCTCACTAGTAAATATTTTAGCATATATCAGTTTAACATAACTATTATACCATTATCATTATCTTGCAAGATACTAACAATTCTTAATATCAGTGTCCATGCCCAAATATTTGATCATGTCACAAATATACTTCGAGGTTGACTGTCACCATTTTAATAACCTTTTTCAAAAGTCTAAACTGTCATGCATATATCACTGTTTACTAAACAGGTATTTTCTTAGCTAAAAAATACAGGAGCACACATGACGTGCACTCACACACATGCACTAACGCATGCACTCATGCTCACTCACACTCAAACGGGTACGTGTATGTGTGTGTGAAAATGTCAGAGGATAAGAGACAAGCAGACTGAGTTTGGTCCAGCCCGATAGCCCACTTCTTCCATGTTTCAGCAGGAATGGGCCCAAGGACACGCAGGCTTGAGATAGGAAGCCAAGCTGCCTCCTCTGCAGCCGGCTCTCCCTACATCGCAGCTGCCAACTGGCACTGAAGCAGCAACAATAGTTTTTCAGGGGAAAGCGAAGTGGGTCATATCCCACTTGCAGCTTTTTGGATGGTGATTCATTCTTCTGATTCAGGCCTCTATTTCCTTTAATTAACTGTATGCTGTTATTCTATAGAAGTCTAATAAAAGGACCCAAAGACAGAGCCACACTGTTGAAGAGTCCTCTCTGACCCTTAAAAAAAAAAAAAAAGAACATAAAAGTGGGCTTAAAGCTAGAGATTATTCTGCAGTTTCAAAAACTAAAATTTACACAACACACACACACACACACACACACACACCCCTCTGATGGAACAGCTGCCCTCATCTCCAGCAGGCAGACTCCTCTCAAGAATGTCTTACACAAACACTGTGGTCAGGTTGTCTTTACTTAGCAGCATTCTAACCGAATGTAGCCAACAAATTAGGGCAAGTAGCCAGAGACCAGTGACTCAGATTTTTAGTCTATGCATTTGAACTCTCCTTAGAATAGTAAGAAAAGGATAACGCTATGAAAAGCAAATGACCCGTGACACACTTTATGCTGTACTCTGGCTTAAAGAATACGACTCTGAGGTAAGTAGCTGCTCTGAAAACATTTGTCAAAGGCCCGTTTAGCTTTATAGATTTGGAAATAACATTGGAGCAGTAATGATCTACAAAGGATAGTACAAAGTGAATTTACACATTTTTAGCTTTATAGATTTGGAAATAACACTGGAGCAGTAATGATCTACAAAGGGCAGTACAAAGTGGATTTACAAAGTGAACATCCAATAAAGCCTCAGACTTCTTCAACTTACTTAAATTCATTGGAAGCAGAAAAACTTTTAAACCGGCACAATGATTTAAGGTTCCAAGTGAGAATCTTAACAGTCCTCATTCAGCCGTAGCCGTGCCTGACCCACATTCTTCTGCCCTGTCACTTTTTCCTTGCTCCAAGTAATTCCTTAGCCTGGCACCCAAGTTATGAAAACATTCCAAACGATTCGACTCCAGGGGCCACCCCTCCAAACGCGATCGACACTCACCATCTTCTTGCGTCTCCGAGGGACATTCCACCTTCTGTTAGGCTCTCGGGCCAAACTTCATACGGAAAACAACTGCCACCCTGACCTTTTCCCCCACAGCTAAAGACTTGGAACAATAACGAACACCATTCCTGTGCTTTAAAAAAAGTGCCCGGTTACCATGACAACACCTTCCACTCCGGGCTAATTAGTGTGGTGTGGTTCTAGGACTTGATACAGCTCCGGGAAGGGAGTGAGGGACGCTGGGAGCTGTTGCTTTTTGCAGACTCCCACTGCCATTGTGTTTCTGCCCCTTCCCAGTAATTTAACCAGGGGAGGTGAGGAGGGGGGTAATCTATAGGCCGATTGTAGCCCTGGGCAACCCGCCTCCGGTGGTCACGAGGGGGCAACTCCGGCTTTCCATTGGTGCTTCTGTTTTCAGTGGCAACTTCCTTTTCTGGTGAATTTAACTTTCAAAGATGTCACAGCTGGAGGCTGGACAAGGAGCATTTTGCTTTTCAAAGCCTGCCTAATGCTTGCTAGTCCTTACCGGTAACCAGTTTTCTAGGGCTGTGCTGCACCCCAACAAAGACTGCCTGCCGAGTGCTAAAAGCTAGGTTTTGATGAGGACAAATAGATTTTTGGAAGGAACAGTTCTAACCCCAGGCAATTACAGACCAGCTAGATCCCTTAGGGAGACAGCTATTAAACACCTACTATGTGCAAGAATTTTGTGATTTTTCACTTTCGGAAGATTCACCACAAGTGTGTGTGTGGGGCGGAGAGCTTCATTTTGTTCCCAAGGTTTTGGAAGTGTGGGAGAGTAATCAGGTGTGTCAAAAATCACCACTGAAGTGGGTGGTGAGATGGTCAGTGGGTAATGTGCACCCACATAAAAGCTGGGCACACTGGCACTTTTGTGACCCCAATGCTTGGGGAGCAGAGAGAGGCAGATCTTAGGAACTCACTAGCCAGCTGGTCTAGCCGAGAGAGCTGCAGGTTCAGTGGGAGGCCTTCTTTATCTCAGAAATTAGCTAGTGTGTCAGTGACTCAGTGGGTAAAGGTGTGTGCACCAGGATTTTATCCCCGCCTCCCCCAAACACACACAGTAGAAGAGAAGTGCCTCCACCCATGAGTATTCCCTTTCATAAATGGATAAACAATCTAAGGTTGGGGGGAGGGGAGAAAGTGGCGAGCAGTTAAAAAAGTTACCTGAAGTGAACTTCTGGTCACCACATACACATGCTGGTGAGTGCACATACACAACACCTACACACAACCACATATACAATACAAAGTGTAATATTACACCATATTTAACATATAAGCAGAAAGAAAAAATGGTCTAACTCATCAAGGTGTACCTACTGGTTCATTAGTGGGTTATCGTTCTGGGGGTAACTAACCACTCTGAGTGGATTTGAGGTCTCAGGAAGGAATTCATGTCTGATATACAAATGTGAATGTCTAAGGCTGAGGTCATAGACCCTGAGAGGCCTATGTTTATAAGGACTGGTGAAACTGGTGCTGCTCTCAGCCTTGGTCAGAGGAGGTTCTCTTAGTAGTGAGCAGCAGTTAGTGTATTCTCACAACTGGTCACATAGCTGAGAATAACAGGCGTTAGGGGCTCAGCCCTCAATGAGGCAGCCACCTCACCCTTCCAAGGCTCAGAAAACAACGCGGAGGTAGGGATGGAAGGAAATGTTGGGAGCCTCTGCACGTGGTCTGCTTCTTACACCCAGGGTCTCACAGAGCAAGCCAGTTAACATTCTGCAAGGGGCACAGAAGGGCTCACAAGGCATTGCCCCTTGCGGACAAACTCCTGCAGTTGATAGCTGCCTCCCCGGGGGAGATGTGGTCCCCGTAGGTTGGTCACACTCCATGCGGTGCTCCTACCCCTAAATTTATGCCAACAACACTAATTTTTTTTTTTTTTAAAGACACACCAAAGTAGGGGAAGGGAGAACCAAGATACATTGTATACATGTGCAGGAAATAGAACAAAAAATATTGTTTTAAAAAGACACAAAATGGGAGGTAGAAAAGTTGAAGAGCCAATGGCAGCACAGGATTCACAAAGGGCTGAAGGGAGAGTGTCACTCTGACCCAGAGAAGCAGCACAAACAAAGCTCTGGAATTAGAACGGACCTGCCTGCGGTGGTCTGGGTCTGAACGCAAGGAACCTTGGCTGGAGAGGGGCATGCCAACTCATGACGGAATGGTTGTGGGGCACAAATGGAGAGGCTGCGTGTGAACACAGCCAGATGACTGTTATGAAAGGACAACCTTGCTGGCAAGAAAGCAGTAAAAACAAGGCCATCGCCCACCACAAGAAGGGCAGGGGCCACCTGCTCACCAGGAGAGTCAGCATCTTCAACAAAGAGCCAGCTCTAGTTCTGGGCTCACTTTGAAAAGAAAGGGACAGAAAAGCGTGTGTAGCCAACAGCCCCTTCCTGTAACCCTGGCCTTACCTGGGCTTGAAAAAAAGCATTGTCTCTAGACGAGAGGCCACTGCAAATTCATCAGTCAACCGGCGACTTCGCAACTCACTGTAACTACCACCGTGATTACCTGGGTTCTTGGAGACAGTTTCATGCGCTCCAGCCTGAAACTTCCTGTGCAGCCTAAAGTGACCTTGAACTGTCCTTTCAGTTTTGAGTCCAGAGTTCTGAGATTAAGAGTGTGTGTCCACCACTATGCCTGACTTACGCTGTACTGGGGGTTTTAAAGTAGGGCTTCCTGTACGCTGGGCAAGCATTCTCCCAACTGAGCTACATCCCTAGCCCATAATAGTCTTCAAAGGAATTTCACACCATTCAACTTCGATTTCAAATCCTTCCTTTTAGGAAGGAATTCCAAAGCCTTCCGGAAGGCCCGGCAGGAACTGCAGGTTGCCTGCTCTGGCTTCTGGAGTATGGCACCCCTGTCCATCAACACACAGACTCTGCTGTTTCGGTAGCTAACATTGTATCCCCTGAGTGAGAGAACTGAAAGGAAGCACAGAACTATCTGCTCAAGGCAAGCTGAGTTATTTGGACCAAGCCATTAGGTGCAGGCTCAGCTCAGTAGCAGCCTTACATCCACACCTGGGTTGAATCCCCCCACCCCAGTCCTCACCCCACACCCTGACACCGGACAAATATAAACTGAGCAGTTAGGAAAGTCAAGTTCGAGGCTGGAGAGATGGCCCACGTTGAATCCCCAGCCCCCACATGACAGCTTGCAACTGTTTATAACTCCAGTTGTAGGTGATTTGACACCCTCATACATGCAGGCAAAACACCAATGCACATAAGATAAAAAATAAACAAATCACTGGGGTTAATTATAATTGAAATCATTTTTTTTAAGTCAACTTCAAAGAGCTTTGCTTTCTTGAAAACAAGTGCTGTATGTTGGTCAGATTTGCATCCATCAAACCTAATGGGCATGTGGAGAAAACAAAGTTCACCTCTATACACATAGCTCTCACAGAGGTGAAAACTTCTTGCGGGAAGAAGTGAAGACGGAGTCTATGCACAGGCCGTGTTCTGTTCTGTAGTACTCTCTGCTGTAAACCTCCTCGAAATACATTATCCAGAAGAATTTAGCACTGAGGGGCTGGGGACCAATCTCTCAGTTGCTGACTTGGTCCCACATGCAATTAAAGAAAGTTTTCACCAGGCATGGTGACTCATGCCTGTAACCTCACATTTGGGAGGCGAAGGAAGAAGATTACTGAGAGGTGGGAGGCCAGTGTGGGCTACAGTGGAACCTTGTCTTTAAAAACAAATAAATTAACATACTGAGGCAGGAGGAACCCTTAAGCCCAGGGGTGCACTACAGAATGAGTTCAAAGGGCAATACACACACAAACACCCCCTTTCTGAACCAAGGAAAGCATTCAGAGATTGAATTTTAGCCACTCCCAGAAACACCCTTCCTGTCCAGCTCAATGTCAGACAACTGACAAATGGCTACCCAGTCCTTGCTCTACCGTGGTTTAGTGCCACTTACCTCCCTCATTCCCCCTTGGGCATTTGCTGAGGACAGCATCCAATCTAAGAGTGCACATAAGTGAACAATGGAATAACTCACATGTCACACAGCAGGCCACAGAACATAACCACATCTGACAATGTATTTTAATACAGGTTGTGTCTTCATGAAAAAAAAAAAAAACAAAAACATTACACTAAGTATAACTTGACAAGCCATGAAGTGTACTCCTCTTGGAAATGGTTTATAAGATCATGAAAACATGACATTTTTAATCACTCGAAAGGTTTATGAAAAGCCTCACCTAGCATGAGCCACAAGAGAAGCCAGCTTCTTGAGAAAGCAGGCCAGGCCTGGTTGGTCTGGTCTAGATAGCTCCAGGGGTCCAACTGCTGAGCATGCAAATGGCAGTGGGGCCTGGCTCTGGAGATCCAGGAGGCCAGACAGGCAAACAGAGCACCCCAGAGTCCCACCAGCATCTGTTGCACAGTCCTACGGTAGCATACGATAAAATATGAGTTCCAAGTCTAGGGAGAAGATGTAGATACCAAGAGCACGTGCTGCTTGGCTGCTCGTGCAGAGGATCTAGATTTCCTTTCAGCCCATGTGGCTGCTCACAACAGTCTGTAAAAGCCCAGTTACAGGGGATCTGATTCCCTCTGAGGGGACGAGGTGTAAACATTGTGCAAATCCATACAGACAAACACTCAAGCACATTAAGATATACCTACCTCCACACACATTGTTGTTTCCCTAAAACTAACAGGTTTTTATTTTCTCTTATCTGTCAAACATTTGCAACTTTACTAATAAACCTATCAGGTCTGTGGCCAAGGGACCCATCACACAGTCCATTTGGAAGGACCAAACATGTAGAAAGAACTATCACACGGTTCTTAGTGAGTACGAGAGCAGGGAGACAAGACAACTGGAAGGAAAGCATTTACTACATCAACAATTCACTGAGGGACAGAGAGCCGCGCCACGGAACTGTACACACAAGCCTGCCTGGTCTTTTCATACTCTTTCTTCAGATTTAAGAGGCTGGAGACTCTAAGAATGTACCACAGGTAAGTTAGTTTACCCTGAAACTCGAGGTCACCAAGGCAGGAATACCATCTTCCTGATCTTGATATTCCAGCCTCTGAACAGGCACCAAGCAAAAGCTCTCTACTTACAGCTGCCATCTTGCTCCAGAGCTGACAGGCATTTTATTCAGCTGTTTCATATGTGCTGATTTTCACAGTGTCAAGGGGGAAAGAAGCAGAGTTCATTTTTCTCCACAGACAGGCAAGCCCTCCAGGTAAGAACAGAAAGCCACGAGGCAACAGGACATGCCCAAGTAGAGCTCTGAGTCAGCGGGAAGGTCAGGTTACAGCCTATGGAAATTTCTCACTACCAAGGACAGCCTCCAAAGCCACACCTCTTAGGTGCGGGGCGAGAGTGCCAGAGCACAGAAAACTCTATGCCCACTTTCTCCAGAGCCACACGAAGTCACGTGTTTTGATGGAAAAGAAAGACCAAGGCTGCAGCTTCACACCCAAGGGCCTGAAGTAGTCTCTGTTTCCACTGAAGGGCACACCTACATTTTGCCTGAACTACAGGTAATCAGAGTTGATTCTTAGGCATGCTTACAAGGCAGAGGAAGGCAGATCGGATCCGTGTGAGTTCGAGGCCAGCCTAGTCTACAAAGTCCAGGGCAGCCAAGGCTACCCAGAGAAACCCTGATTCGAAAACAAAACACGCACGCATGCATGCACGTACGCACGCATGCATGCACACATGCAGAAAGTTTTTTCTTGACCAGCAAATTCCCTTGTCTTCACCTCAGGTGACAGTCACCTCCCACTCTCACTGTTCTCAGATGCTGCCACAGTCTCACTCCTCGTGGGCCAACTCTCCTCTGCTCTGCTCTCTCACTTACTTTCACAGTCTATGAGAATTAATCAGCCCATGGTGGAGTTAACTGTGATATACGGCACAGAGAGGCAACCATCTGGAAAATTCTATTTTGCAACTTCTAAAATACCTCACATAAAAGCAATCATTTGCTCATCACTACTACAGGGAGGGGGGATGGGCAGGTGGGGCTGCTCACAGAGTGGAGGCAGAGTAGCAGAGGCATCAAGGTCATTTAATGCTGTGGAAAGATCCTGTGTAAAGTGACACCGTGTGAGTGCCATGGTTGCCCTCGGTAGGTCACTGGTGAAGTGGACTCTCCCCTGTTCCAGTACCCGGTTTGGTTTGTATTTACAAATGGCAACTGTGGAAAATGCTGAACTGACATTAATTCGTAGAAAGCCCAGCAGTAAGAAGAAAAGCTACTGTGTACCCAGGACTAGGTGCCCAGGCACCAATTCTAGCAGTTCTATTTGATAGGCATCATTGCTATTCCTGTTTTACAGATGCATTACTTGAAGCACAGAGACGTTGATTAACTTGTCTAGGGTCACAGAGCACATGCTTGCCAGAGTCAGGCAGAGTGGCTGCTGAGGCTCTAGCTAGCCACACTTGCAAGGTATACGCTCAGGAAGTGGGTGGGGTATTCTGGCAGATCAGGTATTTGTTATTTAACAGTAGAGTTCATTTCACAGTATTCCTAAATGGACTTCACCACAAGAGCTATTTTGGGAGTAGCCCAAATAAAAATCCAGTCTGAGGGTTAAAATGCAATTAAGACAATGAGTTTAGACCAGGGGCTACCAAAGTACAGCCTGTTCATATAAATAAAGCTTTCCTGGAACACAGCCATGTAAAGCTGAGAAGCATGGGGACCTTAGTTCAAATCCCTGCACCTACATAAAAAGTTGAGTATAGCCAAGTGCACCTGCAACCGCAGTGCTGAGGGACCAGGGACCAGGAGAGGCAACCATCTGAGAAATTCTATTTTGCAACTTCTAAAATACCTCACATATAAGCAATCATTTGCTCATCTCTACTACAGGGAGGTAGCTTGCTAGACGCCTGTCTGGATCCAGGTTCAGTAAAAGACTGTTAAGAGGATAAGGCACCGAGAGCTAGAAAGGCTACCCAGTATTTTCCTGTGGCCAGCTTTCATAGCAGCAGTGCACTGATCACACACACACACACACACACACACACACACACACACACACACACACCATACACATACCACATACATATATACACACAAAACAGCACCACATATACACACATAGAACACACATGCACACAGACACAGCACATGCACACACACACAGCATGCACACACCACAAACATATACACATAGAAACAGCACACACACACACATAGCTCACACCACATGCACATATCATGCACACACACACCACTCACATGCACATATCGTGCACACAGCATGTTACACATAGTGCAGACTCCTGAATTAAAGAACAAAAGCCATGGCTGGGGCTGGGATTTGGTTCAGGATTAATGCCCCATCAGGGTGCAAGAAGCTATCCATGCAATTAGAAATCATTTTCATGAAGTTAACTTTCCTCATACTCTCAAACAAGGTTACTGGAAAACGCATGGTTCGGCACAACTCACTTCGTGCATTTACTGCAGAAATGGACCCGTGTTCCACAAAAGCTCAGAATAAACAACAGGCTTAAAGTCATTCTACTTGTACGTGGTGCCAGGGACTCATTTCTACAAGTCAACTTGTTGACCGTTTTAACACAAGGCTTTTTCACTTAGGTAAATGCTAAGGCACGCAAATCCGCAGGAACTGCCCTGATCATCTGACGATGAAGAGAAAGCTGAAGGTGAAAAGACATGAACTAGCGAAGACCAAGGAGCAGTTCCTGCTCGGCTAAGCACGTGGAACATTAGATGTGAGGAATTTCCTTGAGCTTCAAATAACCCATGTGAAAGATCTTCCAAGACAGAGAGAGTGGAGTCAGGCACAGTGGCGCACGCACGCCTTTAATCCCAGCACCCAAGGGGCAGAGGCAGATGGATCTCTGTGAACTCAAGGCCAGCCTGGTCTACAAAGTGAGTGCAAGGTAGCCAAGGCTATACAGAGAAACCCTGTCTCAAAAAACAAAACAAAACAAACAAAAAGACAGAGATGGTGATTCTCAGACATGTACACTTTTTATCAACTCTACATTTAATTTCTAAAACACAACAAAAGATCCTGGCATCATTAACTCATAAACTTTTTTTAAAAAAATGAACCATTGAACTCAGGATCGTTGGTGTCTAAAGTTGTGGTGAGAACCGTGCACAAGTGTGTGTTAGAGCAAGGTCTGACAGGCCAATGTGGGGTGCACACAGCAGTGAGTGCTCAGAAAGAGCATACCTATCAGCCCTCCGGTGTTTGGAACAAGCCTTCGTCTCTCATTGTATCCATGGGACAGGCACACATCACCTTAGCTGCTATTGTACCCCTGTCACGTACTAGTTTCCAACCCCACGGGAGTCTGAAAGTCACACACAGTGACCATATGGTCAAATGGTTCCCGAGGTATGAAAATGCAAGCACTGCTTCCATTACAGCTCTTCCTTCCAGCTTCCTGCTTCTGTCAGACCCTGAACCTGCCACAGACTTCCTTCCCTTCTGCAGGGCTACGTGCTTAATACTGCCCAGAGACGAACTTCTGGCTCCTCGGGTCTCCACACTGGTGACTTCCTCCCTCCTCAGTCCTAGTTAACCCCATAGAAGTCACCAGTCTTCATGTTAGTGTGTGGCTCCCTCCAGCATGGCATGGAGTCTCCCCTGAGAGTATAGAAGGATAGCAGTTTGGTCCCATAGGACCAGATCCCTCGCTTGCTCAATGGGGCGGGGGGGGGGGGGGGATAACATTAAGCACGGGTCCTCAAAGAAAAGCTACCATTTCCTTCCTAAATTAAAATGAAAGAGCAACTGGTATGGGCTGCCACATGCCAGGGATTTTCATGACCTGGAAGAAATCTCCATGAGTCCTGTTGAGGCCAGTGGGCAGGCCAGCATTATTACTCCATTAAGCACTGAACACAGAGAGTGCCCTGCCTGAGGCCTCATGACCAAGCGGTTCTAAGTCCTGTGCTCTTCCTCAGAGGAAAACCTCAACAGGGCCCACAATGGGCAGGAATCTCTAATGGGACACTTGCCAGACAGATGGCAGGCCTTTAGAAGTGCTGAGGCTAGCAATGCCTGGACGAGCATCTCTGTCTTAGTGTGCACTCATCCATCTTCCCACATAACACCTTGAGCACTGGACGCTTTCTTTTTCTGTTATCACTGCCAGGTTGGTGGACAGGAAAGAGCACTGACTTCTATCTTTCCTTGAAGTATTGGGTATAAAATGTCTATTCAAGATCCTGGGGTAATTTGGCTCTTTAAAGTTCTCCAGCCTTGCTAAGGAACAGCAACTGCATTCAGGGCGACCGTTCTGATGTAAGACCATGCTGCACCAACATGCAAAAGCATGCACCACTGCCAGATACGTTTGCAGCCTCTTGCAGAGGGAGGCTCAGTGCTAGTACCCAGCCCTGGCCCTAGAACCCTGCAGAAAAGCCAGGGCCAGAGAGAAGTGGTCTGACAAATCTCCTTAAAAGACTCCAAGGAAAGACTTGCCTTTCTAGTAATGGGAGTGTTCTCAGGGAGGGATCTATTTGGGCTCAGCTCACACCGGGTCCAGGATTAACGCTTCCTCTGAAAAACATGCTCTTCATTTCAGAGATGGACCTCAATGGCCCAATTTTAACAAATGCTGATAGAACTGTATGTGACAGCCATTTTGCAAACCCGGGGGGGTCATAGATGTGTTAGCTGGAACCGCTGACACCGTGGAAGCATGAAACGGACATTTGCCATGTAGCAAAACCTCCAAGCACATGAGTGTTGGCAGTTACCACCTCTGACCTGAAGATTTGGAGCTTATGCAGGAGGCAGAGGAGTCCTGTGTGGGCACTTGTCTAGGCTGTTGGCAGACAGAGCTCTTACAGAGGGAAGAAAGATTCTTCAAAAAACAAAACTGAACAAAACTAACCAACCAAACAGACAAAAAAGCTACTGTCATTGGTGATGAACCCTACATGTAAAAAATATGCTCAAGGCAAGGCAGTTTGAGCAAAGGCCAGCATGGCAACCAACGCATACTGGTGCGAGATGGTAATCCAGACAGAAGCAGGGCCCTGAGCTCCTTGCCTCAGCGAGAATCACCAGGGGTGGCTTCATCAGCGGTGGCCAAACACCCAAGTTCCCCTGGGTTGGGAGTCATGGGAAAACAGTACTCAAAGGACAGTGAGGGTCAGAGGAGGCAGGCTGAGACATCGCTGTTGTTAGATACAGGTGGGGTGTGTGGGTTCAGGAATAATGCTCTCCAACCCTGCTACAAGGTGAGCTCATAGGCAGCGAAAGCTAGGGTGTGGAAAGGTGTGGGGGAGTCAGGGAGAAGGGCTGTGGCAGAGGGGGTCAGAGTGGAGTTCAGGATGAGGCTGGGACCAGAGTTCACAGCCACTGGCTGTGACCTAGGAGGTTGTGGCCCCTTGCTGAGCATTGCAAGGTGGACCCTTGTGATTTCAGAGATCAGTTTTTCATATGCAAGCTATGCTGAAATCAGAAGGAAATAAAAGTCTCTTGTTGACCAAAACATCAACTGAGGCAAAGAAACAATGAACTTCTCAAGGGGGCTCCTGAAGACACTGAGAAAAAGACTGTAAAGTCTGTGTGACCAAATGAAGCCAGCTTATACATTCTGAGGGGATGAGAGAGCAGATTGGAGTTTTAGAAACTTAAACGGGGGGAGGGGGATGTGACGGGGTGAGGGGAGTTAAAACAGTGGGATCCGGAAGGACATGGGCAGATCTCCTTCATGGCCTACTCAAGCAGGGTGGGTCCCTTGGCCTGGCAGGGAGGCTGGAGTCACACCTGGTAAAATATTAGTTACTGCTGCTTCTAGAAGCAGAAGAGGCTGACCCAGCCCTGAAAGTCACCTTGGTGGGAAGCCAGGTCGTCTGACTCTCCAGCTGCTCAGAGGCAGGTTTGAACTGAGCCACTCCTCAAGTTCCTACCCTAGCCCCAAAAAGGCTCAGAAACACTCGAAGAGGAGAGGAGGCCAGCTGGGCCGGAGCACATCTGAATTCCAGCCCTAGAAGGCTGGTTGGCAAGACTAGCTTGCGACAGGTTCGAGGCCTGCCTGGAAGGTAGGAGATTCCAGGATAGTGAGACCCTAGCTCAGAAATGCTAAAGTAACAAACAAAGAGACTCAGACAAAGAGGATGGGAAGAGTCTATTCTGCATCAGAGCACAGCACTGGAGGAACTGACAGAAGGCTCCGCCCTCTCTATGAATCCCATCTGCAAACCCTCAGAGAGCAGCCTTGGGCATAATCTGCTGCCTTCTTATCTAAAGAGCCCAAGGCAACCTTTTCATCCCGGGACACTGAACCCCAACTTCATCCTATTCATCATGGCTCTCCCATGTCTCTGACCACCGTACTGACGGGTCACAGGCCCCCTCTATTCAGATTCACTCTGACAAATCATGCTGAGAAATACAAATTAGGAGGGCAGCTGTCTTTCTCTCTCTTTGCTGGCAAGGACGCCCACACCGCTCATTAGAATGCTGAATAGCTACAGATCTCAATGAGTCACTTATCAAGGCCCAGGGTTATGGCCACACGATGCAATCAGGCTTCATAGCTAGAAAAAGGCAGGAATGAGATAGGAAATGTGGGAACTAGGAGGTAAACATTCTTCAATGTCCAGACCTGGAATATTGTCAAACTGAGATCTGGAAGGCTTGGTCTGGGTGAGCAGTTTCATAATGCTGCATTCACAGCAGACACGGCACCCTGTGCTAGCAACACAAATCAGTGTAAACATGCTAAGTAGGAGAATACATGTTCGTGGATCCTTGCTTCTTAGGCATTTAAGATTCAAGGGTACTTCCAAGCTTCTAAAAGATGGGCATCATTCATTATGCTTAGATTTAAGAAGCAAACTACAGTTAGTATACAGAGGGTAGGTAACAAAGGCTTTCAGATACACACAGACAGGCTGGCAGGTGGGCACACACGCAAACCCTCTCCCCTCCACACACACACATCACAACCGGATATAAGTCTAAATTGTCTAATGAAAGATGAAAACAGCCACTCAGAAAAGAGTCAAGCCAAGCAGTCCCCTGGGATAATAAAGATGTCCTCAAGACTCATGGCAGAGCTAAAATAGTCTTGAGGCATTCCCCTGCCCAGGGACAAGCAAGATGAAGCAACTTCATGTGCATAAAAATATACAGCCAAGAAAAACCTTCAGGAACAAGTATAGTTGACTTGTAAATATTCACGAGCACACGCAAAATACCAGGAGAAAAAGAAAATTGCATGGAGAATTTTATTCGACCGCTACTCAAGGCAGTGTGCGGCTGGGACAGGCAGAAATGCACTGGCAGGTCTGTGGTAAATTCTACTGTCTAGCTAGTGGAAAGACAGGCCTGGTGGGAGGGGGGCCTGAGTGAGCACTGTGTGCTAGAAGTCTTCTTTCCTGCTTATTCGTGTATTAAAGTGGCTGTATGCAGGTCATACTGGGAAGTTAGCCAGCCCACAATATCTGTTCAGTGTATCTGTTAATGTCTGTTAAGCATAAATTAGAAACATTATGCAGTATTACACTGAACAGTTACAAGTTGCTAGGAAACAAGCGGGCAAAAGACACTCAAAAGCCAGGCTATTCCCATCCTTGGTTAGGGCATTTATCAGAGCTCTAGGCACACTAGGCTCTCGGTGCAGAAGGAGGCTAGGATCTTGGGATCGCTGAAGCCCTCAGCTGGGCTGCATGCCCGTCTAGGCTTCCAAGTGATGCAATTCCAACTACTTAAAGTCTGGGTGTCCCCTCCCACTCCCAGACCCCCAGCTTCAGGGAAGTGCCCAATGGATGAGGCACAAGCCTGTTAGCTTCTATTCTTACTATTTTTCTGCCAATCAGCAAGGCCATGATCTTTTCCAGAATGAATATGCATCCTTCACAAATTCTATGTGTGGAGGCATTGAAGGGTTTGGGAACTAAGTCCACCTTTCCGGAAATGCCCCACACAGCATCAGGGTCCTCTAGCAACACATGAGTGTCACTTTGTTCCACAGTGATGCAAAGAATAGTGGACGGTCGTCAGCCACTGTGACCATCAGCAGTGAAATGGGGCCAGGGTATGAAGAGGGAGATTTCCAGACATGTTCACAGTAATCCTCAGGTCCTCCCGAGAGTGGGTAAAATTCATACTCAGACAACAGCCAAGGACCCACAGCTGGCTACAGGCAGACAGCATTCCCCTGTAAGCTTTGTTGTGTCCCCCATGGTACATAGCATCCCTGGTCTCTACACCAGAAACGCTTAGAGAAAGAACCATTTTGTCATGCTGTTAGCCAGGCTGTCTAAAGGAAAGGTAACGTTATTCACTAGGCCAACAACAGTTTACTTGTTCTCTTAGAATTGTGAGAGCCTTTGGCACGAGATGTTGCAAAAATACACAAGTTACAGTTCTGGTCCAACGGACTGGTATGGGATCACTAGGCTGGCAGAGCTGCACGCCGGATACCACTGAAATTCTCTGATTGACACGAGAATACTATGGAAGAAGGTCACAAGGGTGAACAAAGTTTAAAAAACCCCAGCCGGGCAGTGGTGGTGCATGCTTTTAATACCAGCACTCAGGAGGCAGAGGCAGGAGGATCACTGTGAGTTCGAGGCCAGCCTGGTCTACAAAGCGAGTCCAGGACAGCCATGAGTATACAGAGAAACCCTGTCTCGAAAAACCAAAAAAAAAAAAAAAAGTTAAAAAACCCCAGGACGGGCTGGAGACATGGCTCAGAGGTTAAGAGCACCATCTGCTCTTCTGAAGGTCCCGAGTTCAATTCCCAGCAACCACATGGTGGCTTACAACCACCTGTAATGAGATCTGGTGTCTTCTTATGGTGGACAGGCACACGCATGGGCAGAATACTGTATAAATAATAAATAAATCTTAAAAAAAAAAAAAAATCCAGGACATGTCATATGCTGGGGAACACTCTAAAAAGTCCACTCAGATCTCCAAACAGTACCCCCACAAGCCCTCAAAAGAGATTGGTTGGTGATTTGACTATGACTGTGTGTCTGCCACAAAACCTGAAAAATGGAAAGAAAGAAAAACAAACCACCACCAAGAACAAAAACCCCTGTGTACCTAGGCCAGCTGTGCCTCAGGTCAGCTGCTTGGGGCCTTTGACTAGTCCCAAACCACCTTCTCAATCATTCAATACCTTATTAAAGCCACATGTTGTTACAAGAAAGAGCAGCAGGCTATGAACAGGCCGGGTGAGTGTGCTATACAGAACAAGTGGCGGCTGTGCTGAAGTTGCTTTCTTCACCAAGCGTGGGGAAGGAACAGCTTTCACCCCATGCACATTGGCAGAACCGAGGTGAAGTCCACCATGGAGTGCCACAAGCTTGTCTCAGATAACAGGAGCAACTAGAGAGGTGCAGGCAGCTGGCTCAGGCCAGGTCGCAAGCAAGGTTGGTCTGAGAGGTAGCCCAGTGGCATAGCTTTGCATCCTGGACCCCCTTTGTTCCTGATTCTCCGCCCTAAATAGTAACAGGCTGTGCAGGAGGGTGGGAAATCAGAGTCAAATGACATCATGACCAGGCTCAACCTGTTTTTCCACCTCCACAGGACCTCATTTCCCTAATTTGCAAGCTACCTCTGACTGAAGACTCAGAGGGTTGCAACTATGTGCACCTGTGGTCCAAGGTAAACCAACTAGTCTAGGCGTCACTAAATTTACGTACTACAATCCTCAAATCAAATGACGGACCCAAATTTTAGAATGAGACCAAAGGAAGAAGGGAAAAGAACAGACAAAGTTAGCTAGTTTTTCTTCCACACTTCCTCTGGGCACAATAACTTAAGAACAATGGGTTCTGTTGGCCCCGTGGACTTTACCATGGCTTAGTAAATCTGTTTAGTCTTCTGTGTGAATATTGCAATAACCGTGTCTAAGTCTGGGCTGCCTTAAAAGAAGTCAGTACTGTGCACGTCTCAAACACTTCCAACTCCTGCCCCTTTGCTGAGGTCAGAAGGTGAAATCTCAAAGTTTATGGGGCGTAGCCTTACCTCACCTCCTCTCCCCCCCCCCTTTTGCTTATTTAAAGAGCATTAAAAAGAACCCACAGAAACATCCATTTTCTGGTGGGGTTTTTCAACCATAAGGCTCGGAAGCAGGGAGAAGTAGCAGAGTCTGTGACAGGGCCGCTCTTCTTCCATTTCATAGAGGCAGACGCTGAGAACACCACCGTGTAATTCCAAAGCTAAACAGTATTCCCTTTAAAGTGAAATGCCGAGCGGAGCAGCATCTGGCACACTTTAATGAGCGGCTGCATCCTTTCAGAGGGCTGAAACTAGGGCAGCCATTCATCTGAGAGGGTAGACAGCCCACAGCCAGCACACAATGGTGTGCAGCACACTGGTAGAAAAGCCCCCCCAAACATTTCAAAGTCTGAATATAACAATGCCACCTAGCAGTCAGCAACTTGATAATCTCAAAGCTTCTAAATGGTATGGTTTTCTCTGTGTAAACTCGAGGTTAAAAGCAACAGCAACTTTGATAGAAAAAGTTTACATGTTTGGATGCCATCTTCCTAACAGCAAATAATAATTACAACAACAAAAACAACAACACTGAAAAGCAGTAAGTAGAACTGATATCCTCACCCAGAGGTTTGTCTGGGAACACTGGGGGCTGTAACCTGTGTCTCCTAAGTTGATGCCTTGACCATTGCTGAATCTCTTGCAAACAACAGCCTGGACGACAGCTACCCTCAAACTGCCCAGTCTACACGTAAGCAGGGCCAAGTGTGGCAACCCATACCTTGGTCTGACAAGAAAGAAAATAGCTTCGCAAGTATCATCCATATAACAAGTTGCAGGGAGAGAATGAAAGGAGGTGAAATTTAATAATGGATACACGTCACTTCAAAGAGCCAGACAGAAGAAAACTGGAAAATCCAGGCAACCACAACCACAACAACAACAACAACAACAACAAAAGTGGGTTACAAAATAAAGGCGACTGTGAAAGCCAAACCCAGAGCTCCAAGCTGGAAAGACATGGTGGAGAGGGGAAAGTACTCACCAGAGAGCAGGAGAAAGGAGCCAGGGCTCCTGAGGCTGGAAACAGGAAGGTAGGGGCTGGGCTCAAGGTCAGGCCTCCAACTAGAGGAGCCAGTCAAGAGCCTGCTGTGGAGGTGGGGAGGCTGGTCAGAGGGAGGGAAGGAGTGGCAGTTAGGAGCTAGCGGTGCCCCTTGCCTGGGGGTGGGGTGGAGACCTGGAAAGAGGACAGAACTTGAGGCAGGGAGCTTTCAGAAGGGTTCCAGAAAAGGCTTTGGTCCCACAGCCTCAGACTAGTTAAATATTCAGCAGGGAAGAGAAGCTTCCTGAAGGGGTCAACCCAGACCAGTCCCCTCAGTTTGTCTCTCCTGAAAAGAAGGCAGATATGTTAGTCTGCCTATCTCTATCAAGGAGTGTTTAGGTATGTGTGTGTAAGTGTATATCAAAGCAGGCAAAAAAAAAAAAAGTTTAATAAAAATCAATTTGTGCTGGGAGTGGTGGTAGTCTGGTAGTCCCAGACAGAGGCAGAAGGATCTCTGTGAGTTGAAGGCTAGCCTAGTCTTTATAAAGCCAGGGCCGTCAGAGCTATGCAGAGGGACCCTGTCTCCAAATGCAAAACACCAAAAATTCAGTCTTCAATCTGGCAAAATGATCACATCTTAATTTGAAGTTCCTCAAATATACTAGTAAGAATGTCAGATCATTTCCAATTCATTATTTCTTGCAAATTTCTTGTTTACCTGCTTTCTTTTTTTTTTTTTTTTAAAGCATCCGTCAGTCTTAATCAGTTTGTACAAGTTCTTTATATATTAAGGCTAACCACACACACACACACACACACACACACACACACACACACACACACACACACACACTATATATATATATGAATGATAAAGGGACTGGAGAAGTAGCTCAGGTGGAGAGTGCATACACTGTCCTGGGTTTAGTCCACAGGAGCAGGGACCGGGAAGCATGCATACATCTAAATGTAAACAGGATGGTCTTTGAGTAGTGAAATTATGGTGACTAAAGAAGAAAAGTCCATCAATATCTTTCAAGTATTTCCTAATAAATAAGCATTCCCTTCACAGTGGTGTGGACGGTGACAATGCTAGTGGGGCATTTCTTTCCATTCTTTGTTACATGTTTTTAGTATAGGAAAGAAGCTGGCCTGAGAGCAAGAACACACACACACACACACACACACACACACACACACAAAGGTGAAGCTCAGGTGAAGGAAGCTGAAGGAGATGTTCTATTTGGGGGCAGGGGAGGGGGGTGGGGGTGGGTCAGACCCTGTTCCCAGGCCTGGGATGCATCCACAGGTCCCAGCCTCAGGCCCTCCACCCGCTCTGCCATCAGCAAAGGGAATGGCAGTGGGAGAGGGTGGATGCCGTCAAAAGAAAGGCAGGGAGCTTGGGAAGATGAGGACTTGAGGAGAATGAGGCTGGGCCTTGGGAAGACTGCTCTTGGCACAACAGCACAGTGAGCTGGGGAAGGACCACAACAGCCAGGGATAAAAGTCACACAAGTCACACACAGTGGGGGTTGCCTCTGAGCATGCTAATGTGGAGCTTCATATGCTAAAAGACTACAGACTCCCCCCACCCCCACCCCCACCCCGCCCAACTCCCCACTACCCCACTGTCAGGACAGCCCAGAGTCTGGGTCAGGCTTGTAGATGCCAGGAGGTCTCTCACCTAATTTGATCACACTCTGGAAGCTCAGGAGGAGTTAAAGTAGAGACTGCCTGCAGCTACAGCAAGGAGGTGGAGCAGGTGCTCCAAGTCACAGCTGCCACCTCACAGTGAGCTGCAATCATTTTCCTATACACAACCTGGGACCTGCCATGAGGGGCCACTGAAGAGACAAATACTGCTCCACTAAACAGAGTAGGGATGGTGAGAGCTGTAGGCACCCAATGGCCCGGGAGCTTTATAGGCAACCTCTCTGAAAAGAGGGAGCAAGGCCCTGATAGGATTGCATAAGAGTTTTTTTTTTTTTTTTTTTCATTGTTTCTAGATGCTTGTTTCGACAAAAAGTAGATTTAGGCAAGTAGGTGGTTGACCATTATTATTCATTGCTTTCAAATGTTGCTCTATTTAATATGAAAGGCTACCTTCATATTGAAAACATTTAATCCCTCCATTTAACAACTGAATAGACATCATCAACCTAACCCATCCCATCCTCTTGGGGCTGGCAGAGAGTAGTGACTCACCCCAAGAGCTCTTTTTTGGGGACCTTTCCCTCCAAACAGGCCTATGCTTCCTCACATTTCTCCCGCTGGTAGCAATATTCATGTATGTACGTGTGCATGTGTGTGTGCACACATTTATTTTAAAAAATCATATTATCCAACAGAAAATTATTTAAATCACATAACTTCTTCTATCTCCACACTGGCAGAATCTGGTTTTATTTAAAAGGAAGTCTTGTGCCGATTTCTCTTAAAGTTTCTATACAGCATAAGGTAAGGGAAAAGCTATTAAGACTGTTATGTAGAAGTAAGCTGGGGGGGGGGAGAAATACTTCAAATTCAAACAAAAGACCCCATTACTAAGTTTCCTCTTCAACTCACTCACAAGTGTTTTGTTTTCTTTAAAAGCTGGGCTCCTTATCAAAAATAGACCCCCACAATCAATGCTTCAGCTGATAAATGGATTGATTTCCCTCGTCTTTACAAAGGATCATTAACAGTTCAGACCTGTGCAATCCAAACAGCACCTCCGTCCCTCGTTTGGTTAACGACCCAACAATTGGGTGCTCGGAGAGACTGCCAAATCCACTCCTCTGGTATTTCATCACACAGCCTTACACTCGGCAACCGCTACGAAGTAGACGAAACTTTTAGGCAGCGCCCAAAAGGAAGAATTAAAAAAAAAAAACAAAACAAAACAAAAGAAAACAAAACAATCCTACCTTGGGTTTTCTTTTCCTCTCCTCAGGGGCTGTCTACTGAGCACAGCTGCATCTCCAGGGAAAAGGCCCCAAAGCATCCAAGCTGACAGACACCAATCCCGCTTTCTGAAGCTTGCCCAGCTCCCTGCCTTTTATGCGGTGTCTTGGGCTGGGCTTGCTTAATTCATTCCTGATTCTACTCAAGAAGCCCAGCCTCTCGAGGCTGCCGTGATAGGAATTGCTGATGATACTTTTGACCAGAGGCCCAAATGAGCCATGATCCACATACCAACAAACGCACCAATCCATCAGGGAGTCCAAAGAGTCTACATTTTCAAAAATTGTCTATATATTTAAAGATGATGAAGATGCCAAAAGTGGGGAAAGAAAACAAAAACCCTCCAATATTTTAGCCCCGATCTTGGGAAACCCACCCAGAGCACAGGGCTCTTTACTTAAGCTGAGCTTCCTTTACAGCTATTTATCCAGGTCTTTACGGAGGGCTGCTGAATAGTTGCCATGACAACTTGGTAAACAGGGCTGAAGTGACCACTGAGGGCTTTACTGGATTGTTTTGTTTGGGGAGAATAGTTGCTTTAATGGCTCCTTTTACTAAAATTTTCTCAAAAGGCAAAGCTGCCTTTTTACTGATCTTTTGTATGAGATATTCTGTAAGCAAAAAGAAAACTCTGGAAATGTGTCCTAGTTGAGGGCAGCTGGTCAAAGCCAGACAGGAATATTGTAGGGAATCAGAAAAACAAACAAACAAACAAACAAAAATTACTAAAGATTAGTTACCAGATGTGGGTGTATAGTCTCCAAGAAGTACACAGAGGAAATGGAACTACCCCCAAAAGCCATTAATTTACCTATACTTAGTTAAAAGAGCTGATAGTCTACAAAATTCTATAACCCTCTCCAACACTTTCATTCTTCTCATAATCTTTTCTATATAACACAATATCATTTATGTTTTAAAAAAATACTTTATGTGGTAAAAATACAGCAAAAATAGTTTTTTTTTGTTAAAAGACCAAAATATATACTCTGCTCTGGTCAGGGTTCTAAGGATAGTTTGTGTGGTCTCTGGCTCTTCACTGTGCAGTGTAGTGGAGGCTGGCTTCAACCTTCTCCAGCTTCCGTCATTTATCAAAGCTAGAATCATACTATAGAGATACATGAAGAAACAGAGCAGGTAGAAGCCAAGCTTGATCATGGCTTCTTTCACGTGTGATTTTAGCCGCCCCGATTGTGTATTTCTGTTGGCTCAAACACTCCCATGTTCCCACTTGGCACCATAATGAACATATATATATATATATATATATACCAAGTAGCGACAGGTAAGTTGAGAAGGAAGATGAACCAGTTCAACAAAACAAGCATTAACACAGTGACAATGGTATGGCCGATCAACTCTGATATTACCCACTTGTTTTATTTTGAGCAGCATGATCTAGTGTTAATGTAATCACATTCTAAATCAGACAATGTAATGATGAAGTAGACGAAGAGGAAGATGAACGCGCAACAGTCGAGGAGCGAAAAGAGGAATAACCACAGACTCCACCTTCCTCCTCCCATCAAACCAGCTCCAGGTCACGCCCTCGTTTGTTTTCTTGTGTTCGCTAGAAAGCAAACTCCTCAGCCAGCCCATCACAAGCTACTCTTTAAAAATGTTTCTTGCCAGGCATGGCGGTGCACGCCTTTAATCCTAGCACTCGGGAGGCAGAGGCAGGTGGATCTCTGTGAGTTTGAGGCCAGCCTGGTTTACAAAGAGTGCAGGACAGCTTAGAGCTCTGTGCAGCAGAGAAACCGTGTCTCAAAACAAAACAAAACAAAACAAACAAATGTTTCTTTTCTTTTTCTTGAGACACAGGTTCTCTATATAGTCTTGGCTTTTCTTTTTTCTTTTTTTGGTTTTCAGAGACAGAGTTTCTCTGTGTAGCCTTGACTGTCCTGGGCTCCCTTTGTAGACCAGGCTGGCCTTGAACTCACAGCGATCCACTTGCCTCTGCCTCCCAAGTGCTGGGATTAAAGGTATATACCATCACCACCTGGCTAGTCCTGGATTTTCTAGAACACATTCTGTAGACCAGGCTGACCTCGCACTCAGAGATCGGCCTGCCTCTGCTTCTGGAGTACTGGAATTAAAAGTGTGCATCACCACCACTTGGAGAAAATACTTATTGAAAAAGGTATCATTACAATTTGAGCCAACTGTCTACATTTAGGAGTCTGATACATTCGTGATACCCAGAAAATCAGAGTCCCCTTTTAGGGTTTTAAGTCTTGATAATTAAAGAATTTAAGAATGGACTCAAGGGTTGGAGAGATGGCTCAGAGGTTAAGAGCACTGGCTGCTGTTACCAAGGTCCTGAGTTCAATTCCCAGCAACCACATGATGGCTTACAACCATCTATAATGAGATCTGGTGCCCTCTTCTGGCATGCAGGAGTTATAAACAGGTAGAACACTATGTACATAATAAATAAATAAATAAATAAATAAATAAATAAATAAATAAATAAATTTTTAAATGGACTCAAATGGAAGCTGGAAGACAACTTCCTTAGTTCTGAAAGGAAGACTCTGGAACAGACAAGATGTGAACCTTGCTGCCTGGAGGAGGAGGAGGAGGAGGAAGAGGGGGAGGGGGAGGAGGAGGGAGCAGAGAAAGAGAAAGCCATGTCCTTTGAGTTAAGCTAGCATGGAGTTCAGCCACCTAGTGGCATGGCAGCCACATGGTAGGGAGGGGGGCCTTTAGAGAAAGAGTGAAGGCTAGAAAACAGAAGAAAAGGAACAGTTACAACATGAGTAATTCAGAAAAGCAACAGACTTAGGAGGCTACCAGTCTGCTGCTCAGAGAGTGAGTGCCCTAGTAGGCAGGGAAAGTACATCATCTCTTTAAAGGGCTAATTCTTCCTCCTATCTCAAGGCTTCCCATGAACTGCCTTCCTAGGAAGTGGCCCCTGGGTCAGGTAATTGGTCTGCCAAACTGAAATCATTACTTTTAAGCATGTCAGAATAAAAGCCATCAATGTTGAGTATGTGGTACCCTATCACGTAAGGCGAGCATGGACTGCTTCACAGGGCACTGTGCAGCTGTTTTACGTCCATCCACCCTCATGAAGCACACACAGCCACCCATCTATGTAGATCGTAGGTTGTCAAAACCTATAGTCTAGAGGCAAGACAGTCATCGTTAAGCTACATAAAGCTTAAAATGGAAGGCTTGGCAAAGCCTAGACACATACCTTTGATGGGTTTCTATTTCCTCCTGTTGCTTTTAGGGCTTCTGTGCCTGGTCAGCTTTGCAGTCCCCCTTTTAAGCAACACCCTGGGGTGCATCTGACTGTCCTAGATCTGAGCCCTGTACCTCCTAAACCTCAGAGCCCTGGGCCCAAAGGAAGAATGACTCCAGCGGCTACAGGCAACAGGCATGAGGTACAGGTGAGTTAGGGAGAACCATGGCCAACAGAAACTAGTCCTCCTCGTCCCAAAGGAGTTAGCTCCCTCCTTCCACCATGTGGATTTTGGGGATCAGATTTAGGTTGTTACACTTGGTGGTAGGGCCCTATGCTTGTTCATCCAACCTGCTGGCTCCTCTAGTGACATTTAAAAGAGAGGTCGGAGCAGAGATGACTCAGCAGGGCGGTTGTGTGCGCTGTGCAAGCATGCAGTCTTGAATTCTGATCCCAACACCTATTAAGAAGCTAGGGCTGGGGCTGGAGAGATGGCTCAGAGGTTAAGAGCACCGTCTGCTCTTCCAAAGGTCCTGAGTTGAATTCTGAGCAGCCACATGGTGGCTTATAACCATCTATGATGACATTGCATAATAAATAAATCTTAAAAAAAAAAAAAAAAAAAAAAAGAGAGAGAAGCTAGGCTTGTTCATATGTTTGCCTGTTACTCCAATGCTTGGAACTGGGAGGTTGAGGGATAGAACTGGAAGATCTCTTGGGTTTAGTAAGAGGCTGCCAAAAAAAAAAAAAAAAAAAAAAAAAAAAGTGGAGTGATACAGCAGGACACAGGATATCTTCTGATCTCCACAAGGGAGTGTACACAATGCATGCCAGTGAGCACACCACACACATACACACATATGCACATATTCACACAAACACACAAAAAGAGATAACTAGTCCTGGAAAGACAGATTGTTTTGTAACTTTTTTTTTTCTTTTTTGAGACAAGTTCTTACTATATTGTAGCCTTTAGTTGGCCTTGAACTCACAGAACTCTACGTACCTACGCTGCCACTGCCGAGTGCTAGGATTAAAGGTGTGTGGCTGTTTTGAAATTTATTACTGCAAAGAGACTCTAGATGTGTCTGATCTGGTCACCTAATTTGCTGTCCTCTGAGTGTCAGCAGCCCCCCCCCCCACCCCCCCCCCCGCCGTGCACTGGTGCACTGATTACCCTGCCTGGTATGCAGGACTCTCATCCCAGCCTTTTCTCCTGTCTTCACAATGAAGCTAATTACCAAACTCTGATAGGCCCTTCATTTGTAGTCACAATCACAACCTTATGCTGCAGGGCTGGAAAAGCAGCTCAGCAGCGAGCCACATGCCTAGCATGCATGAGGTCTTGGGCTTAGTCCTCAGCACCAAGAAAGCAAAACAAAATTACTACAGAGAATCCAAGAAACCATCACTGTATCCGAAAACCTGGGGCTGAGTGGCAGGGTAGTGGAATGGCCTCCATTTTATGCACTTTGAAAAGTTATGACAAAGAAGCAGCAAGCAAGCATGTATCGGAGAGGAATAGCTGGCATCCTTGCTAGTTTTTGTTCTGTGTGCAGTGACAGAAAGAGTCTGTGCTTAATAAGATACTAGAAACCGTTTGGACTGAACAAGTGATGTGTAATTCCAGAAAGTGTATGTGGTGTGTGTGTGTGTGTGTGTGTGTGTGTGTGTGTGTGTGTGTGTGTGAGACCATGAAGTAGGCCCCAGTGCTTTACGCATGTAGAAGACTACCATCTTTTTTTTCTTTTTAAGATTTACTTATTTATTATGTATACAGTGTACACTTGCAGGCCAGAAGAGGGCACCAGATCTCATTCTAGATGGTTGTGAGCCACCATGTGGTTGCTGGGAAATTAACTCAGGACCTCTGGAAGAGTAGACAGTGCTCTTAACCTCTGAGCCATATCTCCAGCCCTGAGGACGGGTATCTTTGTAGGGCCTTAAGGATATCATCTCCATGTGTGCCTTTATGCTCCAAGGCAAGCAGCAGGTCCTTCAAGACCTTTTACCATCAAACGCCTCTGTGATGTAGCTAACCATCTCTCCTGGTTGGTTTCTCCTCTTGCCAAATAGTCTATCTTATAGCACACAACTACGGCCCACGGCCCACTAGACATATCTCGGTCTCTCTCTGCTAGGGCCTGGTCTTTAGCTTCCCGCACACACTGGACACCTTCCCTTCACTTTTTTCCCCTTAGATGAGCCTTACCATATTGATGCTATAGTCGCTCTCTATAAGTCCCTAGCCTTGGAGCCGGCGTGGTGGCGCACGCCTTTAATCCCAGCACTCAGGAGGCAGAGGCAGGCGGATCGCTGTGAGTTTGAGGCTAGCCTGGTCTACAAAGCGAGTCCAGGACAGCCAAGGCTATACAGAGAATCCCTATCTCGAAAAACAAAAAAAGCAAAAAACAAAACAAAAAAAGACCCCAGCCTGGGGAGATGAGAGCTAAGTCGCGGCCTTTTGTAGGAAGAGAATATGAGTTTTTGAAAACAGTGTTACATTGTTTAAACATGAATAAAAACATTCTGTAACCCAGAATGCTTCCCTCCTCAGACCCAGGCCCTCATCGTACTGAGCCTATGACAGAAAAAGAAGGCACAGTATCCAGGCATGGTGCAAGAAGCAGGTGGCTGAAGCTGTGGGCAGTCGCCCTAGCTTCACCTTAGCTCCCTGGAGCTGCAGACTAGCTCTCATAGAGGAAGGCCTCCCTGATACTCATCACTCTGCCCCCTTCTTTAATTTCTTCAGAATATCCTCAGGGCTTTCTGAGGAATGTTAATGAGAGACTTTTCTGATGAGATCTCATTTGCTAAAATGCCAGGCAGGGAGAGATCACAGGCTGGGGATGCCCTTGGGGAGAGATCCAGATGAGGTCCAGCAGGTTTGCTGTCAATCCAGAAGTCTCTAGAAGTCTCCTACGGTCTGAGGGCAGTTTTGGGCCAGCTATTGCTACACCCTACTATATCCCAACAGAAGGAAGCTGAAAGGCCACATCACCATCTAACTACAAGCCAGGAGAGATACCTGCCTTCTGTAAACTACGAAGGTCTAAACTGCTCTCATAGGCCCAGAGCAGCTACATATCACTTCCTGTTAGGAGTAAGTTTTCTTAGCTTCATTACAATTTGGCAGCAGAAAGATTCTTCCTTTACCCCATATACACAGTTGGAGATTAGCGGGGAGGATGGATAAAAAAAGGGGGGCGGGGTAGAGAGAGAGAGAGAGAGCCACAAAGGACCCCACATTCTTGAGACTTGAATGCCTATCCTGGGGTGGCAGGAGAAAAGGCGGTTGTTGGTCCCCACACACAGGCTGCAAGGCCACACACAGCTGGCCCATGTGTGCCTCTGGCAGCTCCTTTTACTTCTAATCTACAGTTCTCTAGTGGACAGACTTTCATAGCTCTTCTGGTTGTAGTCCCCTTTTGGCCACAGAATCCGTAAAGAACTAACTCTAGATTCCGTCCAAACTACCCGCCATTCTCTATCCTGGTTGAAACCCAAGCAATCACATTCACATCTCCAAGCTCCCATGATAAACTGATGGGGCTGGGGGGGGGGGGGGGGCGCGGGGGAGAGTATGAGGTGAGGGTAGTTCACCTCACCCTTCCCCTGGTGCCAGAGACACAGTCTCTACTCAGTAGTGAGCAGAGGCACGCATCCCTATGGAACCTTCCGGATTCACAAAGGCAAAAGGACTAAAACCATCTGTGAGGAGTTGCGAGCGAGGAGCCGTGTTATATGTTTCATAGCACACAAGGGGCGAGAACAGAATAATACTCCTGACCTCCTGACTGGGGGGGGGGGGGGGGGGGGGGGGGGGGGGGGCAGGGGGAGCTTCCTATCCCTGTATTCTAATTAGTATTCTTCACACTCATAAACCACACCTACGTTTTTTTTTTTTTTTAGGCCAGAGACAAGTTAGCTCTTGTGTCAGAGCCCTAGTGCCTTTAAAATGATATCAAGATATTTTTTACAAGCCACACTTTGGCATGCTTCTAATTAGTGTCTGCAGTCAGTCAGGAGAGCACAGGGCCGAGAGCCTGGGCAAACACAGAGATGAATTGGATCACTCTGTAAAGTACAGAATTCGAAGTAATTGAGCACATCAAATCTCAGCATGAAAAAGTAACAATAAAAAAAGAAGCAATTTGAGCTGGGTGTGGTGGTGCACGCCTTTAATCCCAGCACTCAGGAGGCAGAGGCAGGAGGAGCTCTGTGAATCCAAAGCCACCCTGGTCAACCAAGTGAGTTCAGGACAGCCAAGGCTCTGTGTGACAGAGAAACCTTGTCTTGCAAACAAACAAACAAAGAAGTAATTTCTTCAATTCTGGTTATGAACAGGTTTCAAGCTTCCACAGTCTGAAGGAAAAATTAGGAACTGAATTTTTCAAAATGAAGTTTCTGTCTGTAGAAAGGCAGCCTCAGGGAGCATCCTTTCCAGAGAATCAGAGATGCTGACCCTGATTGAGCCACCCAGGGACGGCAGAAGGAAAGTGTGGTGCACCAGAAACCTAACAAGCACCCATGCTCCCAAGACTTCCAGCTGAGAAAAAGCTGACAGGCTCAAAGCATGAGATGTGCCATCTACTGCACAGAGCAGAAACACTGCCAGGTTAAGCCAGTCCTGCCAAAACACACAAGAACACGTCTGTGACTGCATGTGGAATCGACACAATGCAAAGTCAAGGATCCAAGTCCAACAATAAGGAGAATGCAGTTAGCAGCAGCTGCGAGGAGGAGACTAAGGTCAGGCAGGATTTCTCATCTTCATCTTTTCTGTTCTTTCATATGTCAGAGTTCTTGAAATTACTACCTGGCGGGGGAGGGAGTGTAGAGGGGAATGGGTGTGAGGGGGGGGACAGGTGTAGGTGTCAGTGTTTTAAGAAGGGTTCCTAAGAGGCTTACCAGACAAAAATTAACTCATTAACAGTCTGTATGGGCTCAGAACACGGCTCAGTTTGATATAATGCTTGTCTTGCATGAATGGGGCCTGGGCTCAATTCCAAGCACTGAATAAAGTTGGTGTGATGCACACTCCTGCAATCCAGCCTTCAGGAGTAAGAAGCAGGAGGATTAGAAGTTCAAGACCAGCCTCAGCTACATAGTGAGTTCAAGGCCAGAATGGGACACATGAGACTTTGTCTCAGGGTAAAACAAAGCTGAACTACTCACACATTGTGGCAAGTTGTCTATTTACTCTTGAATTCAGCAACTGCTTGCACCTATTATCCAATCCCTCTTGTAAAAGGAGCGTCTCCTTTTTAAACTGCCTCTAATTTAGTCATGGCATTTTAAAAAGTTTATCTTTAAGCTGTTTTGTAATTAAAGTGCTTAACATAGGCCTAAGAAGTTCAGTGGTTAAGAGCATTGTAGCTCTTACAGAGGACCTGTGATCCATTCCCAGCACCCTGTGGCAGCTCACAACCATCCATAACTCCAGTTCCAGAGGCCCATGCCCTCTTCTGACCTCTGAGGGCACCAGGCACTCACGTGGTGCATAGACATACATGTAGACAAACCCCACACATATAAAATTTAAAAAGTGAAATTTTTAGTACTTAAACTTTAAATTATTTAAAACATTGCTACTCTGTATATAAACTCACAGCATCTAACAATAAAGCTAAGGAGAAAACTTAAAACAAAACAAGCAAAAACAGCTACAACAGACAAACATACTAAGTGGGTTTTCTCCCTCTCTCTCTCTTTTTGTTTTTTTTCATTTTTCATTTTGCAGCTATATTCAAGCACTTTAAACCAAATAATAAAGAAGACATGTAGGCTTTACAATGGCTCCTCTCAAAGTGGGACTTCCTCTGACTCACAGGCACAGAGGATAAAGGATTTCCCACTTACTCCCACACCAGCTTCCACCATCTATAAGAAAAGGACTTGGAGAAACCAAATCTATCCTGGAGGCTGTCCTTGAGGAGAGCCCAGGCTGGCGGCGCACAAGCCTTACCTTCTGCGTGTTTGGCTTGATGCACCGAACAAAGAAGGGATTAGAGGAGCTTAGTGTCGCCATTAAGGAATGCAGGGAGTCCTGTGGGGAGGAAGAGGACAGGTGGGCTTAGTTACAATAAAATCATCACAAAAATCTGAGTTATAAGTTTTTCATTTTCAAGCCGGGCGTGGTGGCGCACGCCTTTAATCCCAGTACTCGGGAGGCAGAGGCAGGCGGATCGCTGTGAGTTTGAGGCCAGCCTGGTCTACAAAGCAAGTCCAGGACAGCCAAGGCTACATAGAGAAACCCTGTCTCGAAAAACCAAAAAAAAAAAAAAAAAAAAAAAAAGAGTTTCTCATTTTCAGTGGTCTCAGCATAAAACAAGGCAATGATCTCACTTCAATATTAGGGTCTAGAGGTTGGCGCATGTATGTGGCTCCGATTCCAGTCCCTGCCTCTTTCCTCTGGGGGAGCCTACTGGATACCTGTACTGCCCCAATCTCAGTCCCCTTGTCTCTAAGATGGAGACAGTCCTCACAGGGTGATGTGAGAGAACGCAGAACAATGGGTGCGAAGTGGTAAGTCCAGTGAGTGGAACAGAGTAAGTATTTGATATATGAGAGATGGAGTGAGCACATCTCCCCTGTGTGAAGGTGGCACTTCACACTGCATTCCCCGACTGTCAGTCATGCTAATGAGCACCTCCCTCCCCTCAACCCCCATATATATACATGTATATATATGTACATGTACATATGGAAAAGACCAATGTCCAGACACAGCAAGAAATATGCCCTATTTTCACATAAAAGGTTAAATACAATAATAATGATTGGAAAAGCAAAATAAGCCTTCTGAAGACCAGCTATTTCAACAGCTTAGAATTAAATAGCTTTCCCTTATTTATTTAATACATATTTTCATGCGTTGTGCAAAAATACATATCTTGATACAGTCATGTATATTATATATATACATATATATATATACCTTTTCAGATATTTCAAGAGTCCTACAAACTCTCCTGTACATAAGATCTGTATATGCATCTCTTTCATAGATATCATAAGTATCCCAGGTTCTCCCTGTGGTAAAGTATTGAGACAATAACCTACTGAATATACTGCTGCCAGTATTGATGTCCAGACTGAGGAGCCTTGGCTCGCTTATACAGTCCTTCTCACCATGTCTCTCAAAATAAAAATAAGATTTGAAGTAATGAAATATTCCTACTTCATGATCTTGGTAATTATGAGATTACATACCAGCAGAAAGAAAGAATTGTAAAAGTTATTTTGCTAATCTAATTTATAAAATCTCATGGAAAGTCTCAATATTTATGTGTATACCTTTCTTTCTGTGTATTGGAAATTGAACTATGGTCCTCAAGCATGACTGAAGGAAAAAGAAAAGTACTCTACTACTGAATGTCCTCACCCCAAGATGAACCTGGGATGCCCTGCCCACCTTAAAAGTGTGACAGAACAGAAACAAGTTTCAGTCTCCTCCCGCGCACCTGGCTCCTGCTCCGGTGCTCTGCATCATAGATTGATATGGAGAAATGAGAGATTCCTGCACACGAGCGGTGCAGACTGACCTTGAACTGTGAGCTGACAGTGGGCCTCCGGTGCTTGCTGCCACATTTCAAGGTGTCCTGGTTGTTGCGGCTGGAGACGTGTTCAAAGAGGTCATAGATGAAGTCAAATCTGTGTGGAGGAAGCGCAGGTACCCCGGTCACTGTAATTACAGTGTTTTTCCACGGTGTTAATTAGGACAGTCCACGGGGACATTAGGAGTGGCCAGAGCACACAGAGCATCAGGCAACCCTTGCTGGGCACTTTGAGGTGCTCCTCAGAGTACCAGGCTCTGCACGAAAGAGAGGGAATGGAAAGACACTCACCCCACATCTCACTGAGGAACAGGCATGTCAGGAGACCCATCTAAACCCCTTGTAGCCTTCACTTCATCTGTATAGCAAAATAGTAGCCTCTCCAGATGAAGAGGGAACAGGTTCCAGGACTTTCCATGGAAACCAATACCCAGAATGCTCAAGTCTCTTATTTATAATAGGGCAGTGTTTGCACTGAGACCATACACATTCTCTCACACACCTTAAACCATGTCTAGATGATTTCCAGAAATAACCCAATGGACATTCTCCCTGAGTAGGTATTAGGGGGTCATTGTTTAGGGCAGTGGTTCTCAACCTTCCTAATGCTGTGACCCTTTTAATATAGTATGTTGTGGTGACCCTCAAGCGTGAAATTATTTTGGTAGCCACTTCAAAATGGTAATTTTGCTGCTGATTCGAACTGTAATGTAAACATCTTAGGTGACCCCTGTGAAAGAGCCAGTCAACCCCAAGAGGATCGCTACCCATGGTTTAAAAAAAAAAAAAAAACGACTGCTTTAGAGACTAATGGCAAAGACAAAAGTGTACATGTTCAGCACAACCACAGGCTTTGTTCACTTTCCAAATATCTTCAACCAATAGTGGTCAACTCTGTGTAGGAAGGAACGCATATAAATGCACGCAGAGCTGGCTGTGTTATGCCTGTTGTGTGCTGATGTGAAGGCTCAGACAAGAGTTGGGAGGTGCTAGTAGGAACATCTGGAGTGAGGTGGGCAAAGGTTCAAATCCAGCTCATGTGGAACAACAGGAGTAAATTGAGAATGTGGTCTCTGATTGTAAAGCAAGAACAAAATGAAGGAATGTGGTTCAAGGTTAGAAGCACAGTGCCGGGGTTGTGGCCAGTGTGGATGAATCCCAGCTCTGCCATTGCTTCCCGATAACGTGTTATCCTCCTGGTACAGCGGACATCACGAGCTATGAAGCTGGGAAAATTGGTGGCTTCACTGTCACAAGGAATGGCAGAAGGGACATCCACCCACTACCTGCATCCTCAAGGTGGCAATGGCAGTGCTTCTCACTGTACCCCAGAATTTTGCTTTAGTCTGCTATAGGATGCTCACTCAGTTAAATATTCTTGTTTTGTTTTGTTTTGCTTTGTTTTGTTTTGTTTTGAGGCAAGGTTTCTCTGTGTATCCCTGACTGCCCTGGAACTCTCTTTGTAGAACAGGCTGGCCTTGAATTCCAGAGATCCACCTGCCTCTGCCTCCTGGGTGCAGGGATTAAAGGCATGCGTTACCATGCCCAGCAAATATTCTTGCTTTAAACTCCTTAGAGAGTGGCTTGCTTTCCAATAAAAGGTCAAAGATGTCAAAGGTGAAAAGAAAAAAGCATGCCATTTGCAAAGGGGGACCCCAGCCTGCAGCAGCACATGTTGTACCCGTTCCAGCACCCTTCACAGGAAGACAGAGACAGCCCTTCACCCTGGTCTGCAGTTCTCCAGTCTATGGGCTCTTTACCACAACAAAGGCTTCCACTTCCCAGTCGACAGGCAGATCATATTTAGATGTAGCCTTTTAATGCTAACAGCTAAGACAGCTGTGACAGGTGACATGCTGTGGCATTTTTCCAGCATCCTGTATTTTCTGCAGGTCTGAAAACTCATCTACAAATAGAAGTAGCTGAGAATAGTTTAAGCAGTGCATTTTCACACGAGAGAACATTAGTTTAAAGATCAAACACTTCAGATTCCAAGCTCAGCCTGGCTCGCTTCACCTCAATTCATAGCTTGTTAAGCCACACACAGGATGACCACCTGGTATTTACACTCAGCAAAATAGCACAGCTTTTTAACAATTGTCTACTTCCTTCCTCGGACGTTAAGTTATTTCTGTGTGTATTCATGCTAGATCCCCCAAAGGGTTGAACTGCCTACAAGGAAAGGCTTTGTCTCAAATCCTTTCTCTTTTACCAAGTCTCTGGACAATAGGAAACTTCCTGACTTAATAGATACAAATAGTTAAGCTAATCATTAAAATTCCCTATATGTTCTCCTTACTCTTGATTCAAAGGTGTGATTTTATAATTCCTGAACGAATGAATGGATAGATGGATGGATGGATGGATGGATGGATGGAAGGATAATACGTTATAATAATTCTGGTTGCACTAACACTTGCTTAATTTTCTTGACAATGAAAAACAGGATCCTATAAAACAAGACCTGAAATTAAAACAGCTCGGTGACTGTAGTGGAGATAGCAGGCTTCCCGAGCCAAACAAACTCCCCTATCTAAGCTCAGCCTCTGGCTACCAGCTGTGATGCCCTCAGCAAAGCCCTTAACTGTCAACCTCTGACCTGTGTAAGAGAACTGATGAGATTTATCTAGGTCATGGGCTTGCTGTTGCTTCTGCCTTGTTATGGGCAGTACTTGCTTCTATACCATATCCCATAAGTCACTGATGAATGTTGCCTGGAGAAGAAGCTAAGCCTAACACTTCGACACTAGGATTGGTTCTGCAATCACAAATTACGGACATTTGCACTAATGACTTCATGGAGGAGACGTGGCATACCTGCTTTCCCTCAGCAGGTTGAGGAGGTCATCTCTAAAGGTGTCCCTGTTCTTTTCCAAGATGCCTCTGACGTCATACTGCACCTAGTTTAAAAACAAAACAAAAGAAAGTGTCACACTCTCAATACGTTACTTTCAAGTTATGATCTCCTAGTCTTTTTTTTTTTTTTTTTTTTGGTTTTTCGAGACAGGGTTTCTCTGTGTAGCCTTGGCTGTCCTGGACTCCCTTTGTAGCCCAGGCTGGCCTCGAACTCACAGCGATCCGTCTGCCTCTGCCTCCCGAGTGCTGGGATTAAAGGCGTGCGCCACCACGCCCGGCTCATGATCTCCTAGTCTTATTCTTTTGGTACAAGCTCTCAGGATGGGGCACAGACTAAACTCAACTCAGGACCCTCCTGCTTTAACAACTACTTCTTGTGAGCACCAAGTGGGCACATATGAATAAAAAACCTGTTGTTGCATTTGTTTGTTTGCTTATTTATTGTGTGTGTGTGTGTATGTGTGTGTGTGTGTGTATGTATGTATGTATGTATGTATGTATGTATGTATGTATGTATGTATAAATGGATGGATGGATGTTGGTCTCCTGAAGGCCAGGCTGACCTCACACTTACCTTTGTAGGTAAGAATGACCTTGAATTTCTGATTGTGGATGGAATCCCAGAAGGAAGACATTGTACCTGCTTGACCATCCTACACAGGTTAAGTGGAACTTTAATGACTGTGGACAGTTTGCCATGTTGTAGGTAGGGGGTCTATGTTGGCCTCCTGAGTAGCCATTGTCCTCCATTGCGTATGGCCTAGTGCCCTTGTGACTATCACATGGAACCTTTTGGGATGCATTAACTCAACAGACAGCTAGCTTCCATCAAGAGGAAGGCTGAGAATGCTGTGGGAGGCTGCTAACAGAGGCTCCATGTTTCGCTGCTGTCCCCACCTACCTGGTGCACCCATCAATGCATTTGAAGAATGTCTCAATTTATAATTTTCTCTGTTCTATTACTATAAAACTTCATGACTCTGTTAACTACCTCCTTGGGACATTCTGTTTGGGATAACCTGTGTCTGTGTTCCCAGGCACAGTCATTCATATTTGGCTTCAGAATAAGGCTTCCTCTTTCCCTGTGAGGTGAGAGCTGAATTTTGCCATGGCTACAACCTTTAGCTTCCAGTCTTTCTGCTCCCACCACCCTGAGGTTACGGGTGTACCCTGCCTGCCTGGTTCATGCGGAACTGGATATTAGAATCAGGGATTTGTGCTTTCCTCGTAAGTGCACTGGCATCTGAGCCACATCCCCACCCCTAGATAATATCTTAAGAAGAAATTACCTCTCCAGCATAGTGTTTCACTCCAAAATTGAAGACGGCAACTCGGGGCTTCACATAAAAGTGGTTATTCTAATGAGAAAAAAAAAAAAAAAAAAAAAAGCACACACACATATAAAAGCCTTTTACCTTATTACTCCCTAATTTCCTTTGACTTCTAGAAAAATCCACATTTAATTAACATAAGACAACCAGTGTGAAGCTAGCGCACCCCATCAGTAATACCAGCAGTGGCTCTCAGCTCTGTCATGACAGTAGGTTAAGCATTTCACTTCTCCACCGAGGAAATAAACTTGTGCATATTCTGCTCAGCTGCCTCAAAGCTACCTTTTCCAGTAAAGGTCTAGTAAGCCAGGGAGGAGAAATGCCTCAAGTTAAGGGACAAAGAACACTAAATGTGGGAAGCACAGCGAGCCAGCAGCACTGCGTATCTCACTCATCTCACTCAGCAGCTCAGAGCTGCTGCTCAGACAAAAATGAAAGGCTGGCAGGTTTGGACATACCGCGTGTTGATTGTGTAACTTCTCCAACAAGGTGCTGTCTGTGGCTTGAGGAAAATGGCTCTCTTCATTGATCAAGGCGAGGAGGCCAAGTTTCTACAGGAGGAGAGACAAAGGGTGAATGACTTAAGTGTGGAATGTCTGCCTTTCAAACCACTTCAGAGCTCCGGCCCATTCCATCTCCTAGCAAGTCAGTGCTTAACCAAGAAACATCACTGCCATCTTGGGCGCTGAAAAACTCAGAATGACACAGCACAAAGAAAAACTAATGAAGGTCTATAGAAGCCTTCTAAAAAAAAAAAAATGGGACCCACCGAAATGCTATGGATAAGCCTTTACAACCAGCAAGTCCACCAGCGCCGCTGGGTCAGGCACTGCTGGTGCTTAATATTTGAGTGAGGCCAGTTCACACACACACACACACACACACACACACACACACACACACACACACACACACACACACACACTGTTGATTGTAAAATACTACGCAGTTCAATGAGACAATAGGCTGGAAGCAGCCAAGTATTTAAATTCAACCTCACGGTAGCATTTACATTCATGCTTCCAAATGGCCCATTGTGTTCTAAACATTCACATCTTTGATGTGCATGTTTACACAAGTTATTTTGTTCCCATAAATATGAATCAGCCCAGCTGGACACCCTGGGGACTACAACCCTTCATTCTTCAACTCCCCATTACCTTCTCAATCAAGTCTAGGCATTCTCCATTGTCTATCCAGTCAATATCTTCCCATACCAAGCCCTCTCTGGGGGAAGGAGAAAAAGAGCCATGTGAAATTAAGTAAGATGCGACCTCACGTTCATTCACTTGCTGATGAAAAAGAAAAGACCTTGCAGAGGAGCCTTGTGCGCCTACCTGCTATATTCGAGTTGTTCTAAGGAGAAAATGTGCTTGTTGAAATACTCCTGGAGCTTCTCGTTTGCATAGTTGATATTGAATTGCTCGAAGTGGTTGACCTAAGGGTGAGATGCGGGGAGGATGTTCTGCAGGGCCCTCAAGAGTACAGAGAAAAGTGGCAAAGGGGCAAGAGAGGAAAAAAGTCTGCTAGCGGGAGGCGGGGTGCGACACGGACCGGGGACAGGGCGGGTACAACCATGGCTGCTCTAAGAAATGTGTTGAAGGGCAGCTTCCAAACAGAAGGCACCTGCCCGGGTCTCTGCAGGCTTACCTCAAAGTTTTCAAATCCGAAGATGTCAAGGATGCCGATGGATTTGAAGTCTTCTTTGCCCTTGATCCGGCTGTTGATCTTCTTGATCACCCATTCGAAGCAGCGTGCGTAAAGTGCCATGGCCAAGGAGTCTCTGCTATCTACTGCCTGGAGTCAGGAAGAGCACAGCAGAAGGCTTAACCAGTCCCGCCCCGCAGGGGCACTCAGTGCTCTGGGGAAGGACTCAGAGCTAAGTGAATCAGTGTCATCCAGGAAAACAGGCAGTTAAAGGAAGGCCAGACCCATTCACTAAGAGCTCCCATAAACACCTGCCTTCCAAACTCAACTTCACATGTCCAGTTATACAAAGGACTCCAAATTTATGATGAGTGGGTATTAATAAATATTTTATCAATGTTTGAAATATTAAGACCCAGTTTTAAATTTATTTTCTTTTAATTTTTTTTTTTTTTTTTTAACCCATAAAGGTTTTTGTTTTTCTTTGCTTAGTTTTTTGTTTTTTGTTTTCCCCAGGCAGGGTTTCTCTGTTTAACAGCCCTGGCTACCCTGGATTCACTTTGTAGATCAGGCTGGGCCAGAACTCACAGAGATCTGCCTGCCTCTACCTCCCGAGTGCTGGGATTAAAAGCATGGGCCACCACGTCCGGCTCCTGTAAAGTTTTTTTTTTTTTTTCCCCATGATAGACTAATATTTTTATTTAAGCTAGGTGTGGTGGAGCATGTCTTTTAATCCCAAAACAAGGGAAGCAGAGGCAGGCAGGTATCCATGCATTTAAGGCCTGCTTGGTCTACATATAGCATTCCAGGTTAGTCAGGGCTACATAGTGAGACCCTATCTCAAAAGAGAAAAGAGAACAAGAGAGGAGGGGAGGGGAGGGGAAGGTAGGGAAAGGGAGGGGAGAAGAAGGGAAGGGAGAGGAGAGAAGAAGAGAGGAGAGGAGAGGAGAGGAGAGGAGAGGAGAGAGAGATTGGAAGGGCCAGGTAACAGTGCTGGGCAGGGACAGCTGTATGGCACCAAGCCTGATGATCGGTGTCAATCCCCAGGAACCACATGGAGAACCTCAGCTCTCACAATTTGTCCTCTGCTCTCTACACACGTGCGAGGCACAAGTACAAATAAATGACTCAGTGTAATAAAGAAATGTAGAAGGAACCTAGCAAGGTGAGTCAACATAAACAGGTCACGGCTGTGGCAGAGGCAAAGACAGATAACACACTGCTCCAGGGCCTTCAGTGCTGTGAGGAGAACAACGCTCATGACCCACTTCGGTTGAGCGCTTCCTCTGCAGCAGACACTAAGCATATTTTTATCTTCATAAGTGTCCTATGAATTAGGTACAACTATCCTTGACTTACAGCACTGAGGCACAGTGAACAAATTCCCCAAGAACAGACCCCGTATCAGATCCCAGTTCTGCAGAACTATGTTGTCCTGTCACTTAAAAAACAAGTCCACCTATCTCCCAAACTTGGACATCCTTTATATTTTGCCTCCCAGCTAGTCATTTAAACAGTTCATTGTGGTCACATGAGCAAAGTAAAGATGTGGATGGGAAACCGCAAGGGTATCTTTGAGACAAGTTTCAGTGACAGTGACGTGGAGGGCACACAGCCATACCTGCTGAACACTGAGAGGCGTGAGGATCTCTTCTCCCCTGAGGAACATGGACCTCTGGGTCAACGCATCTGTGAGCTGTGTTGGGTCCAGCCCAAGTAACTCCGCAGACCTACCCAAAGCTGAAAGAGAAGGAGGCACAGGTGACCCCTCAGTCCCTCAAACACACCAGATGCTGGACTTCAGCTTGGTTCAAATCCAGCCACATACAGCCACACCAGAAAGCAGTGGCCATCCCATAATTCCTGAGGCAGGCATGATGGGCACATCTCATTGCTAAGTTAATAGCTCTGTTAGTGCCCAGGCAAAGTGATGGCAGTGATGCTGAGATGCTGAAGAGATTTGTGTCTGTTTTCATTGGTGGTCCTCAAATGTGACTGGCTTTGCTACTACCGTTCTCTGACCAAAACAGAAAAGCCTTTAAGAGGTTATAGGACACAGGGCATCTTAGTAAACTGAATTTAAAAGCAGATACAAGCTGTTGGGACTGGAGAAATGGCTCAACAGTTAAGAGTATTTGCTGCTTTTGCAAGTTGAACTTGCATATACTGTCTTTCAGGATGTAGGGCATTAAAGGAAATTGTTACAGACAGAAACATTACAGAAAACCACAACTGGTCAAAAATCTGGGAACAAATGATCATGGGGTACTCAAATTCAATGGATACATCTACAACACAATTCATACGCCTAGTACTCAGGGGAATTTCAGGGAGAGGGTTATGGAAAGATTCTAAGAGACAGGAGACCACGAAATGTGCTGTGAGATTGTGTCTCCTAGAAATGACAGGAAGCTTTCATCCATGACACCTCAACAATATGGCTGCCAAAACAAGACCTGTACAAAGACAGTGCAATAGATACGCTAATACGGACAGGGAGAATCCCATGAGGCCTCACCCCTAGAGGAAGAACTACAGGCAACTAAGGAATGCTGAAAGAGGGAGAAGCAGTCCTCTCCAGGGAATGCCAAGTGGCCATCCCTGAAATCATATACGTATAAGCAACAATATACAGATCCAACTTGTTGTATTTATGTGTTGACGCGCATATATATATATATATATATATATATATATATATATATATATATATATATATATATATATATTATAATAAAGAAAGAAGGCTATGGATTTGAGAAGCAAAGAGGGGGATGGAAGGGGTTGGAAAAGAAAAGGAAAATTATGTGATTATATTTCAATTAAAATAATGATATTAATAAAATAAAATAAAATGGCCAAAAGGTAAAATGATAGAACTCTTCTTCCTGACTTTTTTTCTGTTTGAGGAAATAAAAATATATTAATTTTAATATATAATATGTATATTAAATACGCTGTTAAGTGAATTAGTGTATGTGTGGCATATATACAGGTGCGTGCCTGTGTGCATGCAGGCGGTGGCCAGAGGTTGACACTGAGTGTCTTTCTCAACTCTCCTCCTTATTTTTGAGGCTGGGTCTCTCGCTGGAGCTGTGAGAAACCACCCTGAGTTGGCTAAAGTGGCTGGTCAGGAAGCTCCAGGGATCCACGTGTCTCTGTGCCTCCCTGTGCTGGGGTTGCAGGCAGACACTACCATACCCAACTTGGACATGGGTGCTGCGGTAGACCCCAAGTCCTCCTGACTGCCGGGCAACACCTTAGCGACAGAGTCAAATTCCCAACTCGGTTCATAAACGAATGTCCTACATTCCTCAAGGTTTGTTCTGTTGCTGAGACAAGTCTTGTGCGGGGATGCTTAGCTTGACACTGGGGTCACTCTGTAGCCTGGGCTAACTGGCAACTCACCATCCTCCTGTGTCAGCCTCTGGCACACACCCAAAACCACAATCATAATTTCTTCCTTCCTTCCTTTCTTTTCTTTTCTTTTTTTTTGGTTTGATTTTGAGACAAGGTTTCTCTGTGTAGCCTTGGCTGTCCTGGATTAACTTTGTAGACAAGGCTGGCCTTGAACTCAGGGATTGGCCTGCCTCTGCCTCCCAGAGTGCTGGGATTGCAGAAGTGTGCCACTGTGCCCAACTCAAAATCATAATTTCTAATGCAGTAAATGTGAGCATACATTACTCACATAAAGGCCTTTTAAAGAACACACATAGACAAAGACACACACACAAACACACACACACACACACACACACACACACACACACACACACACACACAAAGTATTTTGCTTATGTGTACATCTATGAATGTGCCTTGCTCAAGGAGGCCAGGAGAGGGCGCTGGGTCTTCTAGAACTGGAGTTACAGAACACAGGTCCTCTCAAAAGGCCTCTGACTCTCTAAGCCATTTGTCCATCTCCAACCCTAAACAAACGGCTCTTAAGAGACTGCCAGGAACTAGGTGGAGTCAAACACTCAATTCCACTGCCCATGGGAAGGGCTCCTGGAGAGACACCTTGACCCCAAACACAACCAGTTTCCACTTTCTGCAACACCACGTAGCTTCAGAAAAGTCTCAAAATGCTCGTATATATTTAAAAGTACCTCACCTGGCATTTTATACAGAAAACGAACTCTAACATACTCTACTGAGAGGAAGTCATAAGTACAAATAACAGGAAGAACAGCTTGTGAAAGAGCCAGGCAACGAATCCAGCATTCTGCTTGGTGAACCGACAGTCTGACAGACAGTCACATGGCACCACAGCTGGCTAACTACAAAAACCAAAGCAAAGCAGGACATGGCTTGGCTCAACACTTTTCCTATATCAAGGACATGTTGCTTGTATTTCTACTTATTTGGCCCATTTTTCCTCTTAGAAGGAACAAGGACACCAACCTCAACTTAGGAACTTATCACAGGCTTTGACTCTTGCACTGACACACAGGTGACGCTCCATAGCCCCTGAGCTCAATGGCAGACAAGTGCTTAGTGAGTGGGTGAGACCATGGGTTCTAGGAAACTCTTCCATAAAAGATCAGGTGTCAGTTTTCTGGGTCTGATGTCTTATGAGGAAACCACTGAAGGGGAGCAGGGTTGGGGGGTCAGAATGAGGGCGGGATGGGGACAGGCATCATCTCACCTGTTTTGAAGGAAACCTGCGCCCCTCCAGCAGTGATAAATTCTATGTTGCCTAGATGCAGGATCCCAGCCAGCAACCTCAAAACTTCCCGAACTTCCTCCTTGCTGAACTGCATGACTTCCATTGCAGTCTAGAAGAAAATGAAAAGCTTTATGACTAAGTTAAATTATTAGGTATGGTTCTAAAGAAGAGGAGGAGGAGAGAATAATAATAATAATAATAATAATAATAATAATAATAATAATAATAATAATAATAATAACAACAACAACAACAACAACAACCACCACCACCCTGATTGATAACCACTGACTTTAATAATGTGCCATATCAGGGGGAAAAAAAAGACATGGACAGTCTCCTAGCAACCACAGTGTGTGAGCAAGTTGCTTTTCTGCCCCAACTTTAAAGAACAATGAACATGAGGAACAATAAACCAGGGGGAAGGGATACACACAATGTGAAAACAGAGGAACGTGGTAAAGAAATAAGAATAAAGCCGGGCGTTGTGGCACACGCCTTTAATCTCAGCACTTGGGAGGCAGAGGCAGGAGGATCAGTGTGAGTTTGAGGCCAGCCTGGTCTACAAAGTAAGTCCAAGACAGCCAAGGCTACACAGAGAAACCTTGTCTCAAAACAAAACAAAACAAACAAACAACCAAAAAACCAAGAAAGAAATAAAAGAAAAAGGAAAAAGAAATAATAATCATTTCTTATTCTCAAGAATTTTAAAACAAAGTTAAAAACCAACTCAGAAATCCTCAAAATAACTACAGAGTACCTATGCAGGGACAAAGGGAATTCTTCCCCTTTCTTTCTATGACTTTATAGATATATTCTAAGTCAAAAGCCCCCATGATAACACATGGCCACAATCCCAGCATTTGGGAGGCCGGGGAAGGACAAGTACCACAAAGTCAAAGGTAGCCTGGGTTGCACAGTAGGTCATCATTTCAATATTCAAAAGAAAATATTGCTTGGTTTTCCTCCTCAGACAATTTCACAGTGACCACAGAAATGAACACCTCACCGAATCATCCACCAAGGCTCTATGGTACCTAAAGTAAGCTGTGTGTGAACAGTAGCAGGCAGTTCCTATCAAGGGAGAAAATATCAGGATACAGCCCATAAAAAAGTTACTGGAGGCCGGGGGGGATGGCTTAGCAGGTAAAGTACCTGCCGTGCAAGCACTACGCCTACACTCCCAACCACGGGAAAGCCAAAAGCAGATGCAGTACAGCGATCTGCAGCCCCACTGTGCTGCAGTGATGGAGGCAGGGTATAAAAAACCCGCAGGAGACTGTGAGCCAACAAGAGACCATCTCAAACACAGTGAAGGTCACTGGCTGAATCATTAGGATGTTCTCTGAGCTCTACGTGTGAACCGTGACACACTTGCAGCTGTACTCCATGCAAGTGTGTACGTATGTGCAGGCACACAGGCAGGAGGACTGATACAGACACACAGACAGACACACAGACACACACACACACAATCTTCTTTAAATACATCCAAAGGCTGCACATGAAAATGTGAAATAGGACAGAGTTAATATGTTCACTATATTAATGGATTTTTAACTCTTCTTTTTTCCCCTTTTTCTAGACAGAGCTTATCCCTGTGGTCCTGGCTGTCCTAGAACTCACAGAGATCTACCTGCCTCTGCCTCCCGAGTGCTAGGATTAAAGGTGTGTCCCACCACTGCCCCAATAAATTTCTTTGTTTTCAAGTCTAATTCTAAATGATTACTGCTGGAGACTATGGTCATAGTGGTAACTGAATTAATCACAGGGAGATTGAATAGCTTTAGCAATTACCCTCAGCATGGGCATGTGCATTAAAACTTCTAGCAAGAAGCTCCATTTACTGTCTTGATGTCTTTTAAAAAACTGTTTACTAAGCAGCCTCCCACTTCCTCTAGCAAGAGTGGCTAACTTTAAGGCTATTATAATTATTATCTCGGTGATATGGTTCAAGACCGAAATAAAAGTCCTAGGAAATTCTCAGTATGCCTTGAAATTGCTAAACACCAACCTAGTTATAAAATGGGTTCAGGGGCTGGAGAGATGGCTCAGCGGTTAGGAGCACTGGCTGCTCTTCCAGAGGTCCTGAGTTCAATTCCCAGCACCCACATGGTGGCTCACAACCATCTATAATGTGATCTGATGCCCTCTTCTGACATGCAGGTGTACATCCAAATAGAGCACTCACATACATAAAATAAATAAATCTTAAAAAAAAAAATAAAATGGGTTCAGATTTAAGAGATTTTTTAAAATAGAGTAGATACCTGTGAATGTGGTGTAGGTGTGATACATATGGTGGTGCTAAAATCTGTAGCCGTATATTGTCACACTATTGACACAAGTGTGTCACACTAGGAACTAGAGATAAATGATGCTCTCAGAAAGCATGGGGACTTGGCTGACCCCTGAAGCATGGCATGCTGGAAAGGGTGGAAAAGGAGGCTGTTGGGAGCTTAACAGATGAAAAATAAGTACTTTGGCAGTGTTGCATTATATAATGCCTCATTATGATTTTTAATTTCTTAGTATTTTATTTTATGTAACTGGTGTTATGCCTCCATGTACATGTCTGTGTAAGGGTGTCAGATCCGCTGGAACTGGAGTTACAGACAGTTGTGAACTACCATCTGGGTGCTGGGATTTGAATCTGGGTCTTTTGGAAGAACAGCCTGTGCTCTTAACTGCTGAGCCATCTCCCCAGCACCAGCCACATTATGATTTACATATGTTGTATGAAACTATTTCGTGCATGGCACTAGCTTTTGTTGATTGGAGGCTTTGGGAATCAAAATGGAGTTATTTGTGGCAAGCTCTGTCTGGCTAAATAAAGTTTAAAAAAAAAAAAAAAGTCATGAAAGAAGGACTCTCCTGCACACAGGCTTCACAGGGTGAATTCTCCCTGAAGCTCTGGCCAGCACCAGCATCCTCACAGGAAGCACTACACGGCTCTCTGCCTATCACCCAGTCACTGCCTCTGATAGACTTGCTATGGAGAGCTGCACAGGCATCAGTATCTCAAAAACACCTCTGTAATCCTCCTCATTTTGAAATCTTCCCTTTGCTTTGGCATCTTTCAACACAGAGTTCACAGAGTTCACAGAGCCCTCTGCAGTGCCTTTCTAGAATAAACCCATTGTCGCCCTGGAGTCTCTCCTACTCCCTGTTTTGTTGTTGTTGTTCGAGGTCAGAGTTGCATGTAGCCCAGGTTGACTTTGCAAAAGGCCCTGAGCTTCTAATCCTCCTGCCTCAACATCCTCATGGAAATTTAGGCACTTGTTTCTTATGCTGTGGGTGCTGGGACTGAACCTGGGGCTCTGTGCATGCTGGGCAAAGACTGTAGCAGATTAGCAACAGTCTCACCCTTTATCTGTGCTCTGGGTCAACAACTCCCAAATTTTACCAGACTCAAGTAAGAAAACCAACCCCCCCCCCCAACTGTTTGAAAGTAATACAATGGTGCATGCAGAATGAATTTACACACACACACACACACACACACACACACACACACACACACACACACGGCCACACACCACTCAAAAACCCTGTGTACATGCAGTAAGGCCTCTGAAGGCCAGAAATCTTAACAGTCATCTACAGCCAAGGATACTGTAAATACTGAGTATTTGTGAAGTAAGAGAACTAACGGACCATTATGCATCGAAGTCTCTTGCCGCTTCACACACATTTTGTCAACCTCCATTTTGGTAGGCCAGATGGAGGCAGTAAAACAAATTAGCTGCTATTTCTGACTTGAAATAGCTTTTCATCTCCGCCGAAAAATTTATGGTGCAATTTCTAAGGCTATATTAAAACTGGCTATGACATCGACCATACATTTATTGCCTGTGGTCCATGGAAAAGCAGGTATCCTCTCAAATAATAATCACATAATCATTAAAAAGATAACATGTCCATTATGAAAAATATAACAGTCAGAGAATGACACAAAACAAAATCAAATCAAATCAAATCACAGAATTGGGCTATGTAAAAGAACACCTCTGAAACATTTTTGTTTTAGTATATTTCTCCCCTTATAATTTCTATAAATACATAATATGTAATTCATTTTTTAATAAAGGGATATATATATACATATATATATATGCATATATATATAAAACAAATATTGCTGCCTTCCACTCTGCTTGTTTCTTTTTTTCAAAAAAGCTTTATTTATTACGTATATAGTATTCTGCCTACATGTATACCTGCTCAACAGAAGAGGGCATTAGATCTCATTACAGATAGTTGTGAGGCACCATGTGGTTGCTGGGAATTGAACTCAGGACCTCTGGAAGAGCAGCCCGTGCTCTTAACCTCTGAGCCATCTCTCCAGCCCTCTCTTTGTTTCTTATGTAAGAAAGAAGTCTTCAGTGTTTGACCACATGTTTCACTTGCTATAAGGAGTCTCAGCTATGTGTATAGTACATTATGTTAAATACCAATTCTTAATTTCCATAAATTTGGGAGGAAAAAAAACCTTGCTTTTTCAATAAAGGAATATTTTCCCTCCTTCTCCATTAAAGTTGCACATTTTTTAAAGCCTTGTTTAGAACTTCTAGAATAAAATTAAATGGTTAAATAATAGCAAAATGTTACACTTATGATCTTAGTAAAGATCAGCCAATTTTTCATTACTACTTACGATAGGACAATACTAACAAGTAGTTGTAAATCTAATATTTACAGATCTATATGGATATCAATAAAAGAATGTGTGCCTAGAATACATTAGTTAGGAACGTTATGTCAATTTTATATGTAATATTCTCTGACTTTTAATATGATATCTTATTTTTGTCCTAAGATTAAATTTCAAATGCTAACAGTTGCTATTTCAATAAGCCTTAAATACTGGGATTAAGAAAGACCAAGCTCCCTAAACTGACTTGAAGCCAAAAGAAAAGCACCTTCTTGTATAAGGACATGATGCCCCTAGAGGGAGAAAGGGGACAGCACCCAAGATCCTCCTGGTGGCCACAGCTCCTGGCAGTGGGGCCAGCAGCAAGACGGTAAGAAATAAAGTGTGAGGGAAGCAGGCTGTGGAGTGGGAAAGGTGTGAGACCACAACAGAACGAAGAAAGACAACTTAAAGCACAGGTGTCTCTCAGTACCTGTGAGACACTAGTGCCAGGAGCCCCAGTACGTAAAAATCCACAAAGCATAATCTAGTTCTGTATTTAAAATGGTGCAGCATTTGCATAGGACCCATACAGTCATCCCATGTATTTTATTTATAGGCAACGTTTTGTTATGTATCCTAGGCTGGCCTTGAACTCACTAAGCAGGTCAGGCTGGCCTCAAATGTGCTGATGCTTCAGCCTCCCCAGTGCTGAGAGACAGGCACCTGTCGTAGCACCTGGCCGCCCTGTAGACCTAAAACACCTCTATATTACCTATGACACCAAACGCAAGCCATGTGCTATGTAAGCAGCAATTCTTATGTTCTTATATTGTTTCCGTAGATGAAACTTTTTTTCCTTTTTAAAAGTATTTTCTATATGAATTTGGTTATGTTTGGAGATGCAGAAGTCAGATATAGAGATTGGCAGTACTTTAACAGATTCTTCACAAAACCCAACTTAACTTTCCTAGAGAAATCTCTGCACTCCACATCCCCACCTGCCCCATATATACACAAGAGTGATGTCTTCAGTGGGTGTAGCTCAGAGGCAAAGCACCAGCCTTGCATGTGTGCAGCCCCAGGTTTGATCCTGATAACGGATAGATAGAATAGTGAGTATCAGAGACTCAGAGATGGAAATGAAACAGAAAGACAGGCCAACCACACTGTACAACAAAAGCAAAGGCTACTGCCTCATCTGCTTTTAATTTCATTCTGTCTCTGCTCTCTGCTTTCGAGACAAGAGCCCTGGCTGTTCTAGACTTGTTTTGTGGACCAGGCTGGCGTTGAACTCACAGAGATCCACTGGTCTCTGCCTCCCAAGTGCTGGAATGAAAGGAAAAATGCCTGGCTTTTTTTTACCCCTTTTTAATTTATTTTTATTTTATGTGCATTGGTGTTTTGCCTGCCTATATGTCTGTGTGAGGATGGCAGATCCCCTGGAACTGGTACGGACTGTTGTGAGCTGCCACATGTGGTTGCTGGGGATTGAACTCAGATACTCTGGAAGAGCAGCCGGTGCTCTTAAATACTGAGCCGTCTCTCCAGGCCATTTAAAAAAAAAACAAAAACTTTATCTCTTTTTGTCTTTTGAGACATGTTCTAATTCTGTATATAGGCTAACCTGAAACTCATGGCAATCCTCCTGCCTCAGCCCCCCAAGTTCTGAGATTGCAGGCATGAGCTACCATGCCCAGCTTGAATTCCATTTTCAACTTCTATCCAGATTATACACATGGGATGAGAAGAATGTGTGTGTGATTAATGGACATTTTGAAGTCACATGGCATTTGTCTTCGTGCTCCACCTGATGGGTAGAGAGAGATTATAGGTTCCCTGAACTACATAGGACACACCGTTGCTCTTGGTTACACACACAGCACTGGATGCTAAGATCCTATTGTTGAAGGCACCACACATTGAAAGATCAGAGAGTTTCTGACCTTTGAAGGACTTACAAAGACAGGGCTAGAGTGCCTTGAAAGCAGGAAGGGCCTGGCTCGTAGCTCAGTCTGGGATGTGCATCCTTGCTTACCATCTCTGTAATGTGCAGGTAAGCTGTTCGCCAGCTCTGCAGCCTTCCAGAAGACACCATTCTAATGACCTGACAGGATCACTAAGAACAGAGCTGAGTCCATGTAAAGTTCAGGAGAGCAACTGCAGACATCCCTTGGTGTACACGGGGGAATGGCCAGATGACTAGAAGTGCCCAATACAGGATATATGCATAACTGTTACACTGTATTATTTAGAGAATGACAAGAAAAAAGGGCCTGGATAGTTGAGTACATTTAAAAACATTTTTTTTTCCTTCTGCTGAAAGTTAAATATGAACCTATGTGTAGTGAGTACACAGGAATGTGTGTACTTGTGCCAGCTATATTCATACATGACTATAATTAAGGATGAGTCAACACTAGTCACACTGCATCCCAAAGCTGAGGATTCTGGCAAAGACACTGAGCCCACCACAACATGACTGCCAGCCACATGAAGTCAGATGGGCTGTTAACAGTGTGTGGTGACCAGGGTTAGTCAGTGCAGCAACACTGTCCAGAGCCTTTGTGGAAACCGAGACATGCTAGTGACTGTTGCTACCAGGAGCAAGAGCCGAGGTCAGCAGTGTCCACGGAAGAAGAACTAGTTCCAATGAAGAGGCGGCAAAACATACATGACAACTTTATGGCTACCTTGTCCCATGGCTGTTAAACCTAATTTTCCAAAGAAGCCCTACCTGTAAACTCAGACCTGGAGAGCCATTGTTGGGGTGCAAAGGCCAGGTTTGGGGCATTTTGTTTTTAGGAGTGGAGGGCACAGACTCTGACCATGCTGTTCAAGTGAACCACACATCTGTCCTGACTGACCGTTACTCACCACTTCCAAGGAACACCTGGGATCCCCTCCCAGACTGGAAAGCAAACTGCACTGTGACTCAAAGGGGAAAAAGAAAACTAGTTTCACACATGTTCCAGCTATAATCACTTCTATTTTCATTACAAAGAAAGCCTTTTTTTTAATGAAAGCAAAAATGCAATCCATATTTTTATAAGGAGAAGATTTTTTAAAAATTAACTTACAATAACTTGTCTGAAGGATTCCTGGTCACTGATTGTCTTGTCCTCTGTGCATCCAGACTGATTCAAGTAATGATAGTTTTCTGGCAAAGATAAATAAAATTCTTCTACAGAAAGACAAAGAAAGATATAACATCAGTACTCAGCTGTCGTGACTGATATGCAGAAGACAGCACTGCAATTTACACACATAACTGCGCACTTGAGAAGCCTGGAGACTGTATTCTGGTTTTAAAAACTAAAGTACACACATAATTCTATACCCTAAATGATCACACACTAAGATGCTGGTAAAGCTACCTCTTAGCAAACCAGGGAAAATAAAAACAACTTCATTAAATTAAATAGGATCAGAAAAAGCAAATTAATGAAGGTCTTGCTTTATCGTTTCCTTTTTAGAGCCATTTAGGGTTAGAGATGATTAAGTGGGAAACAACTTGCTTAAGAGACTAAGCTCTAGATTTACTCTGAGTAGGACAAAAAAAGAAAACAAAAATGAACTTTAAGAAATTAGTTTTGCTTAAGTGTGTTTTAAAAGTACAACCACAGGCTGGGGAGATGGCTCAGTCAAGCAGCCTGAGTTCAGTCCCCAGACACACAGAAAGAGCCATATGGGGTGGTGAGCTTGTAATGCCAGGGCTCGCTGGCCAACCAACACAGACACAACAGCAAGTTCCATGTTTAGTGAGTGGTCCTGTCTCAAAAGGTAAGGCAGAGCGCAACCGCGGTACACCTGATATCAACTCCTGGCCCCTCTGTACAAACAAGCAAAATTACTAGCTTACACACACACACACACACACACACACACACACACACACACACGCACAGACACATACAGACATACGTAAGAAAAACCACAGATATACATGCATACATGCATATACATACACAAGCGCAAATACATATGCACACACACACACACACACTCTGAAATTAAGAATATACTAAGATTACAAGCAGATAGTTAGAGGTTTCTCTTCTGTAATTTTCTCTCTGTGCTGGTTTGATCCTCAGATGACCTCAGCATCTTTGGTCCTTTCACAACACACATTTCACTGCAATTGGTGGAAGTCAAGAGCATTCAAGAGGCAGCCTATCACTCCTAGGGTGTTTTAAATGGAAAAGAGGTCACATCATCTGCCTATGCCGCCAAGCATCACTCACCTCTCTCTTCCTGCTCCAGCCCTGCCAGCAGTGCATAGAATATGTGATAATTCCTCTCCCCAGGATTTTGCCTTACTACTCGGTTCTGTGGGGAGAAAACAAATTAATTTTGTGTAAAAAAAAAAAAAAAGTTCCCACCACTTAATACAAAACAGTCTCTAAACTGTGAATCGAATCATGGTTACTTACTTTTTCTAATAAATCTTCATGTGAGAAGTAATAGCAAGTCAAGGAAGAAAACAGACACGGCAGGAAGACTAGTCTGGACTTTGAGTTATGGCTCCCTGACCTGCCGCCATTGCTGCTACTGATGTCAAAACAAAACAAAACAAAACAAAAAACATCAAACAAAGCAAAGCCCATGTCATCTAAACCCGGTTCCCATGCCGTGGTGCCCAAGTAGGTGCCAAGCGATGGGTCTGGCTTCAAGCAAACAGCTAGTGCTCGGCTGAGTGTGCCAGGGTGGACAGGGCTTGAATGTAGCCCCAAAGGGCCATGTGCAGAGTCCTTGGTCTATGGTATGAGAACGATAGACCCGTTATACAAGGTGGGGCCCAACAGGCGGTGCCTAGGTCAAGGTTATTACAGTTATGTTAATGCTGATCTCATAGGCATGTCAATTTCTTGAGAACAGACAGTCAAGAATGGAGTCCAGCCTCCAGCAGGTTCTCTCCTTACTTCCTGACATGTGACATGTTCTCAGTGACACCATCCACCATGCTACAATGGAGCTAGGAGGCTTGTACCACAGTCTGAATAAATGACTGAGCTTGGATTTTCACCCCCCCCCCCCAACTGTCAGCTAAGCAAGCCAAGAAACAGAAACAGCGCTTTTCTCTATCAAGTACCCAGTCAGACAATTCCATAACAGCAACAGAAAACAGACTAAGAAATGATGAATCTGGAATATAGGCATAATACGTGGTATTTCCAAATGAATAACGGTCATTTATCTCATAAAATAATTAATAGACCAAATGCAATAATACTAAAGCAAACATAAGCTTGAACTAGAGTCACAATCATCTCCCGTTCTTTTGGGCAGAGTTCTCACTGACAGAGCCAAATGCAAAGATTCCTGTGAAATGGAACAGGATACAGTCTACAATTCTTCCGCCCTGAATATTTCCCTTCTGACAGATGTTCAGTTGAACAAACTTCCCAAAGCGACTGGAGTTGTTATTGTACACGGTCTTCGCGTTGCCGAACGCTTCCATGATGGGGCTGTGAACAGAGTGTGGACAGCGGAGCATTAGCCAGGACAAACGCTAAAACACACAAATGTGAGAACCCGTGCCTGCAGGGCCCAGCCTGACTCTGTTTATTTAAAGAAGAGCAGGCTTTTCTAAACACTTGCTTAAATGGGTGCTTCCTGAATATCCCCTTGAATGAGAGGAAAGAAAATAGTTAGGATGCTGCACAGCTAAGGGGACCACATGGCTCAGCTCTGTACAAATGTACTTGGTTGACACCCAACCCAGGGGGTTGCACAGAAGAAGCCACGTCTAGGAGCTGAAAAGCCCCCAGTCATGCATACTTCACTCGATGGTGGCACAGCTTGGAGTAATATATTTACCATCTCTGGATCAGCTCCATCTGTAAAATGGAGTCGGGCTAGACCAAGTGTGTAACAGCCGGGGCTGTAAAAGAGCAGATCGTGTTTTGGCTTTGCAGAGCACATGGTCCCTGATGAAACCACTGCCACTGTCATTTTAAAGCTGCCAGAGACAACACAAGTGAGCATGGCAGGGTCCCAAGAAAAGTATTTACACAGAGGGCAGGAGGCGGATGAAGAAGTTTGAAAATGGATGGTGATGATTATTGCTACTGAGCTGCACTGCAAACATGGTTAAATTTAAAGGCATATATGGTGGTGGGGCACGCCTATAAGCCCAGCACTCAGGAGGCAGAGGCAGGTATGAGTTCGAAGCCAGCCTGGTCTACAAAGGGAGTTCCAGGACAGCCAAGGCTACACCGAGGAACCCTGTTTCAAAAAACAAAAAAATAAAGAAAAAATAAAAATAAATTAAAGGCATATATACTTAACTACAATTTTAAGAGAGTGTGTCCATGTGCGTGTGCATTTGTGCATGTGCATTTAAGCATGTGCATCTAAGCATGTGTGTGCTACACTAGACCCTGAAAATTCTAAGCAAGCATTCTACCACTGAGCTGCATGCCCAACTAAAAAACAAAAGCTGCAGGAAATTGTTGGAGCTGTAGTTTGTTGACCTGGCGACAGCTCTAAGCATCCAGTGTCCGTAATGTCTCTACTGGTTCTATAACCTTACAAGGCACAAGTCAGATACCCAGGGAATCTGTAGATGACACCAAGCCACACAGCCCTCTGTCATGGTTCCAAGGTCAGGGCTGCGTGCTGCTGATCCGTCTCCTGTGAGGCTGTGGGAAATGCCCTCTGCTCCCACTGAAAGCTCCTTCCTCGGTCTAAATGCTCAGTCCACTGTCCAAGGCAAGCGGGTTAGTGTGTGTCCGAGGGTGTCACCATCAGAAGCTGCAGTCACTCTGCTTCTCAGAATCCAGAATGGCCCAGCAGGGAGGGAGGGAGGGAAGGAAGGAAGGAAGGAAGGAAGGAAGGAAGGAAGGAAGGAAGGAAGGGCGGACCAGGAACTGCTCTGCCAAAGTGGGTGGTGCTGAAGGTTCCAGAAAAGTGCTGGGCACATGTTAAAACCGTTTCTTTTTGGGGAGGTGTTGGCAGGGTGGGGAGGTGGTTGGAGTCATGGCAAAGACTCCTATGCCACCCTGGCTAGCATGGAACTCTCTATGGAAGCCCGGCAGGCCTTGGATTCATAGAGACACACCTGCCTCTGCCTCCCCAGTGCTGGGATGAAAGGTGTGCAGCTAATATCTCTTGAGGAATGGTAATAGGTGAGCCGAAAGAGATACAGACTGACTGACTTTAGCTCTTTTGTTCTAGAAGGAAAGTAAAGCCTATACTTGGGAGGCAGAACACTGGTGTGATACCTGCTTTGGAGGATGGCTTGCTCGACACACGACGTCTTCTCCTGCAAGCACAAGTCCAAAGAATGCTGGCTGATGACAGACAGGAACTTGAGGATCAGCTTGGTGCTTTCAGTTTTCCCGGCGCCACTTTCACCACTGAAAGACAAAGCATGCAAGTGTTGGCGGCTTCAACCGACTGACTTCGTGAAAGGCACCACACTCCTTAACTCACCATTGACAACTGGGAGGAGGACATCAAAATCCCTGCTGCTGGCCCAGAAGGAAGGCTCCAGGGCTAAGCATGCTCACCACCCAAGCCTGATGGCCTGACTTTACTCTTTTTTTTTTTTTTAGTATATTTTATTAATTTCTTCATATTACATCTCAATTGTTATCCCATCCCTTGTATCCTCCCGTTCCTCCCTCCCTCCCATTTTCCCCTTACTCCTCTCCTCTATGACTGTGACTGAGGAGGACTTCCTCCCCCTGTATGTGCTCATAGGGTATCAGGTCTCTTCTTGGTAGCCTGCTATCCTTCCTCTGAGTGCCACTAGCCCTCACCATCCAGGGGACGTGGTCAAATATGGGGCACCATAGTTCGTGTGAAAGTCAGACCCCACTCTCCACTCAACTGTGAAGAATGTCCTGTCCATTGGGTAGATCTGGGTAGGAGTTCGAAGTTTACTGCATGTATTGTCCTTGGCTGGTGCCATAGTTTGAGCAGGACCCCTGGGCCCAGATCTGCTCATCATAATGTTCTTCTTGTACATTTCTAAGACCCTCTGGATCCTTCTATTTCCCCATTCTCCCATACTTCTCTCACCTAGAGTCCCAATAGGACATCCTCCCCTCTGACCCACGTTCCTGATAAGTGAAGATATTCATGGGACATGCCCCTTGGGCTAGTCTGACTTCACTCTTAAACACAGACGGCACAAAGTAAAAACAGACCCCCACAGGTTGTCCTCCGGCCTCCACACACCGGCTACAGCACATACATGCCCTCCTCTGGTGTGGAAATAATAAATGCGATTTTAAAGCTGTCTGGTGCTGAAGAACTTGAGCTGAGGGGAAGCAGTGGTTTTTCTTCTGCAAGCCGGTCCACTTTGTGCCTCCCAGATGCTGACTCTTAGGCTAGACTCAGGAGGCAGATAGAGCCTTGCAAATAAGGGAGGTGCCACATGTGCAAGAATCTTTATTTTGTCTTGTCCCCAAGCCCATCCCCCAGTGCCCAAACAGCACCTGCTCAGGCGGGCACCTGCTGGGTGTGGGTAAAATGAACCTTTTGGGGAAAACAGTGTAAGTAAATGGGCACAAGAATGAAACCAGCAGTGTCTCGAAGGGAGGGATGAAACCTGCACCTCATGGCTAGCCCCGCCCCAGTGACTCCTCAAGAGAAAGGAGGGCTGAGTACCTGGCTCAGAGCTAACCAGGAGGGTCTGACTTCAAAGTCCGGAGGATGCTGTGCGTTTAGTGACAGCTAAGGGGAAGTGAAAGAAGCGTTTCAGATGAGGGGTGGGGAGCGGATCGATGGGAGACACAAAGGACATCTCAGCTATGGTGTCTGGCAAACAAATGTGAGGACGACAGAAAATCAGGCGGCTTCCTGGGTGAGACGTAATGGAGCAAAGGCGCAGAAGGCAGGGAAGGTGGTCCTGGAAGGTGCAGCCCATGGCTGGGGAGTGTGCTGGGTCCACTAAGGACCACTAAAGAGCAAAGACCTTGAGAGGATGCTCCAGAAGGACTGCAGGGCTCCTGCAGGAAGGCCAGCTCATGGTTGCTCAGATCCTGTGCACATGTAACGCAACTAGAGATGGAAAGGAGGTGAGAGCCAAGCCTGCTTTGTGTAACATTCCAAGTCAGCCAGGACTGTGGGCAGGATGCAGGAAGCAAGAAGCGAACTTGCAAGGAAAGCGAAGCCTAAGGGCAAGCACGATCACGGACAGACGGAAGCCATTGGAGGCAGCAGGCTAGCAGGTACTTGGTGCAAGACTGACAGGAGTCCCCGAGACCTCACAGTCCTGTTCAGTGCTGAGGTATGAGACACTATAAGCATGGTTAAATATTTAATTACGTTTAGTAAAAAGAGGAAATCATTCAGTGCACCTCTGAAGCCATGCTGGGAGCCTTGGGCATTTGGGGAATATCTGTTGGTCCAAGCCCACCACAGACACCTCGTCCCCTTTGTAAGCATTAGGCTTGAGCATAGGAGATGTCATGATTCCAGACAAAAAAGCATCATGGTATGTGCTGGAGAGATGGCTCAGAGGTTAAGAGCACTGTCTGCTCTTCCAAAGGTCCTGAGTTCAGCTCCCAGCAACCACATGGTGGCTCACAACCATCTATAATGAGATCTGGTACTCTCTTCTGGCCTGCAGGCAGAACACTGTATACATAATAAATAAGTCTTAAAAAAAAAAAAAAAATCATCATAGTAAAGGTCCTACGGGTTCCTGGCAACGAGACAGGGAGAGATGTAGTCTCCGAGAAGAGAACAAATACTCAAAAATCCAAACCCACAGTGAGATCAAAAAGCAAAACTCAAGAAAACCAGACACAGCCTAGGTTGGGTAGCAGAATCTAACAATATAGAAACTGTCCTGCTTAATGCTTGGTGTGGGCGTCAAGCCACTGTAGGCTGAGTTATCTTTTATGCACAGTGGGATATCATCCTGGCTCAGGACTTAACAGTCCTCTTCACATACCTGGCCTGGGCATAGCCCATAGCATAGTGTATGGCTGGAGCTGAAGCCACACAAGACTGAGTAGAGCACAATTAGGAGAGGATGGTTCAAAGAAACAGCTGAATAACTCCTCAAGTCTTACTTAGTAGGTACATAGCGGGCTGGCAGGTACCGCTGATTGAATTTTTAAAAGGAAAAAAGTGGGACCAGAGGTATAGCTTCGTAGGTAGAGTGTTTAGCATGCAAAAAGACAAAACAAACAAACAAACAAAAAAAACAAACCAAAAAAACCTGGATTTGATTCCCAGCACCGAATAACCCATGTATGGTTGTGCATGCCTGCAATCTTAGCACTCAGGAGGTGGAGGCAGGAGGATCAGAAGTTTAAAGTCACTCTCACCTACCTAAAAAGGTTGATGGCTCCATGAGACCCTGACTAGAAACAAAACAAGTAAACCAAAGTAAAGAGAAATTAGGAGAACTGCCTGATTGAAATAGGTGTCTTAACCCCAAGTTCTCATCCTCTGGCACGCAGAGGTAGAACAAAGCTCAGTTAGCCGGGGATCAGTAAGTGACACAAACCCAGGAGCAATCTGGGTACCAGCGAGCTTACCAGCATGATGACCTGGATGCTGCCAGCACAGTTTCCACATCTGTCAAAACTCACTACACTGTATTCTGAAGAATAGCACCCTTGGCTCGATAATTTTACTTTAAGTTAGAAAGAAAGAAACATACAAACTTCCGGAACAAAGAGTGGTTTCCAGACCTCAGCCTTGGGACAGGGCAGCTGGAGAACTATGGCTGGGAGAGGTGGGAGGTGGAACATATTTTGGTAAGAAAATGATGAGAGTTTAGAACCCAGCCTTGGAGGTTTCCATGAGATATCGGGGTATGATAGCTCTGGACCCAGAGAAGCTGCCGGGGTGGGACTGGGAGACATAGGGAACCATGAAAACTCTGAGGGGGGAAAATAGGTGAAAAAAGGAAGCCAGAAGAAACAGTAGGGTCAGAGAAGGAGAAACACCACACAGATCAGGCTTCAAGGAAGAGAGTAAGGTGGCTCGAGGTGAAATCGGGGTGGCTTAATTAAGCCATAGAACCAAATGTGCACCCCTACCCCAACACGTAACACACTAGAGATTTTTGAGTAATCATGCCTAATTATTATAACAAGAAGTCCAAGTACCACAGGCAGTGAGACCCAGAAATGCTGGAAGCAATGCGCTCCGGGAATCGAGGAGGAAGAGGAAGCCTGCAGGAGAGGGCTCTAGCACGCTGACTCTCCATGCACGGGATGGCCGGGCTGGTAGCAGGACACATTGGGGCAAGCAGTGCGCTGTATCCATGTGTGTGTGACAATCTCCAGACCTTAAAGTCGATCTTCCTGCTTGTAATGCACTTCTTACTCGAACAGAGCCCTTCATCCTGTTTGCAATTTGAGTTTGCTTTCACTGCAAGCACAGGACTGGGCACTTTAACCCTTTTGTTTGTGTCTCTTGATCAAGCATGCCCTTCCTGTGATGCCAAGTTCCAAAACTACACTGTTTTCTCAAACTACCCATCAAACTCATAGATAGAAATCTAATTTCTATCATTTCTTAGTTGGTAGCCAACTAAAGAGGTGTCTGTAGTACCTAAAGGATTGAGCCCAAAGGTCTTAGGAAGTTAAACAAAGTCCTTGCACCATGTCTGGCGCAGGCAGCAGCACTCTGTTGGATCAGAGGCTAAAGTTCAAATCTCTATAATCAGTCACTCACCAGGTCCGAACTGAGCCATTCTTTCTCTATAGAGAAGTCATCTGCGGGCTTCTCTGGGATTTATAGAGAGGAGCTTTCCCCACAGATTTCAGGCCCATCCTGACCATCCTCACCCAATGTTCTCCTCATCTTTTTATGTGAGCCACATGGCCTCTTTCTAACCCAATACACAAATTTGGCTCAGCACTCTGTGAGACACACTTCAAGAAACAGAAAAGACCAAGTACCAAGTTACCATGACATAAAAGACACAATTAAGGAATGGCTCCATTTTTGACAATTCCAAACACAAAGTATGCAAAGATGCTGAACCAATATTCACTGTGAATTATTCACCCTTTGATTGACAGTTCCTAAAGGCTTGGCACCTACCACATATTGTCCTGGTGAGGAGCTGCACAAACAATTTAGCCTCAGCTTTTTAACCCCCAAAAAAATGTTATAGAGAGGGCACTGTTTTGGGTTGAGTTCTTTATTGAGTCCTAAAGGACAAGATTAAACCAAAATGGAGTCACTCATGCCAAGTGCTGCACAGTAAAACTGAAGCTCTGAGAGAGCACATAGACCCCAAGCCTGACTACTTTTTTTCCCCTAAAAACAGGAAACTCTAGACTGTCATGGTCATTCTAAGAAGGAAGCTCCTCTGCTTCGACCCTCTCTAGAGTAGCCTGGAATTGGTCAGTCACTTGTGGTTCTAATGCGCCTTTCTCTGCTTTCAAGAATTCTTCCGTTCTGCTGCTTCCCAGGGGAACACGCACTCTACCTAATAGTTTGAAGGTGGCCTCAACCTCTAAATCATGACTATGAGTCAATTACATCTACAGTTAATTTGTTGTGATTTTGTCATTTGATACTACTCCGCATCTTGAAAGTTCACTCATGCTCAAAAAGACTGCAATAAGTTAACCTCTCCCTACTCTCACGCACACGCACACACATGCACATATACATACACATATATGCACACACATGCATACACACATATGCACACAGAGAGAGAGAGAGAGAGAGAGAAAGAGAGAGAGAGAAAGAGGAAACCCCCTAAGGTGAAGGCCAACAAAGGCTTTGTGCTAACTTTATTAATTACCTGGGGGGTGGGGGGGTGGGGGGGATAGGGAAATCTTTAAATGAGCTTTAAAGTTACTTATATGTAAGTTTATGTATTTATACATAAAGCTTGTAATAACGTAAACTTCCATTCAAATGTACATTAAAAAGTAAAAGTAGAATGGAAGGGGCTGGAGAGACAGCTCAGCAGGTAGGAAGGAGCCTTTCCTGCTCTTGCAGAGGACCTTGGTTGGGTTCCCAACACTCACCTCAGACAGCTCGCACCTGCCTGTAACTCCAGACACAGTGGTACCAATGCCTTCTGGCATCTGTCGGTACCTGCACACATATGGTGCATGTTAACTCATGCAGATGCAACTCATACACAAACATTAAGAAAATTACTAACTTAAAAAAAAAGTAGAGTTTAAGAGTTGAACAACCTGGAAATGGAGATCAAAGAAAGAGGTACAGACTGCAAGCCTCAGGCCTAGCATCACCATACTCAGGGAGGATCTCGGCCAAGGACGAGCCACACACCCTGTCTAGTCTCAAGCAGGCTTGTTTGCTTGCTTGTTTTTAACTTGATAATGTGGAGAGCTGGGAATAGAATATTCTCTGATTTTAACGCCAAGAGTGTGAGAGAATGCTGTGACACTAGTAACACACACTGCGTCCACCAGGGGGCAGGTCAGGCCTGAGGAAACCAAACAGATGCCTGTGTCTAGCAACTTAGCTTTCAAATTCCATGGTTTCTTATTTCCCATACCTCCCCTTTAAAAAAATGGGGGAGAGAATAGTGGGGAGAGGACGGTGGACAGGATGGGGCGGGGAGGAGAAGAAGAAACAAAACAAACAAATCTTCTGACAGGCTCTATTAAAACCAAACTGCCCGGCATGGTGGCATTGCTTAGCTTTAACCCTAGTACTGGAGATGCAGAGGCCAGCCCAAGCTACATAATGAGACCCTCCTACATACACACACACACACACACACACACACACACACACACACACACACACGCACACACACACATCGCGCGCGCGCCAAATCTATTCCTTTGCTTATGAACAGGGTCTCACTACACAGCAGTGGATGGCCCTAAAACTCACTATGTAAAGCAGGCTACCCTCAAACTCTGTGATACATGACTAGGATTAAAAGCCACCATGCTTGGCCACAAAAAGCTTCTTAAAGACTCTTGTGGATTCACTTAGCTAAGTATGGTTACTCTTGTCTTTCTGGTTGGTCGACACAGGGTTTCTCTGTGTAGGCCCCCACTGTCCTGAAACTGTCTGTAGACAGGCTGGCCTTGAACTCAGAGATTCCCCTGCCTCTGCCTCCCAACTGCTGGGATTAAAGGTGCATGCCACCACCACTCAGCTGGTAGCATGTTTCTAATCCCAGAATTCAGTAGACTGAGATTCTGTGCATCATGACCAGCCTGGGCTACATGCACAGACCCTGACTTACAAAAGCCAAACACACCAGCAATCTTATATGGTGTTTGAGTCACAGGTCAAGTTACTTTATTCTTTTTTTTTTTTTTTTTTTTTTTTTTCTTTTCAAGACAGGGTTTCTCTATGTAGCCTTGACTGTCCTGGACTCACTTTGTAGACCAGGCTGGCCTCAAACTCACAGTGATTCTCCTGCCTCTGCCTCCCTGAGTGCTGGGATTAAATGTATGTGCCACCATGCCTGGCTAGGTATGCTATTCTTTCTTTCTTTAGTTATTTATTTGGTTTTTCAAGACAGGGTTTCTCTGTGTTAGCTTTGGCTGTCCTGGACTCGCTTTGTAGACCAGACTGGCCTCGAACTCACAGTGATCTGCTTGTCTCTGCCTCCCGAGTGCTGGGATTAAAGGCGTGCGCCACCACGCCCGGCTGGTATGCTATTCTTTAAAGCAATCTCTGTACAAAGTAGGTAGCTTTCCTTTCATTACCTTTGAGTTAGCATGATCCCTATTTGCATACTGAATACACTGACAGTTCTATCCAAGTTACTCTGACAGCCTCACATGCCACCGTGCAACAGGAGGAAGAAAATCAAGTCCTTCGTCCCTTCAGCTTTAGGGAGGAAAAATTAGTACAGTCATTCATGTACATGTCACTTTCAGTTGCTCAAAAAGCAGGGACACTTTCAACAGGAATAATGGGCAGATTCTGCAGTAGGAAAACCCTGTGGCACCTGCAATGGTGATTATAGAGCGCTCACATCCAAAGCTGCAATAGTGTCCCATGTCTTTACGCCTGGACCCAATACACCAAAATCCGATAAAACACCTAAGATATTTGACAGTAAGAACACATCTCCAACGTCTTTCAGGCACATCCTCCATTCCCTTGCCTGGGGGCTGTGGCAGGGCCTCCACTGGTACCCCTGCCTCCCAGGGATTGTTTCTCAATCTGAGGAGAGGAAAGAGAAGGCCCTGCATGCTCCCCTCAGCCTCTCTGATCCAACAGTCACCATCTGGGAACTGGCCTCCCATAGATGAGGTCCACCCATTACCTGGCTGTGTCCATGACCACGTTGTCTGTCTGTATAACATGGGGCTACAGCTTTGGCAAGCTTGATTGATTTGAGTTCCAAAAATGACATACGGCTCTCCATCTGTCCCCTGCGTCTTACTTTCATAGAACTGGAAATCCTGGGGGTGTCTATGTACTGCACCCCCCCCCCAAATAAAACTGGCCTTTCCACTTCCTTCCCTCTTGAAATAATATAATTATTTGTCACAAGTTGTGGCTAGAAAGCCATGTAAAACAGCTGTCAAAATCATTCATCATAGCAGGACTGTCACTCCTCAGCAACTGTCACAGCCAGTGAATGGATGCCTGGGGGCATAAATGAATGAAGTGCTCTGCTACTGCACGGAGAACTCAGCACACTGATCACATCTGTGTTGGACATCATCCAGCCCATGCTTTCAGCCCCGGAGCAGGCCTCCAGTACACACAATAAGTTCTGATAGGATGCCACTGGGATATATGCAGTGGGCCAATTTATATTCATTAATAATAAAGTTTAAGACATAAAAATGTATTCCAGCTTCTTTTTAAAATGCTATTCTTGGTGGGAAAGGTTTTTATGGTGTTTGTGTGGGGAGGGGGTCCCCAGTGCTTTATTTTTCAAATAAGTAAGAGCTCTCACACATGTGTAATTCCAGCACTTGGGAAGCTGAGGCAGATAGAATGCTGTGAGTTTGAGACCAGTTTGGGCTACACAGTAAAATCCTGTCTCAAAGATAACCAAAGACATAAGATTATATGAACAAGTCAGACTTGGCTCAAACAGGCATGTCATATATAACACAAAGTTAATATAAATAAACATGTCCTTGTGCTATTCTCTTAACACATTCATAGCAAGCTCTCTTTCCCCACCTAATTCATAGGTAAACTTTGGGGAAATAATTCTCAACCTTCCTAATGCTGTGACACTTTAATACAGTTCCTCAGGTTGTGGTGACCGCAACCACAAAATTATTTTCACTGTTACTTAATAATGGTAATTTTGCTACTGTTATGAATCATAATGTAAATATCTGTGTTTTTCAATGATCTTCAGCAACTTGTGTGAAAGGGTGGTCTGACAACCTCGCCCTCATCCCACCCACCCCCGCCCGCCTGCCAGAAGTCACAATTCATGGGCTGAGAATCACTGCTTTAGGGACATGCAGTGATTTAAAAAAAAAAAAAAAAAAAAAAAAAAAGTTCTTAAAATCAGGACATTGTTATCTAGGGTGCTTTCTATATAGATTTTCTCCAAAGTTGAGAAAAAAGAAGTCTTGCCCAAACATTTAGGTACTGTGACTAGCATTCCAGAAAATGTGAAATATTTCAAATATGAATGAGCCACCGATCTTTAAACAAACAGATGGATCGACCACAATTCGTCTGTGAAATAGCCCGAAGAATAATTTAAGAAAACTGGGAGGAAAAGAAAAGAAAACGGGAATGAACAAATGTTTGAACAAACGAATGAATGGAGTGCCTATGAAGGGCAAAACACCAACCCACAGTCCATTTTGCAAGCTGAGCTCCATGTGTTTTCTGAGCGCCCTGTGCAGGAGCCAAGTGGAGAGCTTCTCTCCCGCCAGTGGGCTGGGCTGGGCTGGGGGCCATCAGCCTACCCCTTGCACCTCCCTGCTCTGGCTCACCTGATGAGGACGCACTGATTGTCATGGCGCTTCCACAGGCAGCGATAGCACTCATTGGCAATGGCGAAGATGTGTGGTGGAAGCTCGCCCAGGTGACACCTGCTGTATTGCTCCATGGTGGCACGCTCGTACAGGCCGGCGATGGGCTGGTAGGGGTTCACCGAGGCGATGATGGAGCCGATGTAAGTCTGTAGGCAGATGGAAAGGACAGGGCAGTTACCGGGGCAGTGAGGTCAGGCTCGGACTCTCACCTCACTTGCTCCGCATTCTGCACAGGGACCCGGACAGACCCAGGGAAACGATCGTTATCACAGGGTCTCAGCGTCCACTGTCCACCCAGTCTCTACACCCTAAGCTACATAACCTTGTCACTGCGCAGACACACAGAGCCGGTTTTCAGAGCGGGCTTTCAGGGAAAGGTTAACGGCAAACGAGGATGGCAATGAGCCCAAACCAAATCCCTGTTCCCAGGTGACCTCCTTAATCCCAATCCTTTCCTGGCACAAAGCCCAGCCTGCTCCGCTTCCCTTCCTCCACCCCGTGGCTGTTATGAAACAGCAGGTGACAAAAGCAGAAAATAGAAAAAAGGGCAGGGGGTGGGGTTGGGGGAGGGTACGGGCGCTGTAGAATGAGCAGTTTTGAAGTGGAGGTCAACCGCTATGGATGCACCACTTGTGCGGCTCTCAGCACTTAGGATGTCTCTGAAATAGTTAAAAATCATCCCAGTGGCAAATCGCATGCTGGGGTCTATCAGGCACAGTTTTTTGTTTTGTTGTTGTTGTTGTTGTTGTTTTTGAGACAGGGTCTCTTCTATGCAGTCCTGGCTATCCTGACAGTCGCTCTGTAGACCACACTGTCCTCGAACTCAGTGATCCACTTGTCTCTCTGCCTCCGGGCTTGCACCACCATACCCAGCTATGTACCCCCAGGCTTTTAAGGATCACGAGACCATTTGGGAAATGCTACAATACCTCATGAAGTGTCATACAACCTGCCAGGAATATCGGTGCCCGGAAGTACCACCTTTCTGGGCTAATATCCAGGCAGAAAGCAGGCAGACCTTCCAGCAGTTCCGAACAAGCTACTTACCACAGCTTAAAGCCAGGGGTTCCCCCCACAGGGACTTCCACTCACTGGCACTTCTGCATCCAGGTTCCCCGGTTTTCTGGGGGTCTCACACACAGCCAAGGCAGTAAGTCAAGAGAGGGATTCAGCCTCCTGCAGAGCCCACCTGCCTCCTGGGGAGCACACCTGCTCCGGCTTTACAACAACCAGAGAGTCTTTCTCCATTTCCCATGTGTCAAAGCCCTGACCCACAATGCCTAAAAATAGCACTGCACTTGAAGACCTTTAAAGAGTGATTAATTTAAACTCTTAGGGGTATCTGAATCCAGTTCTGCCCAGAGTCTTTGTAAGAAAAGGGCAGCTGAGCACACATAGAGACCCCAGGGAAGCACACTCAGGAGCAGGCCAACAGAACTACACAGAAAGAAACCCGCTGAGCACTTTGTTCCCACATCCCAGGCCTCAGGAACCCTAAAGTGGTGGGGCTTTGTCACAGCAGCTCAGACAGGCCATGCATGGACCTAACCCTTTTAGCATTCACAATGACCTTATGAAATATGCAGCTCTACTGCATCTATTTTTTTTTTCAGGTAGAGAAACTGAGGCATGGGGAGACATTTCTGATAACAGCTAGAGTCAGGGCAGGGACAGCAAAGGTAGACAGAAAGGCCAAACCTGCACCTCATTACAACAATTTGTAGGGATCTGTATTCACAGTAACTGCCAAGAACACCAGGCAAAGGGCTGCATGTTTGGTGCAACTTTTCAAATGTAAGAAAGTCTAGATTGGGAAAGTAATTTAAACCAAAAGGAGATTGAAAACATCAATGACATCACCACGGCAATTGCACTCTTAGTTTTATAACCAAAAAGCACGGAACGCAGACACTCAAATACTTGAACACCCATCTTGACAGCAGCATTATGTATACAGCCACAGGCTGTGAAACCCAAATGCTCATCATCAGACCACGCGTGAGAAAGCTGTGCTGCAGCCATCCAACACAGAAGTCTTTAGCCACAAAAAGGAACACAGTAATTATACATGTGCTATCACATCAGGGTTTGGAAGCATACCAAGTCAGAGACACCATACCCTTCCAGAATAGACAAATGCATAGAAACAGGAAAACAGAGGTTGAAAAGTCGGGAGGAGTCAGAACTCCCCATGGGGGACAGCAGTCAGTAGCAGGTATCCTTTTGGGGTGATAAGATATTCAGGGACTAGACTCGAGTGTGGGCTGTTCAACTTCATGAATGCACTAGATCTCCGTTGTTTGTATATTTAATGTGATAAACTTACGTGAAACAAAGTTCACCTCAATTGGACAAATTGGGTTTTGTTTGTGTGTGGTTTGTTTGGTTTGATTTGTTTGTTTTTCGAGACAAGGTTTCTCTGTGTAGCCTTGGCAGTCCTGGAACGCGCTCTGTACTGTACACCAGACTGGCTTCAAATTCACAGAGATCCACCTGCCTCTGCCTCCTGAGTGCTGAGATTAAAGGTGTGTGCTACCACGCCCGGTCTGACAAATTGTTATTTCATAGGTAACTGTGCAGGTCTTTGGAAATATAAACACCTGGAAATCTTCTTTGTCATGTTTCTGTAAGGAAAATTTATGCCCTACCCCGATTCCACTCCAAAGCAAGCCACTCCTCCCTCAGGGAAGGTGGAGGGCAACATTCCAGCCACAGGCATTCTGGCCCCTTCCTTATTCTTAGCTCTCTAAAGGGGAGACATTTAAGGTTGTGAGGGTTTGGTCTAGACCTCCATTTCGGCAATCGGGCCTCTTTCCACCCTTACAGTGTTGTTGTTTTTTTTTTTTTTTTTAAACTCTGTTAAATATAAAAAGCATTCCTTTTTCACTATGAGATACTTTCTCACTCACATCTAGAGGTCAATGGTCAATACCATCACTCTTTTGAAAGCCAAATATGCCAACTGAGGAGCAACCACATGCTATCAACAGAGCTGCCTAGATGGACACACAGCTGGGACTGTGAGCCATAGGGAGTGCTTTAAGGACATGTCACATTTAATTCTTTAATCTGGTGTGAGGCTGTGCATCTATCTTCAATGAGACCATTTTCAAAAAATGATACATCACATCATTCATGCATGTATATTCTCAACATCTGTGTGGAGTTGTGAAATTCTGAGCCTCCCTCCCTCCGTCTGTCCCTGTAAAGGCTAAAAGTTAGTGTCAGGTATCTACTTCAATTGCTCCCTACCTTATACTTCTTTTACTTTTAAAAAAGTGTGTGTGTGTGTGTGTGTGTGTGTGTGTGTGTGTGTGTGTGTGTGTGTGATTTGCTTGTGAGGGCAGAACACAGCACTGGATCTGCTGGAACTGCGGTTACAGGCATTTGTGAACCACCTGCTGTGACTCTGCAGCTTATTTTTGAGACCAGATCTGTTATTGAACCTTGAGCTCATCGATTCAGTAGGCTGGCCAGCGGTGAACTCGGTGCCTCCCTTTGCCCCAGGGGTAGGGCTGAGACAAGCTCCACTGCACCCAGCTTTCTAATGTTGGGGCTGGGGATTTGAACTGGAGACCTCCTGCTTGGCTTGTCAGGCACTTCTATCCTTCCACCCCCACCCTTACTTCTTAAATCTATCAGCAATTATAGATCCTCTTAACTGCAGGATTGCTTAAGAGCAAAGTGCTTATTTCTGCGACAGTCTCCAAGCCATGCTCCCCTTTATGCCTAGGGAAATCTCTCACATGGTAGCCTTTGGGATATGGCTCAATCTGACAGCATGGATGACACGGCTGCTCAGTGGACAAGAGACACAATGGCCTTCATTAGCAATGGTAAAGACAGCAGCTAAGATACTCTTGTCACTCTTGTCTTTTTTGCCGCGCTTTGGCCTCTCTGCCCGTTGAAACAGTTTTCAGTGACCTGACTGGCACCCACGCTAGTTCTGGTTATAACACGGCCTGATCCAGGTCCACACGCTGTCCCCGCCCTATCCATTGTGCTTCCTGGAGCCAAGGGAAGCTGGGTACTTCTGGCAGCAGCTGTTCTCCGTAAAGGCAGCCCACAGAGCTCGCTAATGTGTGGCATATCTCAGGGCCATGTTTGCTAAACTTCATGAAAAGCACTGTGATTGCTTTCACCATTGATGTGGTAGTCACTGTCACCCAGTGCCACTATTTATAGCTAGCCCATGACCTGAAGCTCACGAATGCCACTCTAAAATCATCTAAAGACTCCTCTATGAAGCCACCACCTTCCAGGGGAAAGGAAGCCATGGATGTCATCGATGTAAGAACCTTAGTCAAGGTTTTCCAGAGCCCATGAGAGGCGGAGAAGACAAAGTCATCAAAGCTGCCGTGGATGTAAGGAAGAGACTACCTGGCTAATGTCCACAGCAGCTCTAATGACTGGACAGATCTCCGAAAACCATTCTCACCTTGACATTTGGCTCTCAGGAAACAGGAAGGATGCCCTTGCTTAGTTACCACAGGTTAATAGCTGATTCAACCTATTCCTCGGGACTTCTGGTCTCACTCCAGCTCCAAGGCCACAAACCTGATGCCCACAGTGAGCAAGCGACATGGTACCCACTAATCTGTGCTGAAATCATCCCAGGCTCCTGAGGCTAATTCTGCTGGAGGACACCCCCCCCACAATGGCTACACTGGAGGATAGTGCCACATCACCTATGAAATAAATGGCTGAAGGCTTTTCCTAAGCTGACTACATAAGGGGGATGACTGTGGGTGCTGAAAGTACTCTGCCACTAAGAGAGCTTTGTTTCAGTCTAGTTAATGGAGGACAGCAAACTAAGCTCTTTTCTTATTAATTTTATTTTCTCATTTATTTATTAATTTAGTCACTTTACAGCCTGATCCCAACCTCTTCCCTCCTTCCGTCCTAGTCCCACCATCAAGTCTTCCTGCCCCGATTCCCACTTTCCTTTTTCTCAGAGAAGGGAAGGCGCCCCCAAAGGGTACCAATGTACCCAGGTACCTCAAGTCACAGCAGGACTAAGTGCATCTTCCCCCACTGAGGCCTGACAAGGCAGCGCAGCTAGGGGAAATGGATCCAAGGGTAGGCAACAGATTCAGAGACAGCTGCACATCTGCTACATATGTGCAGGGGCCTAGGTCCAGCCCATGCACGCTCTTTGGTGGTTCAGTCTCTGTGTGGCCCCATGGGCCCAGGTTAGCTGACTCTGTTGGTCTTCCTGTGGAGTCCTTGACCCCTCCGGCTCCCTCTCACTCCTCCACAGAACTCCCCAAGCTCAGCCTGTTGTTTGGCTGTGGGCCTCTGCATCTGTTTCCATCAGCTGCTGGATGAAGTCTTTTAGAAGGCAGTTACGCTAGGTTCCTGTCTGCAATTATAGCAGACTCTGCTAAGCTCTTTCCTTTTCTTTTTAGACATAAAAAAAGTAACAGTTCAAATAACGGGTTTTCAACAGGATTTGCATTTCAAGATGTTTAAAACATCTCCCCTTTTACGGCTGGGCCATAACTCAGCGGTAGAACCTTACGTGGATGTATTAAGTCATGAGTTTGATCTCTGGTGCCACCAAAAAAAAAAAAAAAAAAAAAAAACCAACCACCTTTACACTTTTAAGGTAAATCTTAAATCTTAAAACTGTGAAGAGTTAGCCGGGCGTGGTGGCACACGCCTTTAATCCCAGCACTCGGGAGGCAGAGGCAGGCGGATCGCCGTGAGTTCGAGGCCAGCCTGGTCTACAAAGTGAGTCCAGGATGGCCAAGGCTACACAGAGAAACCCTGTCTCGAAAAAAACCAAAAAAAAAAAAAAAAAAAAACACCAAACCTGTGAAGAGTGCCTTAGTGGTTGTCCAAGGCAAGTGTCGGCCTTTCACACTCCATGCATGTTATCGCTCAGCCCAGCAACTGAATTTTCCTGCCCTAGTAGTGTTTAGGACACATCTTCCTGCTGGGTAAATGACATCAAGTGGAGCTGTGCCTGACTGCTAAGGATTGAGCAGCTGGAGCTGGGGCAGGGGTGCAGGGGTGGGGGTGTGGTTCAGTGGTAGAGCCCTTGCTTGGCATGTTAAGGGGCTAAACTTGATGCCCAGAATTGACAAAGCAAATGCCTCCTTTGCAGTGGCCCCTCATTCAGTATGTGGGGTGGATACAGCTCTTCCAACACGGCTGCAAGAGTTTTACTATTTCCACTATCGCTGTCCATGTTGCACCACTGCTTTAAAGGATTCTGTGCACCCAAAAAGCGTCTCCGCTGTCACTGGAATATTTTTTTCCCTTTCCCTTTCCCTTTTTTAAGGTACAAGTTCTTTTATAGCCCAGGCTGGCCTTATTCTGCCCCCTCAACTTCCCAAGTGCTAGGTTGATGGGCATGCGGCACCACGCCAACTTTCTTTATTACAGGATTTTACATGACAGGTAAGTCGACACTTTTCCAAAAACAACTTTATCTGACGTTTCATGATCCTAGGTGTAGTGGTTTGAAAGAACACCCCCTCCCCGACCCTACCATGGGCTCATATATGTGTGTGCTTTGTCCCTAGTTGTTGAACTGTTTCAAAGGATTAGGAGGTGTGGCCTTTTGGGAGAGGTGTGTCCTTGCTGGAGGAGGTATGTTACTGAGGGTGGGCTTTGCGGTTTCAAAAGCCCAGGCCATGCCTGGTATCACAGTCTGTCTCTCTCTTCCTTTATCTCTCCTCCCTCCCTCCCTCTCCCCAGCTGCAGAACAGGGTATAAAGCTCTCAGCTACTAGTCCAGCAGCATTCCTGCCTGCCTACCACCACACTCCCCGCCACGACAATGGACTAACCCTCTGAAGTGGTAAGCAAGTCCCAATTAAATGCTTTCTATGAGTTGCCTTGGTCATGGGATTTCTTCATAGCAACAGAATAGTAACTAAGACACCAGGCAAAGAGGGCTATACGCACACCATAGCTCTTAGTTGCTAAACAAGACCTGTCCATGTGGGGTGGCAGAGGCCACTACATTGGCCTCTTCTGACAGACATTGAACAGAGTAGACAGGAAGACAATGCCTCTACAATTCCTTGGTGGGTGAGTGAGGGTAAGGATGGGGATCAGTTTTTGACAGGTGCCCCTGTGGACTAATAGCAATGGTCTCTACTGCCACCAACATACAGAACTCTGTGTAGTCCAAGAGTCCCTGTCCTGTACACTTGTTGACTTATATGTAGAATCCATCTAAGATACCATCTTGCTCAGGGCCCTGACATACTTTGATTCAATTCGCATAAGTCCTTTCTCCATACTTCCCCAGTCTCTCTCCCTCCATCCCACCTCTGAAAAGCTGATATAACTCCCCAAGTTCGACCCAGCTACTTACACAGTATGCACTCCAATGTCCATCGAATGAGCAAATTACCTGGATCATTTCTCAGTCGCCACCTCTACCACTCCATGACATGTGACTGCATTCTTACAGTGGCTTCCGTCCACAGACGGGTCCTTTCTAGTGAACTTTAACTGTCTGTGCCAATGTAGGTGCCAATGCACATTTCTGACCTCACAACAGAGGTATATTTTGAAATAACCATGACAGTGATGGTCCATAATACCCTACCCAAATAATAACAAAGTTACCACATTTGAAACCTAGCTAAAGTAAGTATGGTCAAAGACACCCTCCCCCCTCCACCTCAATGAAGGGTACCATTCTTGGCAAAGATGTTTCATCTCTAAAACATGGGCTGTGTGTTCAGGGTCAGTAAATAGTAAGGGAAATCCAACAAGCCGCTAAGAAGTGGCAGGTGGAGGGAGAGCTGCCTGGCACATGGCATCAAGTGGGGCGGAAGGCACAGCACTGTAAGAGACCCTGACAGCTGGGAAGCAGCGCTGCTTACAAGCTTTGATCATTCTGCAGTCTAAAAAAAGGTATGTTTATTACTCCAAAAATGGCCATGCTGACTCGGCAGCTTAAGGCTGGGGACACGTGCAGGTACCAGCTTCTGCATGTTGGATTCCAAATTCCACAGCGCTAAATAACTCAGTCACTTTTATGGCTGCTCAGAAATAGAAAACATATCCCATTTGGAAGCATGTAAGTTTTCAAGCCAGAAAAGTTCCACATAACTCATGCCCTGCCCTCCCCCACAAATATACTTCCTTGCCCATTTTAATAATTTTAAACAGCCTCTGCACATGTTACCTAACAATGCTAGGGGACACTCATTGTGTTTCTTCAACACGAAATCTACCAACTCAGGGCTTGCAAGAAAAGAACGCACCCATATCAAAGCCAACAAAAATGCAATTCGATTTCACAGCATATGTGCATGTCAAAAACACCATGTTCTATATCTTAATAAACATGACTTTGTTTTATGATTTTTTAGACACGTATATAACTTCTTGGCCTTTTGACTAAGAGCAAGAGGAGTCACTGTTCTTGCTGGTTTAATTTGGGATGCGTCCTCTATCTAAGGTTGCTACATTACGTGTACTTTTAGAGGAGGAAAATGGAGTAGCCTGCTATGTCCACTCCACACATTGGCTTGGTATTGCAGCACCCCCGGGAGCAGTGTACACAACCTTCCAACAAAATCAAGTATAACGTAAAACCCCGTGTAACCTGCATGCTTTGGCCACACTGCTTATAGACACAGAAGCAGCCATATGAGTAGTGGGCTGTCAGAATCCCCTCAGTGGAACAGCAAATCCCAACAGCATGGTATGGAGAAGTCCAAATGCCTGGGGTCCTCAGGCCTGGGGTCACATTCCCTGATACACGGCTTCACGTCCCAAACCAAGATTCTGATCAGCTATAGCATGGTCCCCTCCGTAAGTCAGAGGCTTTTGTTAGTACCATTGCTAACAGCCCTTTTCATCCTATGGGCCTGCAAAGCTGCATAGGGATCAAGTAAGCCACGATGGGCCAGGGAAAGTAGTTCCCCTCAGTTTGTGCTGTAGGGAAACACTGTCAAGAAGCAGCAACCATTTGTTGCAGATGTATTTCCCACCTACCATGTCCCCCGCTGCCCCACCCCCACCCCCACCCCGCCTCCCTCTCCTCTTGCAGTCTTTCTAGTTCAATATGGTTGCGGTCCACTCTCTAAATCTTTGCCTTGCATGAACTTCAGCTTGGAATTTATATATTCAGTGGGCTATCCCACCTCTTCCCCCGCAGGCCACAGAGGGTTCAGGTACACCATGCATGAAACTGACTTCTGAAGACCTGCTTCCTCTCACAGAACCACACACCTTGACCAATGGCGGCAGGCCTGTCGAAATGGCAATCCAGTGGTCCTGCAGAAATTCAGACTTTTAGGACCAACAAGATGACTCACCACTCCTAATGATCAGTGATCAGTCCCCCAGGATCATGGTGGAAACAGAGAACCAGCTCTCCTGAGCGGTCCCCTGATTGCCACATGTGTACCACAGCATGACAGCATGCACTTCTCTGACTCGCCAGGGAAAATGTCATTATTTTCCACATGTTTATTGGTCAACTCTCCTCCCAGACCTGATGCCTCCTACCTTTAGTCAAACTTGGTTGCCACACTACATTTCCCCAAAACTCAGGTCTATTTTCTACCATCATTTTTTATGAGGTGAATGAAGTTCATTAACCTGCACACTCGCTCTCCATCATCTTGCTAATCAGCAATGTGCAGCCTTTGTTCCGGTGTCTTGAAATCTGTGCATTCATGGTTTGAATGAAAGTGGCTCCCACGTCTCTCCCATCGCTCACAGCTGACTCCAGCCGACCCGCAGACTTTCGGACCATGGCCAACCTCGAGCATACCTTCATCACCATCAAGCCAAATGGTGTGCAGTGCGGCCTGATGGGCGAGATCATCAAGCGCTTCAAGCAGAAGGGTTTCCGTCTGGTGGCCATGAAGTTCTTTCGGGCTTCTGAAGAGCACCTGAAACAGCACTACACTGACCTGAAGGACCGTTCTTTCTTCCCGGGGTTGGTGAAGTACATGAACTCAGGGCCTGTGCTGGCCATGGTCTGGGAGGGGCTCAATGTGGTGAAAACAGGCCGAGTGATGCTGGGAGAGACCAATCCAGCCGATTCTAAGCCAGGCACCATTCGGGGGGATTTCTGCATTCAAGTAGGCAGGAACATCATTCATGGCAGCGATTCGGTGGAAAGCGCTGAGAAAGAGATCGGTCTGTGGTTTACGCCTGAAGAACTGGTTGACTACAAGTCTTGTGCCCATGACTGGGTGTGTGAGTAGAGGTGGGTCAATGAGGGCCCTTCTCAGCGTTACTGACGGGTCCCTGGACACAGCTCTTCATCCTACTGAGTGGATGGATCCTCTTTTCTAAGACAATAAAGACTTTGGAACTGGGGGTGGGGGGGGGAAGAAAGAAAGAAAATGGCTCCCATAGGCTCATACGGGGAAGCACTATTAGGAGGTGTGGCCTTGTTGGAGGAAGTGTGTCTCTTGGCTTTGAAGTCTCAGAAGTTCAAGGCAGGCCTAGTGGCTCTGCGTCTCTTCCTGCTGCCTGCAGATCCAGATGTAGAACTCTCAGCTCCTTCTCCAACACCATGCCAGCCTGTACACCACCATGCTCTCAACCATTATGATAATAGACTAAGCCTCTGAACTATAAGCCAGCTGAAGTTAAATGCTTTCCTTCCTAAGAATTGCTGTGGGCCTGGTGTTTCTCCGTAGCGATAGAAACCCTGAGACATGCATCGAACATCTTTGCACACACTCATCTGTTGCCATGAGAGCCACTTTCCTCCAAACGTCCTCACAAACGCTCCAAATGCACAAGGCTTGACTGAGGATCATTCTCTGCTGCTTCCTCATCCTGATGCTCAGCTCTCAGCAGGGTGGCTCACTGTCACCCGAAGTTGTAGTCAATGGTTTGCTAATGTCTGTCTTCACCAATCAATTAAGCTACTGTGAACAAGAGGAAATCTGCAACCCGGGAGCCTAGAACAGAGCCTGATTATTCAGGCAGGGCTAAAGCAATACGGACATACAGGGGCCGTATATTGCAAATATCCCCCTCAATATACCCATGCTTCATTCTGTGCAAAGGTGCTCTTTGTTCAGTACCTTCTGCATAAGAAAATCATTTGCCATGGTCTGATTACACAAAATGGAAATGTTTTTAAAACAAAAGAATGCTAAATGTTAAACATTCGAGTGTTTTTAAAATTGATGCCAGTTTCACAAGAGCTAAAGCTCAGCAAATGGAGTTAGCTTTTTCAGCATCTTCATTCCTGTGAGTGAATTTATGCTTCAGGTTCTCTTCCTGTTGAAAGGAATCGGAGCCAAAGGACAGGCAGGGTGTGCGTGGAACATCACAAAAGCACAGGCCCTCACTGCCGCCATCGTGCTGATGTGGAGAGTGGCGACTCGAGGGCGCAGCTTGGCAAATTTTAAGACTACACAGAGCCAGCCAGATGGGTTCAATTACATCTTGGCAACACAAGTCTTGGTTTCAAGTAAGGGTGGAGAAAAAGTCAGAGCACAAGCGCCTCCCCACACACCACCCCACTCTCAGCTGCTCCTGGTGGGGGCCACATGCCAGATCAGGGCCAAGCATGCATACTCTGGGCCCTCCTGAAATCTGCAACAAGGAGAGTTTTTATTTGTTTGTTCTGAAACTGGCTTTGACAATAGATGGAAGCAAACTAAGAGGTATGCTTGTGTAAACGAAATACAACTTCTGATGATGCTGTGCTCCAAACAGAAACCTCCATGACAGGACATGCCTATTTTCACATTGCTCCTGTCTTTTCCAGAGGCGAACTCCACTCACGGCTGCTGAAATCAACAGGTCTCTAACTGGCTGGGGACCTCCGTTAGTGTATTTTTCTTCCCAGGATCAAGGTGGCTCAGGAACAAGGGTGCACACCTTTACATACTGGGGCTGAAATGCCACCTAGCCAGGAAAGGCTATTTTTCAAAAGGCTAAAAATAAATGAAGGTGGAGCAAATTTTCCTGCTCACAGGGTTGTATTGTTAGACACAGCCTCCCTCTTAAACCCAGCTCCTTTGATTCTGATCTCTGCTGCTGTTTGTTCAGCAAGACCAACAAACTAACCAAAGAGCTGGGCGGAACACAAACTGGCTTCCTCTGGGGCCCTCCTCTGCACCATAATTGCAGGCTCGCTGCGCATCCAGTGGTGTGGTCTGCAGCCCTTCTTTAGTTGCTGGAAGAGGAGTCTCCCCCACAAAACTGACTCAGGACTCACAGACCCTGTAATGAAGAGAATGTGTGTCTCCTCCATCTGGCAGAACGCGAAGCTGCCACACCACCAAGCCTAGCAGCCCCCGCACTTGGACACAGAGGTTACCGCCAGAATCACAGGGAACCTCAGCCACTCCAGTCAACACTTTTCAGCTGCTAGACATTCTGAGGCGACCCAGGCGTGACTAGGACAGGCCTCCAAAATCCACAAGTCCCTCTAGCCTCCTTGAAGAGCTGCCAAGACTGTTGGTGTCATGCTGTCCTGACATTGTGCTTGACAAGCTGGGAGTCCTCCCTCACCTGTCTCTCTGCTGCTCTCTTAAAGGCTTATTTCCATCTCTGTGCTGATCTAAAAATCTCCATCTCTTCAAGGCTGAATTACCCCATCACTCTTGGCTAGCTGATCACTTCAAACACTTCAACAGAGGTCATGTGCACTCTATACCATCCACTGCACACCTTTCAGATCAGCTTCATGGGAGGAGAGGGTTCCCAATCTTGACACTTGTCACAAGTTGGGCCAATAATCCCTTGTGGTAGAGGCTGCCCTATAGGTCAGTGAGGAGCATTCAAAGGCCTCTATTGCCTAGATAGCATTAGCATTTGTCAACTTAGCTATAATAATTAAACATGTCTTCAGGTACTGCCAAGTATCCCAGAGAGACTGCCATTCAACTGAAAACAAATGCTTTAGGATTTGTTTGTATAACCTACCCTAGCTAATTTCAGAATTTCCCAGCAAACATCTGGTTCTATAACCAAGGTCAACTGTCTCCCAATTTAGTGAGGCTCTCGCGTACCACCAACCTTCATCTTTGCGTGACATGTCTATCAGGCTTTATCTGGAGGTGGGAAAGGAGGAGAGCAAGGAGGGAGGTTAGGCCCTCCCCTCCCCTCCCCCCACCAAAAGATCGCCAGTGAGGAGCAGCAGGCTTATGCCAAGGAGGCCAGAGTAGAAGCCAGGGCCACAGTGAGTAGCTATTGTGAAGAGCAGGAAAGAACGGGAAGGCTGCTGAGTCGGAGGCCCCAACAGAGAAGTGTATGGAGGCCCTGGAAGGAAATGCGGTATTAGGGCTGAAAGTAGGGTCCTCACAGGCAGTGTCAGAGAGGACAGAGGATGCAGACTTACAGTGGCAGAACACAGCCCAGCGGGCCTACAGATGCTACCAGAAAAGGGGGCTTGGTTTCTCTTTCCCAGGGCAAGCACTGGGCAGGGATAGGCACACCCACAGAAAGAGCTAAGGGACCGAAGCCATGGTCAGGGGCTCCTGAGACAGGCTCCAAACAAAGCCTGTGCCACCCTGGCATCTCCTGTTCACCAATGAGAGGTTATCTTCAGTTGCTCAGTCTGTGCGCTGTATGCTGGCTAGCCTTGCGTTTTCCTTCCTGTTCAATGGCAGACTGGGCCGGGGAGTCACTCCAAACCTCTAAACATGACGCCAAGTCTCAGGCTGGTTTTCTCTAAATAAAAACTTGCTGATATGAGATGAATATGTTGGATGAAAAAAAAAATACAACAGTTAACATTTCTGAAGTGTTTGCTTATTCTGTTTCAAAACAGCTCTGACAAAAATGGGGGACGTGATATCTGACCTTTACAAAAACAAAGTATAAGAAAGGGAGATTGTCAAAGATGAAGCTAGCCATGTGGAGCTGAAGTGGCTGTGAGAAAAACTGGGCTGGGTTCTCCTTTGCCTAGTCTCAGACTTTTTTTTTTTTTTTTTAAAGTGTTTTGAGGCAGGGTTTTGTTGTATAGTCCTGGCTGTCCTGGAACTCACTCTGTAAACTAGGCTGGCCTCAAACCGAGAGATCCGCCTGCCTCTACTTCCTGAGTGCTGAGATTAAAGGCGTATACCACCACAGCCTGGCTCCGTTTAAAAAAATAATTAATAAACGTTCTACCTCTTTGTGTCGAGGATGGTAAATGTTAGAAAAAAACAAGTGTTTTGTCGGGATAAAGTCCGTGTGAAGAGGGCAGCATGCTTCTTGGCTGGAGGTGGCCCTTCCTACCACTAGCCTGTCAACTCAAGCAGAAAGTCATGGCAGGACATGTATATATGAGTGTGGCTTAGCTCCAGGCAGAACACCAGTTCCTCCCCCAAAGACACAGACCCGCACTAATCCCTAGAAACCATGATTATAAGCATCCACAGCAATGGGACTCCATAGAATGACTGTGAATGCAGGTATGGACCTTGCCAGGTGCTTGCCCTATTGGCCTGTTTGTTTTATTGTTATCAAAATTAAAATTTTTAAATGTGTGTGGTGTATACATATGTGTGTGCTCGCGCATGGGAAAGGGCGTGTGCTCCCGTGTGCATGCACATGAGCAGGCCAGAGGCTGTCAGCTGCTTTCCTCAATCCCTTGTCACTTTTTCTCTGAGAATCAATCTGTCTCTGAACTCTGAGCTCGCTGATTTAGCTAGGCTGGCTGCTGACCATGCCTCGGGATCTGCCTGTCTCCATCCAGCACTGGTGTTCCAGTGGCATGTCAGCTTTTACTTGGTATTCAAGCTCGCTGCCTTATGCTTACGTGGCAGGTACTGACTGACTGACTGAGCTATCCCCCAGCTCCCTGGCTGTGATCTAATCCTAAGACTTAAAAGCTGTCACTCTTTCTTACAGAGAGAGAGACAGAGAGAGAGAGAGAGAGAGAGAGAGAGAGAGAGAGGGGAGGGGAGAGAGAGAGAGAGAGAGAGAGGAAGAAGGAGGAGGAGGAGGAGAAGGAGGGTGGGGGGCAGGGAAAGAACAAACATATGCTCAGAGGGCAGACATGAAGCTGCAGGATTTATAGCCAGCAAACTACAGAAACGGAATGTGGGTGGCTCTAGAAGCTGGGAATTGCCCTCAGGTGCCAGTTAGAAATGAGAACCAGACCCCTATCTATAACCGCACACGACTGAACTCTGCCAGCAATGAGAAGGAACAGGAAATGGATGCCACCCAGAGCCCCCAGAAAGCCGTGCAGCCTGGCACACACCTTATTTCAGCCTGCGTGACGGCTTTTATCAGTCATGCCTACATACTGTAAATAGATAAATTAGCTCTTTTGATTAGGCATAGTTATGGTACCATGTTATGTCAGGAATAGAAAATTAAGACAAAACCCTAGAAAAATTCAAATAAACCCTTAGCTGTATTAAGCGTGGGACACATAGAGCTAGGATACAGGGGAAGTGGCAGCTTCTTTTGGCGGTGAGCAGGTTGATCCCGTCAGAGCATGTGCAGGGACTGTACCTCCTGTGAGCAACTATAGCAATGACAAAGTCACTGTGTGTCCTTTATGGGGAATAAGATACACTTAAGCACATCTGAGAAAGAAAGCACACTGTGGCAGAACTGACTAATTTTAACTGTAAGTTCTGTGCACAAAAACCTGTGCTTTTCCCTCAAAAGTGATGGAAAAGAACTTCACGGCAGAAAACAGGACCAAGATCTTCTTCCAAGATTTATTGGGCAATTTAGCTATCAGGTTTAACATTATTATCATGAGAAGAGAAACAGTGGGGAAACTTTGCTTTTAGAAGGCTCTGCTTTTAAAGGCCCTGGGATGGGATAGGTTTGCGTCGCCTAACTGACCTACTTTCTTATCTACTGAAAATGTGTAATAAGAACGTCCAGGGGGTGGGGATGGGGCGCAGCTGGAGAGATGGCTCAGAGGTTAAGAGAACTGCCTGCTCTTCCAAAGGTCATGAGCTCAATTCCCAGCAACCACACGATGGCTCCCAACCATGTATAATGTGATCTGGTGCCCTCTTCAGGTGTGCAAGCCGGAACATTGTATACATAATAAACAAACAAATAAATCTTTAAAAAGAAAGAAAGAATGAATGAAAGAAAGTCTGGGTAGTTTCTTATGGCAGAGACATATCACAATAAATTTTTCGTCCAAAACTCAGGATTCATGTTCGACCATCCGCGGGGAACAGGCTGGCAGCACCATTGGGTCAAAAAGCATAAGTCATTAGAAAACCTAGCAAATAGCCACATAACAGGTTTGAGTGTTAAACGTGAAAACACACAGGGCAGTGGTTAACATGCCTGCCTGTCAATGAGCTGCTGATGTGTAAAGAGATTTTTGACAGAGGAATGAATGCACACCACCAGTATGTGCAGTATGTAAATGGTGTGGCCATTTCTGCAGAGACTTGTGTAATTGCCACCTTCTCTAAGGGACACATGGAAGACACTGCGATCTGAAGACTTTTAAGAGTCAGCGAGCTGTACAGTCAGGGGACTAAGACAGAAGTGGCTTTCTCTATGCAGGGCTATATGAGAGTACATGGCAAACAGCAGGTCAACCTAGCCAAAATGACACTTTCACAGTGTAAGATAAGGTAAATATACTTTTCTTCACACCAAAGAAAACCGAGCATTAAGGCCATAGATGTCTGGTTTCTCCTCTATTTCACCCTCCCTCGATCTAAGCAAACACTGAAGACAACACATGCTTGTTACACCATTCAAGGCTGAAACCATTACTAATCAGAATTCCAAAGATACTAGCAATGTTAAACATAACTCTTATGGCACAAAGATCATTCTAAGCCCAAGAATAGTATATTAGCTTTCAAAAGAAACTAATGTCATATATACATGAAAAATGTATAAACAGTTGTTGAACTTTAAAAAAGCTTACTAAGACAGATACAAAAGTGGATGCTATATGCAGGGCAATTATTCTTGACAGGTAGGATAATGACTATATTTCATTTTCAAAAATTTATTATAGAAATAGGATTTATTTCTTAAGATTTATTCCATTTTAAATTATGTGTATGTCTGTATTTGAGCATGTGCACATGTGAGTGCAGGTGCCCTCAGAGTCCAGAAGAGGGCGCCAGAGTCCATGAGAAGTGGATATATATCATGTAAGCTGACTGATGCTGGTGCTAGGTGCTGAAGTTGGTTCATCTGAAAGACCATGTACTTCTAACTGCTGTGCCATCTCTGCAGCCTCAGAATGAGCTATAAATATTACTTTTCACACTTACATTACATATTAGTTATATTATAGATTTAATCCCATTTCATGAAAGCAGTGAGAAAAATGTAAATCAAGGCTTTATATATGCATTTATCAATTCAAAACAGCAACTAGGAATCCAGCATCTTAGAAAGACAGAGCTCCATGAAGGCAAATATCAGCCTAGGACAGATCCTAGAGTCAAAGGAAAGTCACGAAAATTTCACAAAGCCAGAAAAAGTCAAAGAAAAGAGAAAGAAGCTTTGATTGGGATACTGGTGTGTCTTTAGTTGACGAAGACAAAGGACTCCTCTATATGATCTCTCTGTGTAAAAGAACACTTAGCAACAAGGTACAGTGTGTGCCATTTTCACAAGAGCAAGAGATGAGCCAGCTCACACTGAACAGGACCCCTCAACAGGAAGTTACAGAGAAACACTTTTTTCTATTGAGTTTTTAACATGGCAAAACTTAAGAAAACATAATTTTTCTGAAATTAATCAGAGGCACTCAAAGAGTAGGAATTATTCTTTGGAAGTGCAAACAAACACTCAAATTCGAGAGGCTTCTTTTTGTGGAGCCTCTTCTATCCTGGGAAGAGACAGCAGGGCTCACAGAGGCTGGGCAAGTGCACCGAACTACACCTCTAGGCCTGCAGGTGGAACTCACGTAGATTTGATTCCTCTTGTATCGCTGGAACAAGTTGTACATGATGGAACCTCCATGCAGGTCAGTCAGGGAGGCCATGTCATCCACGCCTTCTTCATGCATGGGGTGCATAGCTGTCACCTTTTGATTGGTGATTGTGCTCTGCTTGTAGGTGAACACCTGAGGGCAGAAATGAATTTAACTGTTTAGTCTGAGGTACATGACTTCCTCAGAAGTGTCGAGACTGATAAACCAATCACAGAACAGGCAGTCTAAATTTTAGAAATTTAATTATTTTTCATATAAAGAAATACTGTCTATTCCTTTTTGTTCTTTTTTTCATCTGTACATTTTCTAAAGGAAGAAATTATTTTGACAGCTGCTATAAACTTTAGAAGACGTTATGTCGACTAGCAATCATCCTTTGGGTCTCACAGAAACTTCATAGTCCACTCCTCTTCATAGTTCTCCAGTCTGGAGAGATGGTTCAGTGGTTAAAAACCCAGGTCTGGTTCCCAGAACCTGCAATGGAAGCTTCCATAACTCTGTTCCGAGTGATCCAATGCCCTCTTTTGTACTTCAAAGGTACCAGGCACATAGAGGCAGGCAGGCAAAGGCAAATCTCACACACACAAAATAAAAACATATATCTAAAAAAAAAAAAAACTGTTTTTAGATGTATTTATTGTAAATATGAGTGCTCTATCTGCATATACACTTACATGCCAGAAGAGGGCATTAGATCCTATGATGGATGGTTGTGAGGCACCATGTGGTTTCTGGGTATCAAACCCTCTGGAAGAGCAGCTAGTGCCATCTCTCTAGCCCTAAAAACAATCTTTTACGAAGAAATTCACTAGGCTCTTTTAGACAGGACTGTGGTTTCTCTACAGTTTCACTATGGTTCCTCTGGTAGCTTCAAACTTCACAGCAGAGTTCTTCAATGTAAGTATTACACTGCACTGTAGTGATTAAGTGTTACTCAGGTAGTTTACTGAGTCGTCCACCCCCCCGCCCCATGTGCTGTAAGACTGCCATAAACCATTACACCAGTATTTGCAACACGTTGCCAGTATTCCCTCTCCATCATGACATGCATCATGCATGTGTTCTTGGTTTATCAGATGATCTACCTTATACTTCCAAACAAGAGCAATGAGTGCCACATGTATGTGGTAGCATGTATGTCAAGCAAAGCTAATACTGTACAGTTCATTACTGAACTCAGATTTCTGAAGCCACTTGGTATTCTTTTACCATAAATTACCCTAGAATAACCACAGCAGGTCATGCTCTGCTTACTGACCAGGTTCAAACTTCTTTACTTACAAATGCACATATAAAGTGACTTTACTGTGGAGTCCCTAACTTCAGTTATGCATTCATAGTTTGGGTTTGTTTTTGCAGTTTAGGAAATCAAAGCCAAGGTCTAGGCAAGTGCTCTACTACTCGGTGACATCCTCAACCACTACTAGAGTATAGTTAATAATTTTTAAGCCATACAAGCTTCCTTTAAATAAAACTAAACTGCCAGCCCCAGTGTGGTGATGCAATTAGGTCTGTAATCCCAGCACTCAGGGAGGCAGAGGCAGGCAAATTGCTATGAGTCTGAGGCCAGCCTGGTATACAAAGTGAATCTAGGACAGGCAAGGCACACAGAGAAACACTGTCTTAAAACAAAACAAAATGCCCCAAAACTACCAAAATGGTTATTTTAAAAAAGAATATAAATAACTTGGAAAACTTAGAGCATTCCCACATACAAATGTGCATAAGCATGTCCACGAAACCTTTCTGCCATGTTTGAAGAAGTTTTTGATTTGGGATTTTAACATGAAATATTAACTAGCTGCCTACATCGCAACAAATGGAATATTCTTACAAAAGTGAATAACACACTGAGAACTACAAAAATGTCAACCCAATAGTTTTGGTACAGGTGGCATGTTTTATTTTTCCTGAGGAAAAAATAAAACTTCATTAGTGATACATATGCCAGATGCACCACAAAAGTTGGTCCAAACCAGCCCTGAGAAACTTCCCCAAGCCAGAACAAGGACACATCTTTGCCTCCTGACGAAGAATCACTTTCCCCAGATGCTGTTAGGCAGACATTCATTTGAGGAGCAAGCAAGCAAGCCCAGTTTCCCTACCTAGGTGGTGGAGGGGCCACCCTGCCACATGAGCTGGATAGATACTGGGGCTGTTGAGAGATTATAGATGGGGTGTACCACATCCACAAAACAACCTTGAAGGAAATGGTACAAGAGCATCCCAGAGATAGTAAACACATGGCCCTTCATAGTACGTCATAACCACCAAGGAAGAAAATGAAAGGAACATGGGCCAGCAATGGAGGCAGCCTTCGAGCAACCTAGAAAAGCCCTCCGTCTTCTCCAGCTTGCTTCCCTCTGGGATGGTAATCCAGGTAGGTGTTCCGGAAACGCCCCCTGTGGACATGGCACTCCACAGGGCACACCGATGAGGGTGCAAAGCAGAAGTTCCACAGCTTGATCACCTCCTGCTCAGCTGAGGAGTGGACATGAGGGTCTTGTGTTGTCTCTCAGGAGGCAGTGCCTTAAGAACTACAAATATCGGTAAAACGCAACCCGAGAAACTGCTTGAGGCTCTGCAGTTTCAAAGCTCCTCTGAGTTTAATACAAGTCACCTCCAAAGCTCTTTCACGCCAGCACAACCAATTCCTGCCCCAAGCCTCCGTCCAAACAGCATCGGACCCTGTCCAGTGCAGACCCCGTTTTCTAAAGCATGCCACTGTAGATACTCTGGGTAACCCAGAATCTGAAGACAGACATGATTTAAATATTAAATTTTTATGTGTTATATTGATTTGTCCTTCTAGAAATAATATACACTGTCTAACAGCCACACATACATATATATTTATGCCTACCTCTTCATATCAGATGGAAACATTTCCTTATTATTACTATCTTTTTAAAATTTCATTGGTAAAAGCAAGGTGATGTATGAGCCCATGTGGGGGATGAGAGCTAGGCACAAAGTCTTGGAAAAAAACAAAAAAAAACAAAACAAAAGGCAAGTGTGGTAGCACATGCCTATAATCCCAGCATTCGGGAGGGAGAGGCAGGCAGATCTCTGTGAGTTCAAGGCCAGCTTGGTCTACAAAGTGAGTCCAGGACAGCTATGACTACACAGAGAAACCCTGTCTCAAAATCAAAAAACAAAACAAAAATCTAAAAACAAACTAACAAACAAACAAACAAACAAAACAAAACCCAACGGCCTCAAGTGTGGCTCATGCTCAAAGCAATGAGCATTTCAAGGCAAAGACTGTATCTGAGAAGAATTGGTGTACTGCCCATCCAGAGATGTGTTATCACCAGCCAAGGACCCAGAACAGGATCTGGCCACAGAGCTGTCTGATAAACCTAGAAATTAAAAAAAAAAAAAAAAAAAAAGATCACTCAAGTAACTTTTATGTGGTATGCAACAGATGGTGGGGACAGATTGTACACCCCAACACAAGACTGACAATGGCTGATATTGACTGTGGGGTCCAGAGCCAGGTGGGAGGCAGACTTCTCTGAGAAAGGGTCTACCTGGGTAAAGGGAGGCGGGGAAGACTCACTGCAAAGGGTGGCACATCACTCCTTGGCCCTTAGGAGTGTGCGGGGAAGGGCGCTGCTGCCAGCACTCATGACTGTCTATTTCCAGTGTGATGCGACTTCACGCTTCCGCCATCATGATGCTCCTTCCAAGATGACCTACCCCAGGACAGTGAGCCACAACTGACCCTCCTCCCTTCAGCTGCTCCTTGTGAAGAGTAACAAGCGCACGCAAACATACAGCATCACTGAAGTCTACAAAGGCACGTGTGAGCACAAAGGAGGGCGTGTAGTATGTCAGATGCTTTGGGGCAGCCTCACTGGGCAGGTAAAAAGAAAACACAAGAGACCCCAAGGGTGTGACGGACAGAGCCTACTACTTCCATTGTGTTCTCTGAAGGCATTACTGGATGGATAAACAACTGATTTAATCTGTAGGCAAATCTGTGGGGCATTTTAATTTAGTGACTAATGTGGAATTAGTGACCACTGTGGGTGGTACCAGTGCTGGGCAGGTGATCCTGGGTGCATAAGAAAGCAGGCTGAGGAAGCAAAGGGAAAAGAACCAGTAAACAGCACTCCAGCCTGCCTCTAGGTCCCTGCCCTGTTTCCCCAGTGAGGTATGCCCTGGGACTATGATTTAAACAGTGCCTCCTGGAACTGGCCACCCACTGAGAGCCAGGAAAGTTTAGCAGGCAACCAAAACACATAATGAGCTGTAATGGGGCATTTCCTGGCATGGGAGGGGACGACCTGAAGGAGGTGCTGGACAAAGGGGCAGGAGACACAAGTGTGAGGAAATGCTGGAAAAGGGGCAGCAGACACAAGTGTAAGGAAGTGCTGGACAAGGGGCAGGAGACACAAGTGTGAGGAAATGCTGGACAGAGGGGCAGCAGACACAAGTATGAGGAAGTGCTGGACAAAGGGGCAGCAGACACAAGTGTGAGGAAGTGCTGGACAGAGGGGCAGCAGACACAAGTGTGAGGAAGTGCTGGACAAAGGGCAGCAGACACAAGTGTGAGGAAGTGCTGGACAGAGGAGCAGCAGACACAAGTGTGAGGAAATGCTGGACAAAGGGGCAGGAGACACAAGTGTGAAGAAGTGCTGGACAAAGGGGCAGCAGACACAAGTGTGAGGAAGTGCTGGACAAGGGGCAGGAGACACAAGTGTGAGGAAATGCTGGACAAAGGGGCAGGAGACACAAGTGTGAGGAAGTGCTGGACAAAGGGGCAGCAGACACAAGTGTGAGGAAATGCTGGACAAAGGGACAGGAGACACAAGTGTGAGGAAGGGCTGGATAAAGGGGCAGGAGACACAAGGCTGCCGAGGCTGCTGTAGTGCAGGCCTGAAGACAAATGAGGCTGAGGCACCTGTGGGAATAGAGAACAGGGCTGTGGCAGGCCCCTATGCTCTGCCTTGGTGCTTGGCGCAGGACCTGTCCCCTCTTAGGCTTAGAAGTAAGTTGGAATGAATAGTGATGACCCCACCCCGCTCAGAATACTTAATTTTAGGGGAAGCCAGACTTCAAAACTGAATTTATATATAAGGTTAGAAAGCGTGGGGTTTTTTTAAATAAAGGATTTATGTACAGGTTTCTTTCAATTTTTTTTTTTTTTTAGTTTATTCTTTTTTTTTTTTTTATTTAGTTATTCATTGTACATCTCAATCATAGCCCCCTCTCCTCCTCTCTCCTGGTCCCTGCCATCCCTCCCTCCCTCATCCCCCTCCCCCTTCCCCTGCCCCTCAGAAAAGTGGAGACCCCCCCAAACTAAGTGGCATGTAAGGACTACATCTTTAAGGGATGCAGTGTTAAGACATCAGTATGCCATTACCATGCATAGCAGCCAGATCAGGATAACTGCTAAATCTACCACCCCAAACTCTGACTGTTCCTTTGTGTTGCTAATATTCAAAATCCTTTCTGCTCACTACTTTGAAACATACCTTGAATCATAATTTCCCTCCTGCAGACTGTACTCTTGTGCCTGCCTGTGGACCCCATTTCTCTCAAGTACTGACCTACATTACTTGACCCTCATGAAGGAAAATGCTAGTAATTTCTAAGGAGAATCTACAGGGCAAAGGAAATCAGCCACGTGTCATCACAAAGCCTTCTGGTCACTTACACTGCCATGTTGGCAAAGAATATGAAGACAGAGCCTCTGGGCAGAGCCTCTAGGCCAGTCTCCTCACCCCGGAGAACTGAGTGTGAAGGAGACACTTGTATGGTAATGCCTTCCTTAGTACAGAACTAAAATACACCCTCGGCGCAATTGCACTCCACACCCATGCACTACAATATTACACTTAGAGTTTGAAAGCACGCACACTCACTTGGGCACTGATTCTAGATAAATGGAAACTTCTGTTTGCACCAAAAAATAAAAATAAAAAACAAACAAAAAAACAAAAACAAAAAAACCACTTGCACACGAATGTTGACAGCAGCTTTCTTCATGATAGCTGAAGCTGAAAGAAAGAGGCAGGCAGGGTCTATTCCATGCTGTGTGAGTCTTACACTCTTGAAACGACAGCATCTCACAGCACGAAGAGCAGACAGGGGCTTTCAGAACTTAAGGAGGGACCAGGAAGAGGGCAGTGAGTTGGCAGTAAAGGACACCTGCGGGTGGGTGCCTTGCCCTGGGAAATGCCCTGGTACCCCACCAGGACTCAGTGTCCCACTGTGCTCAGTTCCCTAGGTCAGTTTGCCTCTGGGAAGGAGACTAGCCAAATGGTTCCTGAGAGCTTTCTCTGTAATTGCTTACAAATGAGTGTGGATGTAAAAGTACATCAAAACACAAACTTTAATTATAAAGAAGCTAAATCTGGTTGTGGTGGCACACGCCCATATTCCCATCCCTCCTTCAAAAGGCAAAGCCAGAGCTCCTCCATGCCCATGTGCACTCTTATCCCTCAGGGATGACTCCTTTGCTGCCCTCTAAGTCAGAAACCTCATGGCCTAAGGCCCCTCAGCCTTACTAGCTGCCGTGTCTACTTTGTAAGTCTGGGGACGGAAGAACTGACCTGATCCATCTCCGCCCCCACGTATGTACACCTCTGTAAAACATATACACATATATGTACATGAGTCTTTGTACTATGATTTTAGTGACATTTTAAAATCATTTTAGTATCATTATTTCTAGCCAATAATCTATGTGTATTTCTAGGTGTCGCTTTGGCTAATATTGCCCAACACAGGAACTACTGTAGTATTTCCTCCTCATGAAACAGAGACTGCTCAAGTGTGATCCAGAGGGACTCCAGTGGCACTGAACCCCACGGGAGCCTCAGTGGCCAGGAAGTGATCACTTTAACCCCCCAGTCTCCCCATCTTTGACACAGAGAATATCAGAAGCCTGAACTCTGGTGTGAGAACAGAGTGTCAGCATTCTTGGGCACCCCAGGAAGCAACTCACAGGTTTGAGTTGATCAAAGTCACTGACTGCCACCATTTACACACTGAAATCCCTTCTTAGCCTGCCCCAGTGGCTCCCAAGTTAAAACCTCAATGCTTAACATGGCTTTTCTCCAGCACCCCTCCTACGGCTCTGGATGCTTCTGTCAGGCCATCTCAGCTACAGCTGAGTGACAGTCCGTTTGAGAGTGGCACTGGGACAGACACTGGGACTCACTACTGGGACTCCAGGTGAGAGCAGTATGGAAGAATGAGAAGATAGAAGGACCCAGAGGGTCCAGGAACCCTACAAGAAGACCATCAAGGCTGGCGGATCTGGACCCACGGGGGCCTGCACAATCTGCTGTACCAACCTAGGACAACGCATGCAGTAAACCTAGACCTCCTATTCAAATCTAGCCAATGGGCAGCACATTTTCCACAGTTCTGTGGAGATCGGGGACTGCTTCTGACAAGACCTCTACTTGGTGGGGAAGCCTGTTGGCACTCAAAGGAAGGGGAAGCAGGCTATCCAGATGAGACCTGATAGGCTGTGATCATATAGTGGGGGAGGAGGTCCCCTTCTGTCACAGGTCTAGGGGAGGGGAATAGGATGAAAGAGGGATAGAGGGGGGAACGGGAAGATACAAGTGAGGGGATAACAATCAGGATGCAATCTGAATAAATTATTTTTAAAAAGAAAGAAAGAAAGAGCACTGGTAACCTTCCTTTCCAGCCAGGCCCCGCCCAGCTATTCATCCTCCCTCCCTGCCAGGTCCAACATCCAGACAAAAGCCTCTTGTGACACTCACCACCCAAGTGTCATTTCTCACCCTTCTTATCGCTTTCTAGTAATGGGGATAACAAGGCTTTCACTTCATGGGACAAAGGGTGACAACCCAGGGCTGCCTAAGACAGACAGGGAAATGGGGCAAGATGAATGTGTGGCGGCCAAAGCAGTCAGGAGTACAGACAGCCACTGTACCTTGCCTGCCGGCCTGGTGCTGGACCCATCCTAGAATGGAACATGTGGGGTATGTGGGAATACCCTGACTTCTCACTGCTTTCCCCGGTACCACACTAGTTACTTATAGCAACTGCCTGCTAAAGGTAAAAAGCACCAGCTGCCCATCACTGGCCCTGAGATCGTACAATGAGGGCCAGCACTTGTTACCCGAGCTTCATGCCAGAAGCAGACCTGTGGATCATTTTCCACCACTGCTTGCCTTGAAACTGAATAACCGGGCAGAGGTAGGGCATGGAGAGATGGCCCAGAGGCTAAGAGCACCTGTGGATCTTGGAGAAGACTCGGGCTGAGTTCTTGCCTTCCTCACTGGGTGGCTCACAGCTGCCTGTAACTGCAGCTCCAGGTGATCTGATGTCCTGTTCTGGCTGCCTTAGGCACGCACACAGAGAGAAGCATAAATAAAACAAATCTTTCTGAAAGTGAAGACAGTGATGTGGTCGCTATACAGTAAAGTGAGAAGGGCACATCTGAGCCGATTCACACCAAGCCACAAGTTTTAAAACAATTAAAATCAATTTTTTGAACCCTAGGTTAGGCAGTATGCTTTTCCCTATGCTGCGTTTGTCAAATGAACATGTTTCTAAGTGACAATGAAGAAAAAGCATGCAAGGTATGTAAGAATACAGAGGGAAAAAAATTAGAGTCTGATTGATTCCAGATTGTAGACAAAACCCCAAAGTCGTTTTTGGTTGTTTTGTTTGTTAAAATATGTACTGAAAGGGGTCACAGGTTCATTTGGCTCAAACTTACGGCAAAAAACCTAAGAGCCAGCAAGGCCAGAAATGAAGCATAAGAACTTACAACTTGAGGGGCTGGAGAGGTGGCTCAGAGGTTAAGGCTACTGACTGCTCTTCCACAGGTCATGAGTTCAATTCCCAGCAACCACATATTGGCTCACAACCATCTATAATGAGATCTGTATACATAATAAATAAATAAATCTTTAAAATAAAAAAAGAATTTACAATGTGAGACAATTCTCTTCCTACATGTCCCCATGGACTGGCCCTGCCCCACTGTCCAGGGAGTCTATAGAAAGATCAGGAAAACACCACTGAACTCACTAAGAAGAAAAGGCAGTAGGGAGCTTGGGGTGGGGTCAGGGGATAAATGCCATAAAAGAGAGATGCTCTTAAAAACAGAAGCATTTTTAATAACATAAGAAAAGGTAAGCGGGGTGTGGTCCTGCACATCTTTAATCCCAGTGCTCAGGAGGTGGAGGCTGGTCGATCTCTGAGCTGGAGGCCAGCCTGGTCTACATGAGAATTCCAGGATAGCCAGGGCTACACAGAGAAACCCTGTCTCAGAAGACAAAAACAAAACATAAAAATAAGAAAGAAAAGCAAATGCCGGGAGCTGTAATAGCTTTCCCAGTATTTGCAGCATGAACAACAAGAGGGTTGAAACAGACAGACAGTTCAAAGGAGCACACACCTTTCATCCTAGCACTCAGAAGGCAGAGGCAGCAATGCCTGTAGACATCCATAGAAACAAGGGCTGTAAAACCCCCTGTATTCTGTACTGCACATATGATCCAAAGACTAAGAGACATAGTATGTAGTCAGAGAACTGAGAGGATATCTAGGAAAAGCCTTCCACAGAGCCAAGGTCAGGAGTGATAAACATGACTGCTTGTCAATATCAGCCTCCTTGACACAGCATCCACCCCACTAGGCTTCCTCTAAAAGGAGCTTGGGTCTCCTTCCTTTCTGGTAGCATCTTCACAACCTCACCTCTTCACTTGTGAGTGTGTGGTGGAAGAAGCGAAGGAGTGTATTCTTATTCTCAATCGCATGGTCCCAGCGAGAGCCCCTCCTCCTCTGTTGCAAACGCAGCCTGCTATAAATGCACCTGCCTCCTGCTTCCTTGTAACATCTGGATAGACATCTGTCCTGATGCCTCAGCACTGTTCTGCCTTCACCTCTTTACAGAGGCAAAGATAAAGGCCAACTGCTCAGTGACCACACCCACACAAGAGTATGTCCAGACCAAGAGAGGTAGAAAGGACGTGACAACAAGAAAGCACCAAATGACACTGCCACAGCCACAAGGCTATGGAATAACAAAGAAACACTGCATCACACCCAGAGCAGTCAGTCAGTCCTCTCAAGATGAGGAATCAATTCTCAGCACACTTGGTGGTACAGCCTGCAATACCAGCCCCAGGCGGCAGAGGGTGGGGTGGGGCAGCAGCCGAAACAGAAGGGCAAAGAGTCTTAGCCAAATCTGGGCTATAACAGGACTTTGCAAAAAAGCCAAATCAAAGGAAACAAAACTCTGTTTTCTTCATCTCTCGGTAGTCACGTAAACTTCTTTGAAAGCCGTGTGAGCTGATACATGCGCACGAGGAATTGTACAATGGTGCAGATGCTTCGGGGAGCAGTTTGGCAGTTCTTGACAGGTCACATGGAGTTGCCACGTGACCCAGGAATTGTGCTTCTAGGAACAGATACATCCACATAAAACAAATACTCACACCAACACTGTTGGCAATGTAATGCTACCCAGCTCTCAAGGAGGATGGCAGGCTGATGCACACTGCAGCAGATGATTCCTGAAAACACTATTCAACATGAAGGAGGGCACATATAAACTGCCACGTATTACATGACTCTATTTAGCTGAAAAGTCCTAAACAAGTGAACCCAGAGAGAGAAAGAACAGGTATGATTGCCAAGGTCTCCTGGCAGGGCTGGGAACCGACTACCCAGAGAATGAGTTTTCCTTTGGGCTGGAGAAAGGGCTTAGTGGTTCAGAGCACATACAGCCCTGGCAGAGGACCCAAATTCAGTTATCAGCATCCACATTGGGCCGCACACAACTACCTGTAACTCTGGTTTCAGGGGCCTTGATGCCATCTTCTGGCCTCTTTAGGCATCTGCATGCATGTGTACACAGATAATTTTTTTAAAAGAAAATATTTATTTATTGTTTTGTATATAGTGCTCTGCCTGCATGTACACCTGCATACCAGCACAGGGCATAAGATCACATTATAGGTTGTGAGCCACCATGTGGTTGCTGGGAATTGAACTTAGGACCTGGAAGAGCAGTCAGTGCTCTTAACCTCTGAGCCATCTCTCCAGCCCAACAGACATAATATTAAAATGCCCTGAAAATGTTATATAATTACTTCTACTAATGACTACATAACTATGGAACATATTTCCAGCAGGTAAGTTCTAGGAAATATGCTTTATATCAAAATAAAACTTACGTAAGTGGGGGGGGGGGGTGGCTGGTGTAAAAGAGGGCTGGAGAGAGGATAGGCAGTTAGAAGAAAACAGGCACAAGGGACCAGGCAAAAGATGAGTAGTCTCATACAAATGAGCACGGAAAGGGACAGTCTCCGGGCAGGCTTGCTACCAATCAATGGAATCAAGAGAGACCAACACACCATAGCCCGGCTATCCAGCTGGTGACTCTTTTTGCCCTATGTCACAACACCAGTAACACTGAATTCTTTGTATGCTCTGAAGGCTTTCTGAAAGAACTATTTTAGCATCCATGGCCAGAAGGGTGGCGGTGCTAGTGGCTCCCTACAACCCATCAACCACATGAAGACATACACGTCTTCAAGACGGGATGCTGAACCCACAGGTAGAGGACAAACCAGGCAAGCTGTAAGTCCATATTCGAAATGAATACTTCCCACCACGTGTTGTTCATATATGAGAGAGTATGATGTGAAATAAAGGTTTAAGGATTCAGACGTCACTTACGCAAGCCCAAAGACTACCTGAGAGGGAGAAAATAGTCACCACGCACATTTTCAAGGGAGTTCAATGCTGAAGCTGCTAAAACCTGTTTGTTCACCATATGGAAGCGCTGGGGTGTCCCAGATAACTATTTTGTGAGTTGAGCTAAGCCCATTCCGTGGACAGAACACTTCTGTACAAAGGTCAGAGCAAGTTCCCAAGGAAGTGGACAATTTGCTTAAGTGGGCTAAAATTCCACAGACGATTTTCTAGAGTTCCAAAATCTTACAAAACACCATTTACCTAAGAACACCAAAATCTGTCTGCATGAATGTAATACCTTTTAAATTAGACACAGGCATGCATCAAACAGCCAAGCTAGAGATAAACTTTCATTTGCACATGTTTAGCGGTTGCCATTTCTCCCAGATGGAAAAGGCAGTCATGTTTCCCAGGCTCCACAGACCATCAAATGCAGCAGGCTTTTCGGGCAGGATACCAGTGACTAAGTCAGGCTCCTTCAGCAACGCGCCGCTCTATCCGAACTCTTCATAATGGAGGCTGACTTCTACGCCAACTTTTCTCATGCAGTTTCTCATTAATAAGCTTTGTCAGTGTGTCTAATGCAACCTTCATGATCTCTTTGTTCTGGCTTCATTATCCCAGACTCCAGAGAGCTAGGACTTGAAGTTTTTTTTTTTTTTTTTTTTTTTCTCTTTTAAACATACACTAGCTCAAGTTCCCTGCACTAGGGGACGGCCATGATCTTTCCTGCTGAGATTTGCACAGTATCTGATCACTAGACAAAGAGGACTCAATCATAAAGGCATGAGACGAAACTCGGTGGGAGGAAGGGAAAGGAGTGGGGCTGGCATTACATGGCAGGCAGAAAAGCAGGTGGCTAGTGGGCTCCTGGCTTCGCAGCGTACAGTAAAGCCTACTGATTGATCATTTCTTAAAAAGCCTTTGTACATAATAGCACATAGTAGATGGCATGCCCCTGGGCTTATTCAAGTTGAAATAACTGTAATTTCTGAGTCTTGTGACAGGGGTTAGGTCATCTCCTGGCCCAACTTTACTAAAAGTGCCTTTGTCCTGTGTGTTGACTCTGTACCCTGTGCCCAGGAATGTGTGAAGAGCTGAAGAGTCAAGACATGAGAAGGGGGTCACATGAATGCCTCAAAGGAAAGGGCAGAAACGGAAAACTGACCGCTTCAAGTGTCCACCACCACAAGGCAAAATGTCTGCACTCTGGACAGACAGGAAGGCTCTGCAAGGAGGCTGGAGAGGTTGTTCCTCCTTGGTCTTGGCTCCTGTTGCAGCCTGGTCACTAGGAGAACTCTCCAAGCAAGTGTCCGTCAATGCTCTGCTGTCCCTGCCCTTCCTGGATCTACAAGGGTGGCAGCAGGACTTCCCTCTCCCAGTTCGCCAAGCTGCCTGCAAGTAAGTGCTCACAACGGGCAGGGAGGTGCCACTGAAAGGAGACGCCTGCTCTTTCTGCCACCAATCAAAACACTGTTAAGGGGAATACCCTTGGAAAGGCTGCTTCAGATTCTAATGCTGTTTGCCCTGCTTATACACCGAACCCAGGCCGCACAGTTACCAACACACTGCCTGGCAGGACTGCCAGCCAGCTGGAACCATGCCCAGCTATGATCCAGCACTCACCTCCAGACCTGTGGGACCTGCCACAGGCTCCACCTTAAAGTGTGCACCTCACCTGCTTTCATGTGACTTAGTCTCATATGCATGCATGCATGATGTGCATTAATTATCTATATGTACACGTAAACTCTGATCAGTATAACTTGCTAGATATCTACGCCACATCCTGCAATCTGCCCTCTGGGAAGGTGCTCTTCTCATGTAAATTTTATAAATGAAGTATGTGATGACCAGCTAGCTTACGTCACTTGCCTAAGGTCACATATGTGGTAGGCAAATCAGAGGTCAAACATTTATCTGTTAGGGCATGCCAACCTGAGGGCCACTGCGCTACATTGGGTATATTCAGTTTTTCCATTTTAAAATGGTTCTTTATCTGCTGGGTCCCATAAGGTCCTGGTCATGTATGTATGCATGTATGTGTGTATGTATTTTGTATATTTGCATGTCACCTATGTACATGTCCCCAAAGAGTTTAGAAAGGGGTGTTGGATTCTCTGGAGCTGGAATTATAGGAGGCTGTGAGCTGCCTGACACGGGTGCTGGGACCAGACCTCGCTCCTCTGGAAAATCAGCAAGCACTCTTCCAAAGCGAGCATCTCCTCTCTGTCCCCTGCTCCAAGTTTTCTTTGTCTAAGTTATTAACTGGTACTGAGACAATCACTCTTGCCTACCTATTACCAAAAGTCACGTTAAAATCAAACAGGATTTTATAACTGCATTTGGGATTTGCAGAGCGTATCAAGTACCAAGTCACGAGGTGAAGCAGTCATGGGAAACAGAAAGTTAATGCGTAACCAAGAAGCTTCTAGGCCCTCTAGAGTTTATTAACAGCATCAAATTACTTTGTTCGAGTTAACCTGGGAAGGTTAAGTGAGGACATCAATAAATACTAATTATACAATTACATAAGAGCTTCAAACACTTAACCTGTATTACTTCATTTTAATTTAGCCCAGCAAACATGAAGACACAAACGGGGAATGGGGGCATGGGTGGGGACTCCCCGCTCACTCAGCAAATCAGGTTCACGCTAACTACAACCAAAACTCACTTTCCCTCCGCTGTCCCGGAAATAAACTTGGAGGATTCTTCATTCTCCCACCCCCTGCTCTCCAAAGATCTTAAGCGTGCTTCTCCCAAGTCATGGCATGAGAAAAGCACTCTCTTTTAAGCGGTTTCCTTTTCTGAACCTGGAGCTCACCATTTCCCACCTAGCCAGACAGCAAACCCCAGCTATCCCTGCCTCGCCCCTCTCAGCACAGCGGTAGAGCCCAGGTGAACTCAGCACCGACGTCTTCCTTTGGTGCAGAGATCTGAACTATCCTGAGCTATCCTGTTTCTACAGCAAGCGCTTTACCCACTGAACCATAACCCCCATACCCCATTTCCTTTTTTGAGCACTGGATAGGTCCAATCTAGCACTCAATTTTCAATTCTCTTCTCTCATTCTCCCCATTACTGGGATTATAGGGGTATACAATTACACCTGGCATCCCCCCCCCCAAAAATGTTATCCACTTTTTAAAAACTTAGATCTTTATCTAATGCAGACTTGATCAATTGGCTATAAGAGTTTTATTTTGTTTGTAAAGGTTTTATTGATTGATTGATTGATATGTATGTGTGAGTGCCTACATGTATGTCTGTGTACCCCATTCATACAAGTGCCCATGGAGGCCAAAAGAGGTCGCTACATGCCCTGGAAGTGAAGGTACAGGCGGTTGTGAGCTGCCAGATGGGCGTGCTACAAACTGAATTTGGGTCCTGTGCAAGAACAGCAAGTGCTCTTAACCGCTGAGCCATGTCTCCAGTGCTTAGTTAGGATTGTTTTGCATAAACCACAGCAAAATGCATATTTGACTATTGAGTCTATGCCAGACATTAACAGATGTCCATCTTCTGGGAACTTTAGCAAAGAAGCAAGCCAGAGATCAACAAACAATCTTGAAAGTAAAGATGAAATTACAATGTAAGATTCATTCCTTTTCCATTGCCCAAGAATGTGTCTACCTAGCTATCTTCTTTGCTTACAGTCATAAACACAATGGGCCGTGCACGGTCATAAAAGTAAGTGTGGTTCAAAGGAAAGAATATTTTGAAATGAAGAAAGAAAATATTCGATTTAATTTTTTTATGACTTAAATTCACCTACCAGAACTCAACGTCTGGCTGCTGTTTTGAAAAGTAGGGAGCACCCTGGTAACCTCTCAGAATGGAAAACTGGCACAGACTAGATTCTAGCTTTCTCCTTTGTATGCAACCACTCATTCTCAGTCTCACCTTGGATATTACTTTTTTCCTTTAAAATTATATAACCACCTAACTGAAATTGTGAAGGTCTTCTCAGCATTAAGAACAAAGCTATATTCATGCAAGAAAACAAGGAACTCATTATCTTGTAATTATACATACACTAATTATATATGCAATATATACCAGTGAGGTTTAAAGAAAAAGAATCAAACACTTGGTGAGTTTGTTTTAAAAAAATAACAAGTGTTATCTGCACCAGGTTATCCTCAAGCCATCATTTTGTTCTAAGATTTTAGTTTTATTATTTGTGCATGTATACATGCTTGTCATAACTTGAATTACAGGTGGCTGGGAATCATTTGACATAGGTGTTGGGAAACAAACCCCGGTCCTCTTCAAGAGCACCAGGGACTCAACCACCAGCCATCTCTGCAGCTCCTCAGGCATACTGTTTTGGTTTTGAGATGTACTTACTTTTATTTTTCGTATATGGATAATTTGCCTGCAGGTACGTTTGTCTGTGAACCATGTGAGTGCCGATCTCACGGAGGCCAAATAAGGACACTGGATCCCTTTTGGAACTGGAGTTACACATAGTTGATAGGGGGTGCTGGAAACCAAGTCCAGGTGCTGTTGAAGAGCAGTCAACAGCTCTTAACTTCTGAGCCATCTCTCCAGTACTATGCAATAGTTTTAAAATCAAGTTGTTTAGACTTTGAAAGTTTCATAGGCCTAGATACAGAGGAAAGGAGGGGCGACTAGCAGCCCAGAGGCAGGAGCCGCTGTCACCACGCCCCAATGGCGGCCTCCAAGGAGACTCATGAGGACCATGATGCCTCCACAGAGAATACGGGTAAGTCCAACCATGACCCCCAGTTCAAGGCAAAGGTTTCTCTTCCTGAGCAAGAAATTAAAACACTGGAGGAAGATAAAGAGGAGATTCTTTTTTCAAGATCTTTTAAAAAATTTATTTATTAAGTATAGTGTTTTGTTTGCAATGTATGGCTGCACGCCAGAAGAGGGTACCAGATCTCATTATAGATGGTTGTGAGCTACCACGTGGTTGCTGGGAATTGAACTCAGGACCTTTGGAAGAACAGCCAGTTGCTCTTTACCTCTGAGCCATCTCTCCAGCCCCAAGAGGAGCTTTTTAAGATGCGAGCAAAACTATTCTGGTTTGCTTCAGAGAATGACCTGCCAGAGTGGAAGAAGCAAGGCATCGGAGATGTCAAGCTCCTCAAATGTAAGGAGAAAGGGACCATCCACCATCTGGTGAGGAGAGACAAGGCCTTGAAGATATGTGCCAACCACTGTGTCACACCGATGGTGGAGCTGAAGTCAAATGCTGGAAGTGCCTGCACCTGCATCAGGAATACCCACGCTGACCTTGCTAATGAGTGCCCCAAGCCCGAGCTGCTTGCCATCCGCTTCCTAAACGCTGCGAATGCACACAAGTTCAAAGCAAAATTTGAAGGATGCAAGAAAGAGATTGGAGGTAGAGAAAAGAAGGGACCAAAATGATAATGCCGAACACGTAGCTGAGAAGCTGGGGGACCTTTCTGTGAAGGAGGCCAGAGATAAGGCTGAAGAGAAGTCTGAGAAGAAGCAAGGAATCACTCCCCTGTCCTTTTCCTTTTTAAAAATTTACCCTACCTTTCATGGCTTGTTTTTATTCTGTTTTGTTTTCACAAGGGGCTTTATAAAGAACAGAATTCTTTAAAAAGTTTCATAGAATAGTTAGGAAGTAAAAGCACTTCAATTCACCACTCCTTACATTGCCTATAAACTATATAAACTACCCAGCCAGATTTTATTCAAATACAGAAATTCAAGGGAACTTTATCTATTTATTTTCTCAACTGTGTCTGACTTTATGTCAGTAAAAGCAATAATTCCTGATTTAACATGAACCATTAATGTGTTTAGAGAGAAACACACGAGAACGCGACTGTATCCACAGAGTACCTGTAAAAGCTCTTGGTGGCTGCGTGCATCCGTAACCTCAGAGCTGGAAGTGGGGACAGACACAGGCGAATCCTCCAGAGTCATCAGCTAGCCAGTCTAACCAACCAGCGAACTCCAGGTTTGGTAAGAGACTGTTTCCAAAAGTGAGGTAAAGAGGTAAGAGGCCCCCAATTATGGATCTCTGCCACCCCCATACTAACGCACAGATGCATGCCCCCCCAGGCCAACACACACACATACCCACCCACAGGCATGGTTACACCAAATACATACAAACAACAACAAATAAATAAAATGTATCCATAAAATTTCCATGTCCTGAACTGAGACAGATTTTTTTTTTCTTTTCCTTTTTTTTTTTTTTTTTTTTTTTTTTTCCGAGACAAGGTTTCTCTGTGTAGCCTTGTATGTCCTAGACTCACTTTGTAGACCAGGCCGGTCTCAAACTCACAGCAATCTGCCTGCCTCTTTCTCCCGAGCACTGGGATTAAAGGTGTGCACTACCACACCCAGTGTTTCTTTCTTTTGTTTTTTTTTAAAATAATTTATTTCTTTTTATTTTATGTGCATTGGTATCTAGCCTGCATGGATGTCTGATCTTGGAGTTACAGACAGTGGTGAGCTGCCTTGTGGGTGTTGGGAACTGAACCCAGGTCCTTTGGAAGAGCAGTCAGTGCCCCTAAGCATTGAACCATCTCTCCACCCCATGCTCACCCACGACAGATTTTCAATAGTCAACTGCAAGATGACAGAGCTATTCGTATGGCTTAATTATATGCATCTAAAAGACTGTCATTTACTCTGAGACTATAGTCTTGCTGTTGGGGGTATGCTAAATTGTCTTTGGTGAGTAAAATGACAGTAGTGATTATTAGATGCCCTGGTGTGACAAAAATCAAAGATGTGATGGGCCTATGTCCCTAGAATTTCTGGGTGGAGGCATCCAAAGTCCCAGAAACCTCTGGGGGGCAGCATCCAGGCGCTAAAAGAACATTACATGCTGACTGCTAAGTACTGTAGGCCCAAACAAGATCCGGATGAAATTTCCTTCACACCAAGCTTTTCTGCAACAGTAAAAACCGCCCTAAAGTCATTCAAGGGTGGCAATCAGTGCTGGGTGTGAGACAAAGTGTTCTAGAAGGGACCTGCCAAGTCCCTTTCATTCCTTCTTTCCCACACGCTAGGAGGAAGACTGACACCTGGCTCCATGGAGTCTACTGTCATTAAAAAAAAAAAAAATTCTCCCCGATCTTGGTCATCAAGAAAAAGCACCACCTTCCTTGGATTAGCTCCTAGCACCTGTACTGTCTTGGCTCTCGGTCATTAAAAGCAGCTCAAAGAAGCTACAAACAGCTGCGTCATCAATGTGACTGGTACTGAAAGGCCAGATCACGGCCGATGCAATCAGGGCTGCAGGATGATTGGACAGGTGTTGAGTATTTATACCAGGCACAACCTGGAACTCTCAGAGACTCCTTCCTTCTTCCTCCAACCAGCCTGAAAAGGATGCCCTTCACTATTTCAGAGTCAAAAGCAGACAATTCAAAATGACTTAAAGACAGCAAACTATGTGGATGCCACACGCATACTCTATAGAAGCCAAGGTGGTATCCTTTGACTAACTGACTCTCACTGATGACAGGGATTTAAATGTTATCAGGCACCACTAACAAGGAAGCACAGCATCCGGGTTGGTCCAGGGTTTCCCCAAGCCAACAGTACTAATAAGTATTAATTTATAACCATAAAAAATGATTTTTCTTTTATACTCAAGAAGCTTAAACAAAGACCTTTTCTTTACTGTAGACACTAAGAGAAAAATGTAGTTCTTGATTTTTGTTGTTGTTTCGTTTTTTGAGACAGAGTTTCTCTGTGTAGCCCTGGCTGTCCTATAACGTGCTTTGTATGTAGACCAGGCTGGTCTTGAACTCACAGAGCTCAGCCTGCTCTCAGTTCTTAATTTCTTAAAACAACAATAACACACATAGCCTTTAGTTGCACGTGTGTGTGTGTGTGTGTGTGTGTGTGTGTGTGTGTGTGTGTGTGTGTGTGCGCGCGCAATGAACTATCTGCAGGTGCTGTTTGAGAAACCTCTGCAGGTTGTTTTTTGTTTTCATCTTTTAGGGTTTTCTTTCTTTCTTTCTTTCTTTCTTTCTTTCTTTCTTTCTTTCTCTCTCTCTCTCTCTCTCTTTCTTTCCTTTTCTTCTCTTTTTTTTTTTTTTTTTTTTTGACATAGCATTTCTATATGTATAGTCCAACTTGGCCTTGCACCCAAAATCTTTCCACCTCAGCCTCCTGAGTGATGGGATTCCAGGCATATGCCACCACACCTAAATCCTTAGTAGTAACGCATGGAAAAAGCCAATCCATGTCAGTGCCCACAGCAGCAGCACCCCTGTCATTGCACAGCCCAGCTGCCATCATCACTAATTAAGTCCTAAGGGCATGGACCATGGGTGGCTTTTTAGTTCTGGCAAGTACCTCATATTAACTTAGGAATATCACCCAGGAGGGCAAAACTAACACTACATAGAAAAAAGTACCAATTAAATCTTTATTTGAGCCATTTAAAAAGTATTTCTTGCTTTTCATTTTAATAGCTGGGGGGTGGGGGCAGCTTCCATGCATCACCTGCATGTCACAGCATTTAATAGCTCTTGCACCCTAAGTTTAATCCCTCCTTTCTGTTATAAAATGATTTTTCCGCAGGTAACAAAACAAATGCAAAAGACGCCTGAGCTTTAAGAGACACAGGTTCACATGAAAGCCAGTTCACACTGAACACATATTAATGGTAAAGTTCTTGTCCTTGCAGTCTCAAAATACTTGGCCTATTTAAAAAAAAAAAAAAAGTATGTGTTAGCAAAAAAAAGAAAGGCAGAGTTGGGAGTTGCACACCTAGAACTTGCTGGGGTTTGTGCCTAGAAGAGAAAAATATTAGCTCACAGCCTTTCCTCCATATAATATTAATAGTGAAGCATTTGGCATTCTTCTCTTACATATGCTGAACCAATGTCTAATAATGCAATTCAGACATACATTAAACATCTGGCCAAAAGACTCTCTAACAACAAATTTGGAGAACCATACAAATGGTGTTAAATAAATGTACTTATTTCTGAAGATACTTGTTCACAAAGGCTCTGAACTGGGAAACTCAGTCATGAAAAAAAAAAAATCAATTTATTTCGTTCTTCCCTAGTTTGGTTTGAAACCTTTTCAACATTTCGAAGCAGCTGAAATATATGCCAAACCATACAAAAGAAATTAAGATGGCAGGCTGAGCACATCTGCTTTGACCCAAAAAACAAAGGCTCTTTTGCTGTCTTTAGAGCCAGCATAATACAGGCACAGAAAGTCCAGATGGCTTAGATTTTCTTTACCCAGAGTAACTGAGGAGGCTGACATTTCAACTGTTTACTCAGCGTGTCTCATCCTAAGGGCCACTTTAGATACAGAATTTCTGTAAGACAAAAAGGGAATGCTTTCAGGCAAGCAAGCAGTTAATGGTCCTACATTGGCATTCCTAGAGCAGCAGTCCATCCTGCCTGGGCCAGCATCCGTAAGCGAAATGCCTTCATTGACGACCACCATACATGTGCAAAGCTAGTTTCTACTTATACTGGCTTCACACGGTACATCCAACATGTCATCCTCTAGCTGCTCACACAGTTTCTAAAAAGAATTCCTGAAGGAAGAATAAAACACATTGCTGGGTACAGATGCAAGATCTGAAACAGACACTGGCAGGGAGAAACGGAGGAGGAAGGCCACGCTGAGGCAAGCTCAGTGGACGGCCCAAATCCTAGGGCTTATGGCAACCATCTGAAAGAATGAGTGGGGAAGTGGGGGACAAAGGTTTTATCTGCTTCCTAAGAGGCCTTTAGTAAAACCAGAATCAGCATAACACTTCTATTTCTATAGGAGGCCTATCTCACACTTAGGAACTGAGAATGGAAAAGTAGTCACTGGGTTCTCAGGAACTCCTTCCACACACAGCATTTCATTTCAACAGTCCAGTGATCCTGTGTCACTAATCAAGTCAGAGAACCTTGACGCAGTGTTTGCAATGACCGTAGAGGTATGCAGATGTTTTTCAAGTGTGTGTGTGTTGCTTGTGTGTGCGTGTAGGTATGTCCATGTGCATGTGGAGGCCTGACGTTGATATTGGACTCATCCTGGATCCCTCTTCCAACTCATTCTTTGGAGGCAGAGACTCTTGGTCAGACCTAGAACCTTCCATTGCAGCTACTTTCCATAGCCCTTCTGTCTATATTCCTAAGCTGGAATTACAACTGGGCTGCTGTGCTCACCCCAGCATTCGCGTGGCTCTGGGGATCCAAACCCTAGTCCTAATGTTTGTGCTTTAACCAAAGCTTTACCTTCTGTCTGTGCTTTAAATGCAGAGCCTGCATTCAGAACGTACTCTACTCTACATTAGCAAATTGGCTGGTCACTGTGTATCTCTGTGTAGTGGTATGAAGGAGAAAGACGCCTTTAGGCTTGGGTACTTAAGGTCTGATTCTCAGACTGTGGTGCAATGTGGAGAGGTCACAAGGAGGTTAGAGGGTATAAGCCTTGCTGTAGGGAGTACATCACTGGGGGCGCACTTCCTGTTCCCTCTCTCTGCTTAATGCTTGCCAATGCTGATGGAAGCTCTTAGCTTCCTCGTCTAACCGCCATTGCTGCCACTTGCTGCCATCCTTCCCTGGCATAAACTGTCGATCCAAACAAACTCCCTTCTCTAAGTTGCCTTGGTCCTCATGCTTTACCATAGCAACAGAAAAGTAGCCAATGCACTCTGCTGGTCAAGGAGAGAGCCATTCTCTCCTATAGAAGAGCTACCAGTGCAACCTCTCCTGCTTGGGCGGAAGTGTTGGGAAGAAGAGTCCCTGGCAATCTTCAGTGCTCTATCTATGGCTTCTGCACTTGCCAGGACAGGAAGCCAGCTGTCCACTATCAGCTTGTCACACCACCTGCTGCCGACACATCCTGTACCCTGCACTTGAGATCTTGAGCAGTCTTCCTTGGGTGCTAGCCCCTCTTCTCCAGGGTGAGCAAATCATTTGTTCCCCACACAGAGTGACAGAACTCACATCAAGCCTCTTCAGCCTTGCTGGCCCCACGCAGTACCCCATTTGCCAAGCTTCTTTCACAGAGTCCACTCTCTAGGCTTTACTGATCTACCAGTCATCTTAGAAGTAGGAGAAAACGCTGCCATTTTCAAATACGAGACCATACATTGGATTCAGGAGGCAGAGACAAGAGGAGGGCTGCAAGTTCAAGGCTAGCCTAGTCTAGATAGCGAGGGCCAGGCCAACTAGGGCTGCACAGGGAGGCTGTCTCAAAAACAAAACAAAACCAAACCAAAGCATTACACAAGAAAAACTCCACAAGGTATCCATCTAAGAGAAATCTAAATTTATTTTTAAAGCATGTAAGAATTCTCTCACTGTCCTTTGAACGACAACAGTGATTTTTGCCAAAGTTACTTTACCAATGTTAAAAGTAACCAATGGCCTGTGATGAACTCTACAGGAACTGGACATGTATGGATGGCCATTCTCCCCTTCATCTTGACTTCTGAAGTTTAAAAGCCTGCTTCCTATGTTGACATTTCTATACAATGGGATATTATTCAACCATAAAAGGAATGAAATTACTAGTGCACGCTCCAACACAGATGAGCCTGGAAAATATTAAGACAAGTGAAAGAAGCCAGACACAAAGGATTGCATACGCGACTACACATAGACCAAATCCCCAGAGGGTGCGGAGCTATAGGAAGTGGCTTCCTAGGACTGGAGGAGGGGGATTGGGAGAGGGCAGGGGATGGCATCAGGAGCGCACAATCTCTTTTTTTGCATAATGAAAATGTTCAAAAATTTACTAAAGCAACAAGAGCCCAACTCTTTAAATATACTAAAAGCCACTGAAGTATGTTTTTAAGTGGGTGAGCCATATGGGAAGTGAGCCATATTTCAATAAACCTCTTAAGTCTAAACAAAACAAAACTGGCAAGACGGCCAAGCAGGTAAGAGCACTGAGACTGGTCACCGCAAGAGCCTGAGTACAAATCCCTGGAACACATATAAGAAGCCAGTTGTAGTCACACGTGCCTATGACCCCAGGAATGTGAGACAAGGAAACAGGTTGCTGGCTGCTGGGGCTTGCTGGCCACCAGCCTATTCTGGGGTCCAGTGAGGGACCCAGCATCAAGGGAATAAGGTGGGTAGTGAGAGAACAGGACAGTCTATCATTGTCTGGCATTCCTGCACACATGAGCATGTGCACCTGCACACACACACACACACACACACACACACACACACACACACGCATGCACATACATCACACACACACAACTCTCATACAGAGATGAAAATAAAAATAAGCTATTCCTTTGGTTTCAGACCACAGCTCAAACACATGACCATTATTAACGAGTCAAAGCCTAGGTGCTAAAATGCGGCTTGAGCCATTTTTGTTCTTTTTCCTAAAGGCAACATCTGCAAACTATTTTAAGATCGCCTTAGTGTGCAATGAGCTGAGAGTGCGTAGTGTGAGTGTGCCTTTCCTCAGGCTGTAGGACGTCTTTTCTCTGTGATATTTACACCTCTGCAAAGACTGTCCCAAACTGGGCACCCAAAACACAGCTGGAGTTTTAGATACTGACATCTAAGCTCACTAGTGCCCCTCGCAGCAACGTCAGACAGGGTCGATTACTATTTTCCAAAGAGTGGTGATTAAGTGCCTCTGGTGCACAAAAAGAGACAAGTTAGAATAAACGTTTAAAATAAGCTATGTTCAAGCTTTCATTACAAATACATTTTATGAATATTTTAAATGAGATGTGTTCACATTATTTTATATGGAGAGGGGCTAATGCTAGAGTTGAAACAGCAGCAAGGTCAACCCTCCCTAGTACCACTGCTGAAGACCAAAACTGGGTTAATTAGACAGGATTTGCTCTCTACAAAGGCAAACTGGCAGCATTCCTTGGAGGCGTGGTCCCTTTCCGAGTTCTTGGTTACAAAAGCTTCCTGCAACAGGACAGCATATGTTCTAACCCATTGTCACAGGAGTGACTGTCTGGGCTCAGCCAGTTTACATCTGTCATTAGCTCTATTTGCAAGAGCAAAAGCAGATGCTTGGAGCAAGAGACCACGAACTCTTGCCTAGGCAGAAAGATGGATGCATTTCAGAACAGAGGATCATTCCAGGAGGCTGGGATGCTTGTTCAATTCTCAAGGGTGAACTACCCCTATTACCCTCTGTGGAAGACTCAGAAATGGCATTAATTGTTGCAAAATCACACCGTGAGCCACTTGCCACATCCAAACAGCGGCTCCATTAAAGAACGACTTTGTTCCTTAAAGTGAAGCTTCTGCATTTGAAACCTCTAACAGAGGCTGTGTGGGGAACTTACAAATACAGGCCTGAAGTTTTATGTGAGATTGCACAAGCCTGCTCTCAAATCTTCAAACAAAACAAAAAACAAAAAAACAACCCTTTGGGTTTTTTTTTTAAACCCAGAAACTCATTTGGTATAATCAAAATCATCTAACACATCAACTATGGTGCAAACTGCAGACACTTCATCTTAAACAAGCTCATGAAAAATGTATCCAAATTTTAAAACCAGATTCCAAAGAAAGATCTCTTCAAAAGGAGCCATTTCTCAGGATGTTTAAAGGTATCAGTCAATCATTCAAGCAAAGCAAGAGTGGAGGGAGTCTGCTCCGTGTGTGTGTGTGTGTGTGTGTGTGTGTGTGTGTGTGTGTGTGTAGGGGAGGCTCTTGACTTACGGTGTAAGGGGTTGAGTGGGGGTGGGTTGGTATTGCTCATCAAGATCCTGAGTTCTCACTGGGATGGAGACTGAGCCCCACTCTGAGGGTAAGGCCTACTCTGAGTGTCTCTACATTTTCCCTTTCAGGGCTTCACTTCTCTCACCAGCTCTTCCTGGCTTTGGTGTTCCTTGACAACAGCTGGTGTGAAGGACGAGACGAGACCATCAGAGCAGGCATAGTGCGGCACACGCCTGTGACCTGGCACTTGAGAGGATGGGACTCACCAAATGTGCGCTGGTGGACAGCCTGGGCTACACTGCAGGATGCTGCCTCAAAATCAACAATGCAAAGGCGCAAAGAGCCTATCAGCCACAAAGCTAACTACAGGAGCTCTGATGGCAGCTTCCAAAAGGAGCAATCCTGTCCTTCCCAGGCTTAAGCACCTCACTTGAAAAAAAGAGCACTATGAATTTACCTCATGTGGCCACTGATGAGCTAACACTGCTGTCATCATCATCATCATCATCATCAGCAGCAGCAGCAGCAGCAGCAGCAGCAGAGTCAAGATTTATACAGCAACTCTTGGGTGTTTATAAGCAGAACAAGCCCGTTTTGTAAATACTTCAAGAAGGCATAAATCTTCCTTGGAAATGTGTGAGGCTGGAATTCACACAGTCCCCAGACTTCTAGAGGATGGAGAATGGTACAAACTGAATCCCTGGCTGGGATTAACAATAAAAACCATAATCTCTAGACCTCACACTTTCTGACACAACACTGTTCAAGAACGATTCCTTTGTGTCTGCAGCAGTTGGAGGGGGGTTGGGCCTGTGAGAGTGACCACCTTTGTTTATAAAAAAGCAAACAAACATGTGTTGGTGCATTGGCCACTTTCATCTAGAACAAGGATTTGAGAAAGGTGATGGAGGGGGTGGGGGTGGGTACCAAACCTACAACCTGCCATGCCCTACAAACGTGTTTCAAACTGTGGCTTCCAGATAAGCAGCACCCACAGCTTCTGGGACCTGTCAGAAAGCAAGTGTCCAGATGCACCTAGAGACTTGCTGAGTTAGAGACAGTCAGTGGGGACCCAGGAACAGTGGGCTTACAGCACCTCCTGAAATTCTAATTCTCTATCTGTTTTGAGAGCACTGGGTCAGAGGAAAGCAAAGGTTTTTTGTTTGTTTGTTTGTTTGTTTGTTTGTTTTTCAATTAAATTTTATCTAGTGTGAATATGCAAGGACACCATGGCACATATCCATGCAGGGCAGAAGACAACTCTCAAGAGGGGGTTCTTTCCTACTGTGTGGGTTACAGAGATCAAATTCAGGTTGTCCCACTTGGTATGTATCAGGGCCCTTAATCTATGAGCCATGCCCCCAGCCCAAGGAACAAGAGTTTTGCCTCAGACCACCCTATCTTCTTAGCCAAGGCAATTTTCCCTCATAAAAGGAAAAAAAGAAAAAGAAAAACAAAGAGAGAGAGAGAGAGAGAGAGAGAGAGAGAGAGAGAGAGAGAGGAGAAAGCCGGCAACTTTACAGTGGCTAGTTGAACATCAGAAGCAACTGCAAAACATGGTCATCCAGACGAGGCTGGCAAATGTTCTCTGCAATGGGCCGGGGGATAACACTCCTGGCTTTGCAGCTCTGCCTCTGCCCTGCTGCAGTGAACACCCTTGCAGATCACAAGCCAAGAGGTGGCTGGCATCTTGTTCCAATTAAGCCTCACTTCCACATAATTGCATGACATTAACTATTCTTCTTTTGACTTCTTCCAAATATATAAAAATCTGAAAGGCTTTCTCAACTTCTAGGCTATTCAAAATGGGTCTGCAGATGAAGGCTGTGCTTGCAGCTCCTGTTCAGTCAAAGATGGGAGTGATTATGCAAGCATTAAGTTCACTAATGCTGTCTTCCTGGCATATGTTGCTTCAATACAAACAGCTGCATTCAGAAATGCTAGATGTACAATAATATATACAGCCTTGAAGGTCACATACAGATAGGCTGAGCTTCCAGGGACTTTAGGAAGGTCAGTCCCTCACAAGTGGCCATCAGTTTGATATCTTAGATGCCTGTTAGTTTGGCATCTAAGCACAACTGGATAGTTTAAAACAGGCTCTAGATCAATGTAACGTGTCTTGAAGAAGCTGCAGGACAGGCATCCAAGAGTCAATAGCTTCTCGGTTTCTTAGCCTGGACAGCTCAGCCTTTGCCCTGTATGTCCATCCAGCCTGCTCTGAAGAGGGAAAGAAACAAGCCAGCCTCTGTCTGTTCAAGTGGCTGTAACAAGTCACCATGCCTGATGTCCTGCCAAAAATAGAAACCTATTTCTTACCATGATGGAAGCTGAAATATAAACATCAGGGAGGTGGCAGCTCCCATGTCTGGTGAGGGGTGCTTTCTGTGTTACAGTGCTTTTTCCCCTGTGTCCTACGGTGGGAGCAAGAAAGCTCATGTGGGCCTCATGCCTAGGAATGAGGCCTATTTAGGACTCCAGATATCAGCATACTGCAGTGTGTGTGTGTGTGTGTGTGTGTGTGTGTGTGTGTGTGTGTGTGTGTGTGTTTTATAATCTCAACACAACAACCATAGGAACATGCCCTCCTCACCCACCACCCCCCAGAGCTCTCCTCTGCTAGGCAGATCCAAGGCCTTACCTTTTTATTTGGTCCCAAAATTCTCCCTCTCTCTTTGGGACAAACAGAGGGAAAACTGCTCTCAGAAGCATCACTATAACTCACCCGACAACCACTGATGGCCAGTTAATTACAGTTCAGCTGAGCTTTGAGGCAACACAGGTGATTTCAGAGAGTGGGAGTTGTTAGACCAATTGCAGAGCAGAAGCTCCTGCCAGTGATCTGATCTGAATGGGTAAGAAGGACAGAGATAGGGCTGGGGAAACAGTTAAGAGCGTTTGCTAAGCGTTTGCTGGTCTTGCACAGGATCTGGGTTCCTGTTGCCAGTGGCCACCTGGCTGCTCAAAACCATTTATAACTCCATTTCCATGGATATGATGCCCCTCTTCTGGCCTCTACAGGCCCCACAACACATATATACACGCAGGCAAAACACACTATACACACACACTACAGTGACAGAGAACTAGGAGTCGGGGAGGATGTCACTCTTAGACCTCGGCTTTCTTATCATTGGGCCTAATGGTTGGTGTTAACCATCATCTTACAGAATACAGAATCACTCAGAGGCTCTGGCTGTGGAAGGTTATCTCAACTACATTAACTGAGGAGGAAGGCCCACCTACCGTGGGGGATGCCATTTTGTGGCTGGGCTCCTGAGCTACACAGAGAAAGGAAACTGAACAGCAGCGTGCCCTCGGCCTTCTGTTTCTTCACCATGGGTGCAATGTAACTACCCTCTTCAGGTTCTGAGCCCCCTGCCGGGCACCCTGCCCCTTGAACTGTAAGATAAGCCCGGTCTCTCTTTTGCACCACAGAACTTCTTTCACAGGACAGGAAGAGAAAGGAAGACAGCAGGTCAACGCCTTCCCTGTAGGGAGGTTTTCAGAGTGAGGCAGCATGAACAGATTGGAATGCACCACTGTGCTCCTGGCAAGAAGGCATGCATGGCTAGGCAAGTAGCACGTAATTCCTTTAACCCACACACGATGCCAACCCTGATGAGTCCTCATTCTCGTCGACCACGGGAAGCACACGTGGCCCCTTTCCCTCCTGCTTCGACCTGAGGAAGGGGAGGCAGCCAAGGAAGAGCAGGACTCTGTCCCGTCACCGTGGAGGCAGCCTGGTTTGGAACTCTGAGGATGGCTAGAGTCAGAGTGGAGGCACTGGAGGACATCAGCAGCGTCCCGCCTTCTGCTGCATTAGAGAGTCCGGAACAGGTCTTTGTGGGCAGACTAGATAATCGATTAGCCATGGCTACCACAAGTCTTTGGGAAATCTTGTGCTGAATAATAGGCTTTATAAATTAATTTTTGGAATGGAGTGCAACTCATTCGCAAACAGAGAACCTCCTGAATTCAGCAAAGTTTTTCTGCTTATTCAACTGAATCCCACACAGCACTAAATGATGCTGTGTCTAATTCCCATAGATAATTTCTGAGTTGATTATGATCCAAATAAGGTCTTCACATACATTTCTCACAAGCTGATATGCATAACAAAGATATATTGCTTATTTAAATATTCATATGACAAGAAAGAGTTTGATTTGCTTGGTTTTCTGTTGCATTTCTATTGGTCTTAAATTATAGCCTGCTCTAAGCTTAGCATCGATTGTTACTTGGCTGATCATTTCAACATTCGTGGGGATCAAGAATACAAGACAATACCCCCAACTACTTTCAAATATGAGCAATGTAATTTACTGAGTTAGCCCCTACACTGAATGCAACAATGGAGGTCACTGTCACGGGACAGCAGATCTTTCTCTTTGTGCCTAAGCACTAGCCCTGCAAGACCAAAAACCTCATTGGTTGAGGAAAGACCTGTATGTATAACAACTGGAACAAAAACCAAGCTCCTGGGAGCTGAGGCTGTGTCCTAGAAGTCAGTGAAGATGAGGCAAAGGGCATAGGTTAAAGGGATGCCTGAGTTCAGGTAAAAAGACACATCCGTAGACTGGGGAGAAGGGATGTGTACTCAGCAGATCCATAAAGGAAAAGCAGGTCAAAGTTCCAGGCCTCCAAAAAACCAACAAGTAGACCCAAGGAGGAATAGAAAGCCTAGATAGATGATAGATAAATAGCTAGATAAAATTAAAATTTAAAAAGCCCTGAGAGAAGGTAGAGGCCATTATATCTGCTCTCTCTTTAATGCGTGTGTGGTCAACCTCAATCTTTACTGAGGCCAGGAAATACTGCTAACAGAGATCTCATCATCTCCTTTCTCAGGAGAAGCAGAGGGTGCCCAGGTGCTTAGATGAAAGGAGCAAGGCTGGGAGGGCAAAAGCCTTGTTCTGGAAGACAAGGACCAGAATAAATGAGATTCCAAGTCTACTCAAGCCAAATCCAGTTAAGTGACAGGGAAAGCAATGCCAGACATCAGGCAGGCCTACCTAACAGAACCAGACAAGGAAGCAGGGAGGGTGCTGTACCCTTGGCAAGCCAGGGTCTGCAACACTGGGCACTGCCCATATTCCTTGGCATGATAACATGGCTGAAAGTGTCACTTAAATAGCTTCCTGCTTCAATGTGGCTGCTGAAGTTTATAGATTAGTAACCTTCAGGTTCTATTATCATAAACTTTGAAGAAAAGAAAACTTTGAATAAAAGTCAATACCCTCTCACTATCCCCCTCCAGGAAATGAAAAACAGTTTATATGTTTCTGAAGTCTATCAAGTGAAATAATTCCCTCAAAAGAAGGCTCGTTGCCATACTGTCATCTCCTTCTGACCCTTTCAATATACGTGGGTGATTTACACACTTCCTGGGAAGAACTTAGATGGTGAACTCCCCACCCTATGATGCTTGGCCATGCTGCTCCTACTTGTGCTGTCTTCTGTCTTTTAAGACTGAGAACACTGGGCTGGTGAGATGGCTCAGCCAGGAAAGACTACCTGAGTGTGATCCCCAGGACTGATAGGTGGAAAAGAGAGAAAACTGAATCCTGCAAAATGTCTTCCGACTTACACACACACACACACACACACACACACACACACACACACACACACACACACACATTGGGAGACTAAAGCAAGAGAAGCACTTGATTAAAGAGCTCAGGGGTTGGGGACCTGGCTCAGGGTCTAAGGTATTTAGTGTTCAAATTCTTGGCACACATGTAAAAAGCCCATGCAAAGACAAGTGGCTGGTTCTCTGGGGAGAGTGACAGGCAGACCCTGGGCATTTGCTGGTCAGCCTAGCCAAATCAAGGAGCTTTCGGTCTCTGACCTCCAGCCTAGACACACACCCACACAACAAATTCAAGGGCTTCAGGGTCACAAAATGACAAAGAAAAGTCACAAACAACAACAACCACCACAACAAAACCAACAACAAACCACAACTTCCTTATTGCAATGACACAATAACAGACCTAACAGAGTGTACAACACCCAGTTGAATTGTTTGGCTTTATGCTAACTACATACTACATCATTCATTCATTCATTCATTCATTCCAGATTTTTGAGTTCATCCCTGGGCCAGGCTGTAACCCCTGGTCTAAGGGTCTTACCAACCACAGTATGTATTCTTACAGACCTTGGAGAGGAGGGTGAAATGTGGGTGGGAGCTGTTGTTAATGACTCTGATGGAGTCTACCAGGCTCACACCAACATGTGCGCAGGCACACCTCTGCAGGAATCAGGCTCCCAGGAGGATAAAGGGGACAACACAGGCTTACCTGCTTGAGTTACAATGAGGAAGCTTCTAGAAAAAGCTAAGCATCTTTGTGAACACACATTTTTTTTCTGGAGCAAAATGTACTAATAAACAAACAAAACCATTCCCCACCCCCCCTATAATCCCAGAGCAAAAACTAATGGAAACATTTGACTTTCCATGCCAAAGTCAATTCCTGGAAGACATCTAGGGAGCCTCAACCACATGGGACTCAGAGCAAAACCCTAAATAAAAATAAAGCTCAAGATCAAGTAAGTAGAATGAATTACTTTTTTTTTTTTTTTTTTTTTTCCGAGACAGGGTTTCTCTGTGTAGCCTTGGCCATCCTGGACTCACTTTGTAGACCAGGCTGGCCTCGAACTCACAGCGATCCTCCTGCCTCTGCCTCCCGAGTGCTGGGATTAAAGGCGTGCGCCACCACGCCCGGCTCTAGAATGAATTACTTTAAGTCCCATGGGAGCTGAGTCTCCAGAGAGCAGACCTCTGGCTCTAGGAAACTCCATGGCTGTGGTATAACATCCACCTCAAGGATGGTATTTCCAGGACACAACAGCAAAATT